>NC_086320.1:145841473-146201555 GCF_036172605.1 Pelobates fuscus
CCTCAACATTGTCTGCTCTTTGATTTTGTGCTCCTTACAGGTGCTCCCCGTGACCAATTGTGGTCCGTGGCTCTCTCCTGCCAACAATTTGACTCTTCTGGGTCCGCTACCTGTCGTTATTACAGGGTCCCTCACAGACAGGGTCTAGGGACACAATGGAGTCATAGCAGACAGGTCAGTTGCATTGTATCTGTTATCTGTAATTTTTTTACATTTCCCCCTGTTTTTTGTATATAAAAAAATTTTTTTTTGAAATTAATTTTTTGAAAATTATAACTATGTATTTATAAAATATATTTTTCTCTTGGAGTATATAATAGTTGTTCTTTTTTCCTCACACAGCTGGTTATCCAACTAGCTTTCTTGCACCAAGATTACACTTTCCCCTCTTGATCTCCTGTTACAGGTGAGCATCAACTATTACACTGTTCTGTGTTGTAAGTGTATGCAAGACGGTTCAGAGGATATGCATCCATTGAGGCAGTACATTTGCATTTCTGTTAACTAATTGTTAAGGATACAATTTGGGTCCTTTTTTACATTATCCACTGTCAAGCATATATTGCATATCCTCATTTACATTGTGTTTTAAAAAATTACAAGTGTATTGTATTTACAGGTATACAGTTAAGTATACAATTCTTGTCCCCTTTTGCATTGAGTTCACATCTCTACCTCTACCAAAAAGCTTTATACATATTTGTTTCTGTAATATATACTGTGTGATGCTAATAAGCTAAGGCTCTTTCCAGCTCAATATTTCGTTCAAAATGTTCGTTTTCAATAAAGTTTGGTGAAAGACGCATGACGTAATGACGCACGTATGCGTTGGAATGCGGAAGTAGGACCGTGAATTGGATACGGCAGAGTTTGCCGCTTATACTGAGGGTATTTAAACACAGATGTTTCTTTCTCCCTTGACAGCACGGACACTGGGGCCATCGAAGGGACGCATATGTCCCGAGCGCGCAGCCCATGCAGCCCATGCCCATTCACAAGGAAAGCCCTACGAGTGACTCCAATTTCGCTTCTAAACAGAGCCTGGTACAGCAGATTATCTTCATTCTCCAGAATTAGGTTTTGACCAGCCACCAGCGGATACAGGGTGGCGATCACTCTTCCTACTATCAGGAACTTGTTCCATCTCATCCCTTCCATTCAAATCATCCCTCACAGACTTCAGCATCTTCCTACTGTATACTACATAAAGAAGTGGACGACACTGGTGAGACCAACCCACAGATAGTGGGCAAACATATAGTGCACTATATACTGGACTTGTACTTTTCAGGACTTTAGCATTCTGTATATTTTTCACTTTTTTCATTTTTTCCATTTCTCTAATTTTTTCATATTTTTTCGTTTTTTCAATTTTTTCTTTTTTTTTTTCTTCTTTTTTTCTTTTTTCTCTTTTTCTCATTTTTTCGATATAGATTCTCTATATTTTTTCATATATATTTTTTTCATATATATTTTTGCATTTTTTCTCTTTTTCTCATTTGGTTACATTATTTTCATTGAACTATTCATTACACATAGGAGGATACAGTGTCTAGATATATTTGTACATAGTTGGTGTATATAAGATGAATTATGTGTTACTTTGATGAAATGCCATTAACTTTGTGAATTATCCCTATAAGCTTTGCAATAAATACTATGAATTTAAACATAGGTTTAATTATTACTTAAAATTATTTTTTGAGTGCGGTATTCGTATTTTTGTATGATATTTATTGGAGGTTATTTGTGGGGTTATACCTCGAATACCGGCACCTAACACGTAATTGAGTGCCAGCACACATTGTTTTTTGTAATCAATATAAGGAAACTGGCCGTAAAGTTCAGGCCTACCTGATACAGCCACGTGTAAGCGCTGTACCAGAGTTGGATCCAAACTGCCACGTGGCGGCCATGCCGCAACCAAAGTAGGCCACTCCCTAGTACACAAAGTGACCAAACGTACAGGAGACATTTTAACCCCAAAATCACAAGTTTTGAATCCCTTTTTAAAATTCTTCACCATACAACCTAAGGGATCCGGGATCGTTGACTGCGACGCACCCATACTTAACAATGGAACGTCGTCGACAACGAATACTATACACGCGTACTATTCAACAGTCACACCCGTTTCCTCTGGCAACAGCACCACGTGGTACGGTTACCAAGTGAAACGTACACAATAACACAATAAACACTCAGGGAATTCCCGTACACACACAGCTGTTACACCAGTCACTATATAATCAATATTATGCCCTTTGGCGTAACTATACAGTCACCCACGCTATAATTCTCTATATACGAATTACCCGTCTATAACACACCCCAGTAACATCGTCTTTTACAAATAGCGGTTACAGTACGGTTAGCATAGGTCAAAGCACAAGTTAAGGTCACAATACAATTATTAGTGGTTATGGTGTTAAACATGCAATGGACGACAATGATTAGTACTTATATACAGTGTCAGTAAATATACAGGGTTATGGTACCGTGCTCTATAATACAGCAACACACTATTAACACTCTCGCTAGACGGCTGAGCTCGCGCTATCTAACAAGATATACACTTTACTAAACAATCGTTAACACATTTACAATTCCCAACTAAACTATTGGCCAGTACCTTGATGGACTACCTAAAACTATATACACCCGTTTTGGTTAGCCACACTGCCCAATCACCACATATAGCGAGCTAGAGAACCGAATTTACACAGGCGCCTCTTAGTCGCACTATCAAAAGTCTAGTGGGTTCCAAATTTACACGCCTTCCCACTTAGCCCAGATAGGTTGAGAGCTAGCGAACCGAATTTACACAGGCGCCGCTTAGTCTCCCGGTCCCTCCGACCTAGCGAACGTAATATACACCCTAGAACGCTAGTCTAGACAAGACACCGGTGTCCGGCTAGGGCTATTTACACCAGGACCCCGCCTGACTAAGAAAATCAAACGGTCTGACTAAAGAGCGTTCGATCGAGCGGTGCGCCTTCGCTCCTTCCCTCCGACAGAGGGGGCAGATACACAGATTCAAAACCCCTTTGGGCCTACCGCACAATCGGTATACCCCTAGTGGGTCCTGCCGTCTAAAACAGCAGTTGTCTTACCTCCTCGTTCCTGAACCTGAGTTCACACTCATCGACGGGGACACCCCAGCACTTCTCACGTAGAGGCCGATGATCTCCTGGACAACAGACCAGTGGCGCCGAGACGAAGGGAGGTCCACGCAGAAGTTCAGGGGTGCAGCCGTAGAGAACGTGGGCAAAGATAGACCGTCTCACGCCTCTGCCTCTCAGCTACCGTTGAACGATGAGCTTCCCGGCCAATGCACCAAATGATACCGGAGAAACTGACGGAAGCCAAGCACAGAGAGATGGACACAGGTTTCTTCAGGAAGGAAGAGATTCTTTATTGGATCACCGATCGGGACTCAGAGGGACTAACGTCACCAAAATACAGCAAGTTCTGAGCCCCGGACAATAGTGCAGGCTCCTTATATAGGCACATAACTCCTCCCATATTAAGCTCCACCCGCACATTCTCTTAACCAATCAACACGAATAAGAATTAACTTCCTGTTTGACCGCATGGCTTGTCCAGCACAATGGAGGAGGGGGAATACTATATCCTGTATTCTTGCACATGCTCCGTACACTACTGATCGTATCTTGCCTCGTGCAACCAACTGATCGATACGTCAGCATATGCACGTACACATGCCACGTGGTAATCTCGGCCTACTAAATTTATTTTTACCGAGATTCCACCACAATACTGACATACATACATATATAAATACTGACATACACACACAGACATACATACATACTGACATATATACATACTGACATACACATACAGATAGACACATACATACATACAGACACACACACACACACACACATACATATACACACACACACACACACACACACACATGCAGACACATACATATACACACACACCTCATTTATCAGCCACCCTCCTCTTCCTTACCTTTTCAATGCAGGAGGGTGGCTGGGGATGATGGGAGCGGATGCCTCTCCTCGGCTGTCTCTCCCCCCGCGCGGAGTAAGCTGGGAGGAAGTAACCGGCCGTCACTTCCTCCCAGCAGCCCTAGCGGTGCAGCCGCAATTTTTTTTAAAGGGGCCTGGTCGCGCTATTACACGGCCGCAGCGCTGTCCGGGCCCCTTAATATATAGGACTCATTGGGTGGCCCTAAATGCTTGGGCCACCTGATGTGCCCCGGTACAGATGCACCTGTGGCAATTTCGCCGCTCCATGTGGGGCCCAGGCCCCCCAGCGCCGCCGGGCCCGTGACAACCGTCATGGTTGTCACCCCCTGATGGCGGCCCTGCACCCACTACACACCCTCTTATATACACACAGTACACCTCCTTATAAACACCCACTACACCCCTTTATATACACACAATACACCTCCTTATATACACTCACTACACCCCCTTATATACACACTGTACACCCCCTAATATACACCCAATAAACCCTCTTATATACACGAAGTACACCCCCTTATATGCACCCACTACACCCCCTTATATACACCCACTACACCCCCTTATATACACACATTACACCTCCTTATGTACAAGCAGTACACCCCCTTATATACACGCAGTACACCCCCTTATATACACACAGTACACCCCCTCATATACACCCACTACACCCACTTATATATACACAGTACACCCACTTATATACACCCACTTATATATACACAGTACAACCCCTTATATACACCCACTACACCCACTTATATATACACAGTACACCCCCTTATATACACACACTACACCCCCTGCATTTACACCCACTACACCCACTTATATACACACTACACCCCCTGCACTCACACACATAATACACAAACTCTATACCCCCTAAACATACAGTACACCCCCTCACACTCTCTATGCATTCACACACACTCTATACACACAGTACTCTATTTTCCCTATAAATACACATTTTATACACCTATACACACACCCTAAACCCCTTATTCATACATGCATTGCCGCATCTATACACACACATGGGCACTACTATGTGCACCCTTATACGCATACAAACACTAAAGCTCCTAGATACACACAATGCAACCCCCTGCATCCCCTATATACACACAGTACAGCCTTCACATGCACACACACTATAGCCCCTAGCCACACATAGTACACCACAACTCAAATAGTTTCCTATGCACACATGCAATCGCACATGCAACCTCCAAACACATACCACACCACAGGGAGCATCCTCACACCTTAACAGTCCTGTTCCACATTTGCTCTCTGGTATCCCACTATTGAGGACACCAGAGACAAATCACTAGCAAACACTGCGCATGTTTACATTGAACCAAAAAAAAAAAAAACCCCAGGGCATTTACTTCACCACAAAGCACTGAAAAAAGAAGATTTTAGAAGAAAGAAAACATAAAATGGTAAGTTTTATTTTATTTTTTTCAGGTACTTAGTTAAACGGTCCCCCCTCATTATTTTTAGGGTAAGGGGGTAGGTAGGGGTTAATTTTTGGGGGGAGGGTGGTGACTAGGGGTTTGGGGACCCCTAGTCACCCGGGGGAGGGGGCTATTTTTATTATTTAGGGCCCCCACCCACCGCTCAGGGGTGGGGGCCAAGTGGGAGGACATTAGGTCCCCCCCTAATTAGTATTTTAGGGCCCCCACCCAACGCTCAGGGGTGGGGACCTGGGGGGAGGACATTACGTCCCCCCCTACTTAGTATTTTAGGGGCCCCCACCCACAGCTCAGGGGTGGGGGCAAGGGGGGAGGACATTAGGTCCCCCCCTAATTAATATTTTAGGGCCCCCACCCACCGCTCAGGGGTGGGGGCCAAGGGGAGGACATTAGGTCCCCCCAATTAGTATTTAGGGCCCCCACCCACCACTCAGCAGTGGGGGCCAGGGGGGAGGACATCAGGTCCCCCCAATTAGTATTTAGGGCCCCCACCCACCGCTCAGAAGTGGGGGCCAGGGAGGAGGACATTAGGTCCCACCCATTACTTTCATTTAGGGCCCCCACCCACCGTTCAAGGGTGGGGGCCGGGGGGGGCAATAGGTCCCCCTTCAGGTTAGGAGGGGGGACTTATTTTTTTTTTTACAGTGAGCAGCCACAGGCTGCTCACTGTTTAATAGGCATGCCCCTACTCGCGGTATAGCGAGTAGGGGCATAATTTACTAATACTAAGTAATTTTTACTTAGTATTAGTAAATTTGGCTGAAAGACCAATTCAGGTCTTTCAGTCTTTTAGTAGATAGCTCCCTAATACCGTGGGAATTTATTCATTCCTGTCAATACTTATTCATTCCTGTCATTACACTGACCAGCCAAGTAACTTACATTTTATATGAATGTATGTTACTTGATTGTTGTAAGTGTTGCAAATGCTTACAGCTGAATCCTGGCTATGTTTGTATACTTTTTATTTAAAATTGTATACAGTGTAACATTCTTCTTCTTCCACTGGGTAAGTATATTAGTACTTAGGCAATACTGTGCTTCGGAACTTCAACACTTTGGAATTCGGTAATTTCGGAACTTCGGGACCTCGGTAATTCGGCACTTTGGCTATTCGGACATTCGGAAGTACCCAAATGTCCGAATTGCCCAAAATTTGTCCGAATTCCTATTCAGTCCGAAACGAAATGTCTAATAATTACCTTGCAGGGTTAAGTCCTGCTCTAGTGCCTGTCTATCAGATAGCCACTAGAAGGACTTCCGTGTTCTTAAAACACAAAAAGTGTTTTAAGCAATGCTGGACGTCCTCATGCTATGAATGAGGACATCCCTACTGGTTGTATATACTTTTATATGATTTTATATAGTTTGATATATGCTTTAGGATTTAAATGTAATGCCATATACCTAACACACATTTTTTCTTATTGGATGCATGGTGTCTTTGCATTGTTTAAGCTGTTTTTGTGTCTTTCCACCAGGCAGATTTCAAATTTTGAGAGTTTTAGTAACTGGTAAACTTTAGTGACAAGGTTGGAACCAGTTAGTACGTGGAAATTAAATGTTCCCATTATCTATGAAAGCTGTTAATAATGGCAGCTGGTAATTCCCTGTCACTTATGTTAAGATTTTGCATTTGGAAAAGAGCAGCTACTAATAGAGGTTAGGGACAGCCACAGTGATTAGTAGCTGGTTGCTAACAGTTAGCAACCATAACAACTTCACCTCAATTAAGTTGTTACGGTGCTCAGAGTATTCCTTTAACCTTGCTGCATTCTTAGTTTTCAAGACAGAATTTGGGAAGATTTACATGAAGATTTTCACTTTTAAAGACAACAAGAAAGTTCACTGTTTGTGGTACAAAGAGTACAAACTGTTAATGATGAGTAATCTTTTTCTTTGATTGTGTACAAACTGAAAGGCCATCTCCAAAACATTTTAAATAATTCTAGCATCTGCTCTGTACACCTTGTGAACAACCCTATAGACTGTAAGCTTGGGTCTTCAACCTATTGTTCCTGTAAGTTTTCTTGTAATTGTCCTATTTATAGTTAAATCCCCCCTCTTATAATATTGTAAAGTGCTACGGAATCTGTTGGCACCATGTAAATGGTGATATTGATAATAATAATAATAGTAATAACACTGTGAGTCAGAGCAATTTTAAGGGACTCCTTTTTTCTTCCAGAGAAAGAACTGTGGGATAGGTGTAATAAGTCAGACATTCATCTGCTGATTTAATAAAGCTTATCAATTTATTTTAAAGAATATGCCAGCATAACCCCATTACTGTTAGTAGGACACTAGATCCTATGGCATTTTACAATAATAAAAACGAGAAAATCATATGCATGCAGTGTTTAGGTGCATAGTATTTACATAGTTACATAGTTACATAGCTGAAAAGAGACTTGCGTCCATCAAGTTCAGCCTTCCTCACATATGTTTTTTGCTGTTGATCCAAAAGAAGGCAAAAAACACAGTTTGAAGAACTTTCAATTTTGCAACAAGCTAGGGAAAAAAATCTTCTTGACCCCAGAATGGCAGTCAGATTTATCCTTGGATCAAGCAGTTATTACTCTACATTGAAAAATTATATCCTTGAATATTCTGTTTTTGCAAGTATGCATCTAGTAGCTGTTTGAACATCTGTATGGACTCTGATAAAACCACTTCTTCAGGCAGAGGATTCCACATCCTGATTGTTCTTACAGTAAAAAAAACTTTCCTTTGCCTTAGACGAAATCTTCTTTCTTCTAGTCTAAATGCATGACCTCGTGTCCTATGTAAAGTCCGGTTTGTGAATAGATTTCCACACAATGGCCTCGAATATATTTGTATAATGTTATCATATCCCCTCTCAGGCGACGTTTTTCTAAACTAAATAGGTTTAAATTTGTTAACCTTTCTTCATAGCTTATATGTTCCATTCCTTTTATTAATTTTGTAGCCCGCCTCTGCACTTTTTCTAGTACCATAATAACCTTCTTTAGAACAGGTGCCCAAAATAGCACAGCATATTCAATGTGTGGTCTTACCAGTGATTTATAAAGAGGCAAAATTATATTCTCGTCCCGAGAATGAATGCCCTTTTTCATGCATGACAGTACCCTACTGGCCTTGGCCACTGCTGATTGACATTGCATATTGTTGCATAGTTTGTTGTCTATAACAATTCCCAAGTCCTTTTCGTGTGTTGTTATCCCTCATTCGCTTCCATTAAGGGTATACGTTGCTTATGTATTCTTTACGCCGAAGTGCATAACTTTGCATTTTTCAACATTAAATTTCATCTGCCATTTGAGTGCCCAGTCCTCCAGTCTATCTAAATCCCTCTGCAGCAAAGTAATATCTTGCTCACATTGTATTATTTTACAAAGTTTTGTGTCATCTGCAAACACTGAAACATGACTTTCAATGCTGTCTTCAAGATCATTTATAAACATGTTAAATAGAAGGGGTCCCAGAACAGACCCCTGAGGGACACCACTTGCCACTTCTGTCCAGCTTGAAAATGTACCATTAACGACAATTCTTTGTACTCTGTTTTTAAGCCAATGTTCTACCCAAGAACACGCATTTTCATCTAGACCGATTTCCTTGAGTTTAATCTTCTGTGTGGAACTGTATCAAATGCCTTGGCAAAATCCAAATAGATCACATCCACCGCAACACCCTGATCTATACTTCTACTTACTTCTTCGTAGAATGCAATCAAGTTAGTTTGACACGACCTGTGCTTCATAAAACCGTGCTGATTTTTGCTGATAACCATGTTCTTCTCAAGGAATTCTTGAATATTATCCCTTAATAACCTTTCAAATATTTTACCAGCCACAGAAGTTAAGCTCACAGGTCTATAATTTCCAGGCAAGGATTTTGAACCCTTTTTGAATATAGGAACCACATCTGCCTTTCTCCAATCCTCCGGAACACTTCCTGAAAGAAAAGAATCTTGAAAAATTAAAAACAGAGGTTCACTTATTTCTACACTTAGTTCCTTAAGTACACGTGGATGGATACCGTCAGGCCCTGGAGCTTTGTTTATATTAACTTTCTTTAGTTGCTGCAGCACATTGTCTTGAGTTAACCAATTACAATTATTCTGCAAGTTTTTAGTAGCAATCATTTGCACATCTATTGCCATGGGTTCTTCCTTAATATATACAGAGGAGAAATAGTTATTTAAAATTCCTGCCTTTTCCTGGTCTTCATTGACTAACCGCCCCGTTTCAGGTTTTAGTGTACCTACACTTTCATTTTTGTTTTTTTTAGAATTTATGTACTTAAAAAATGCTTTGGGGTTGGTTTTGCTCTCTTTAGCTATCATTTTTTCATTTTGAAGTTTAGCAAGTCTAATTGCCTTTTTGCACGCATTATTTGCTTCCTTATATCTTTTATAAGATGCATCTGATTTGTCCGATTGAAATGCTTTAAATGTCCTTTTCTTATTTTTAATCTCGTTTTACTTTTCTTCTAAGCCACATTGGTTTTAATTTGTTTCTTTTATATTTATTTCCCAATGGTACATACTGAGAAATGTACCTTTCTAATATTTGTTGGAAGATGATCCATTTATCCTCAGTGTTCTTTTCACTAAAGAGTTTATGCCAGTCAATATATTGTAAAGCTTCCCTTAACTTATTGAAATTGGCCTTTTTAAAATTATATGTTTTAGTATACCCCATGTGCTTTTGTTTTTTTGAGTTTATTTCAAAGGACACTATATTGTGATCACTATTTCCCAAGTGCTCACCTACTTAATGTTGGTCAAAAGATCAACGTTGTTTGTTAAAACCAGGTCCAGACAAGCGTCCATTCTAGTTGGTGCTTGTACTAGTTGTGACATGAAGGTGTCATTTAACAAGTTTAAAAACCTAATGTCCTTTGCTGAACTACTAGTCCCTCTGTCCCAATTTATGTCCGGGTAATTAAAATCTCCAATAATGAAAGTGTTACCCAGATTTGCAGCTTTCTCAATTTGCTCAAACAGCTGTTGTTCCTCGTCAATATTAACATTAGGTGGTTTATAACATATCCCAACCAATAGCTGGTTTCCCTTCTTTTCTCCCAAGCAGATATTTACCCATAAAGCCTCCACATTTTCCTCATCGCATTCCATTTGCTTAAGATTTGGCTTTAAATCATGGTTGACATACAAAAATACCCCACCACCCTTCTTGTTTTTCCTATCCTTCCTAAATAACATGTACCCATTTAAGTTAACTGCCCAGTCATGTGTCTCATCCTACCATGTTTCAGTTATGCCTATTATATTATATGCTAATGCCTCTAGTTCCCCCATTTTGTTATTTAGGCTCCTTGCATTAGTAAGCATACATTTAATATCACGCATCACTTGTATATTTTGTGAATTATCAACATTACATAGCTTCTCTGTTCTGAGCTTGCCCCTCCCCCCGTCTCCACCCTCCTTATACTGTGCTAAAGCACATCTCCTTTCTGTCCTATCTCCATTTTGTAAATTGCTATGACCCTCCCCCCCTACTACTAGTTTAAAATCTCCTCCAACCTTCTAGCCATTCTATCCTCCAGCACTGCAGACCCTCTCCCGTTTAGGTGCAATCCATCACTACCATAAAGGTTGTACCCAATCGCAAAGTCGGTCCAGTGCTCTAAAAACTTAAAACCCTCCTTCCTGCACCAAGACTTCAGCCACGCATTAACCTCTCTTATCTCCCGCTGCCTTTCCACTGTAGCGCGTGGCACAGGTAATATCTCAGAGAATACCACCTTGGATGTCCTTTTCTTAAGTTTGCTACCTAATTCCCTGAAATCATTCTTTAGGACCTTCCATCTTCCTCTTACTTTGTCATTGGTACCAACATGGACCATGACCGCTGGGTCATCCCCAGCCCCTCCCAATAATCCATCCACTCTGTCAGCAACATGCCGGACCCGAGCACCCGGGAGACAGCAAACTGTCCGGTTGAGCCGATCAGAGCGGCATATTGCCCTATCTGCTCTCCTAATGATAGAGTCCCCTACCACCACAACCTGTCTTGCCTTCCTTACATTTTTATTCCCACCCGTACTAAGGGGGCTGTTAGCTCGGCTGTTAGAAGTAACAGCTTCCTCTAATACAGCTACTCCAGAGCTGATGCTCCCAACATCTTCCCTCAAACAGGCAAACCTGCTAGGTTGCACCAAATCAGGACTAGCTGGCCCTTTCCTCTTCTCTCCCCCCCTGCTTCCTCGCCCCACTGTCACCCAGCTACATGCCTGTTCCCCATCTGTCTTATCTCCTCCCTCTCCACTACCTGTCTCCACTAAACTCTGCTCAGTCAGCAGCAGACTCCTCTCAAGATTGTCGATCTCCCTCAAAGTTGCGATTTGCTTCTCGAGATCTCCAATCTGAGCTTCCAGAGAAGCCACTCGCACACAACCATCACAGAGGTATCCTGGACGGGTACATCCAGGCATCCATACATGCAACAAGATGTGCATTGAGTTAAACCAGCAATCTTGCTAACACTCATTTCCCCAGATACAGAACAATAAAAATAAAATAAAAATATATAAATAAATAAAAATAAAAAAATACCGTGATAGTTTAAACCCCTAGTTAGTTTTAACTCCTGGTTTTCTAACTCCTATTTGAAAGAGTCTACTTAATAGAGTCTGCTTCCAAGTAATGTGAGCAAGCTCAGTGAGTTAGGGGCGTGCCTTTATGGGGATACAAAGCCCACACAGGTGCAATTGTATTTGCATTAAATGTTAGAGGGACACTCCAGGCACCCAGACCACTTCTGCCCATTGGAGTGGTCTGGGTGCCATCTCCCACTACCCTTAACCCTGCAAGTGTAATTATTGCAGTTTTTATAAACTTCAATAATTACCTTGCAGGGTTAAGTCCTCCTCTAGTGGCTGTCTATCAGATAGCCACTAGAGGGACTTCCGTGTTCTTAGAACACGAAAAGTGTTTTAAGCGACGCTGGACGTCCTCACGCTATGTGAGGACCTCCAGCGTCGCCGAAATCTCCATAGGAAAGCATTGAATAATGCTTTCCTATAGGGAGGCCTAAATAGGTCTTCCCCGCCTGCTAACGTTGGCGGGGGCGGAGAGTAGGCAGAGCCTGACTCAGTGCCGAGGGACATCGGCGCTGGACTCTGGTAAGTCACAGAAGGGGGTTTTAACCCCTTCAGCAACCTGAGATGGGGGGAGGGAGTGAGAGGGGCACTGCAGGGTCCTAATATGTTTTCCTGGCACTGGAGAGTCCCTTTAAAATGCAAAAGCTACATACATCTATACATTTAGCTTTGGAATTTTGGGGTCACTTGACACGTAATGTTTGTCGTTATCATCCTTGTTGTTAAAACAGGGTAGGCAACCTTCAGCACTCTGTATGTTGTCGACTACATCTTCCATAATGCTCTTAGAGCCATAATGCAGGCAAAGCATTAGGGGAGATGTAGTCCACAATATCTGGTGTGCGAAAATTGCCTACCCAGTTTTAAACTGTAACAAAAAAAAATATATTTGATTGTATATTTTTGTTTGTTTTTTGTTTTTATTAAATGTTGTACTTCATTACTGTAGTTTAGTATTTGTCTGGTTGTGTCCATCTGCCTATCTATATGTCTAATCTATCTATATCTGTCTGACTACTCTGTAAAATACTTAAATACCTTAATATATTTATCTACTCTGTTAGTGTAGGGGCATTATTCACTAAACATGTGGTGAATTGAAGTAACCAAACTATTGCTATCGTGGAATTAGTTTTTGCTTCAAATCATCTAATTTTGCCTACATTTTGCAATTCATTTTACCACTATTTAATGTTTAATAAATAAAATCCTATATATAAGCATGTCTCCATAACGAGAAGAAAAAGATTAACAATGCAGAAAATAATATGCTACAGTTATCTATACAGAGGAAAATCTTTATTTTAAACAATGTATCTGCTGTCTTCTCAGCCAAGGTTTGCAAACTTACTTGTGAACGCTATTCATATTGTAAGCCATATTGTGTCCTAAAAAACTGAACAGACTGTTAATCTTGTATCCATGGGGTATAAACAGCCCTCAAACACTATGGGTCTGCTGGTTCCAAACATTTCTTTTAAAACATGAACATATGTTGTTTTTTTTCTATTATAAAAAGAAGCCATAAAGGCTAATTATTATGCCCGCTTATTACTATTATACTGAACAATAGCACTTCACAGAGAGATGTGATAATCTGTTGAGTGAAAACCACTTAGATTTTGAAAACCTAAGACAGCCCTGCAGAGCCTTAAATGATTTTTGAGATGCCAACATGGAGCACATGCCTACTCTGGAAGTCACCAGACTGTTTTGTATAATGACTTCCATCGCACCTCCATGGGAGATCGCTTCTCCCACGCCAAAAATTTCACCAGAAACTTTAAGAAATAAAACTCTTCCCCCTTTAATTGTCTCAGGTGGAGCTTTCAAATGCTTTTGTATTTTTCATTTTTATTTTTTTTTTCATTTAAAATATTGTGTGCAAAATTTGTTGTTACTAAATAAGATTTTTTTAATGTACTAATAGCAATTCATGGGCCAGGTTCCATATTAACTAACAAGACAATATACCGGTATATATCTCTCAGTACAGAAATACATATTAATCCTCGAATGTAGGTTATTGTTATTATTCCATTTTCTCATTATTAATAAGGCTTCAGCATATTCCGTACTACTATATTAAGGGGGTACAGTGAATTCATTATTCAAACAATGTAACTAATGCAAACGGCATTAAAGGCCAAGCCCTAGTAGGTTTATTTATTTTTGCCTTGATAATATCCTGAATGATGTTTACTTTTCCATTCTACCTCTATAATCCTTTGGTTCCTGACAATTGGCCAATTGGAAGACGTACCAATATTTAATTATATTACCATGGACCTTCTTAAGTTTATGGAGGATAAAGAAGGCACATATTCAGTTTTGGCTTTGCATTGTTCTGCATAGCCCACACAAATAGAAGATGCTCTTGTTATAAGCCAGAGTTTACAGCAGCCATCCTGGGAATATTGTATATAGCGGTGTATGTGTTATGACAATTCTCAGAAGAGGTGAAAAGCAATATTTTAATTTCCTGACATTTAAATCCTACAGGACAAGAGGTCAAGACAGTATAATATACACAAAAGAAAAAAGAGGGTTGCACTCAATCATAAAAATCACAGGGTGCTGACTGAGTGTGGGTCAGCATACACCATAAAACAGGTATCAAAGAAAAAAATCTCAGGCACTCACTGTGATAAGTTAAAGGGACACTATAGTCACCACAACAACTACAGCTTAATGTAGTTGTTTTGGTGATTACAATCATTCCCTTCAGGCATTCTCATGCAAACACTGCCTTTTCAGAGACCCACGTGGCACTGGAAATAAGGTGAGTTTTAATTCCTTTTAAGGGGGCTTAAGGGGGGGCATGCCACCTAAATGGTGGGTTTAACACTATAGGGTCAGGAATACATGTTTGTGTTCCTGACCCTTTAGTGTTCCTTTAAGCAGGTTTAATGGACACTGCAACATTTCGACCTGTACCCAGGTCTTTATCAAGCTTGAGCATCGCTGGACGTCTTCACGCTGTGTGAGGACTTCCAGCATCGCTCAATTCCCCATAGGAAAGCATTGAAAAGCATTTTCAATGCTTTCCTATGGAGAGCTCTAATGCGCGTGCGTGGCAACATAAGGAAGGAGGAGGAGCGTTGGCGACCTGAAACCACCGCCGAGGGACATCGGCAGGGGTCTCAGTTAAGTGACTGAAGGGGTTTTCACCCCTTCAGCAACCGGGGATGGGAGGTGGGAGGGAGAGGGGACCTGCACTGGAGTGTCCCTTTAACTTCCTGAATGTGACCCGTTTGTTATAGGAAAGCCTCAATGGAAGTATTAGGGACTGCAGGAATGTATAGCTCCCATATCTATGCTAATCAGTGAACTACTGATACTTACCTGAGGCGGGAAATCAAAAACTAAAAAGCCTGGATAGAGGCAGATAAGCTACTGTATTCCACTGGAATATCATGATTTTACAAACTAACAGTCTAATCTGCTTAAACACTGTAGGCACCCTGTATGCACACACACACACACACACACACAAGCTCACTCACTAGCAGGCACACACACACAAGCTCACTCACTAGCAGGCACACACACAAGCTCACTCACTAGCAGGCACACACACACACACACACACACACGCTCACTCACTAGCAGGCACACACACACACACAAGCTCACTCACTAACAGGCACACTCACAAACTCACTCACTAACAGGCTGTCAGGGTACCTGAAGTCTCTACCTCGGAGGAGGTTAGACTTCCCGACGGCCGTTCTCTCAGCGGGGCTGATTCATCCAATCCTCACAGCTCTCATAGTCATTCCCACGCCGGCCGCGAGAACCCCGCTTCCTTTTATGACACGACGCTCAGGAGCCGACGTCATGACGGCAATCACATCCCGACCTGTCAATCTAGTTCGGAACAACCAATCAGGGCTCGGCAAGGGCGGAGTCATCAATTAAAGAACCAGGGTATAAAAGAGGGATGTGTGTAATGGTTCATTGCCCTGTCGTGGTTCTAGCTTGTCTGGTCCCTCAGTGCTCTTATGTCTATTGTTCTATTTGGTTTTGACTCGGCTTGTACTATCGTTCCTGTTTACCTCTCGTGTCCCTCGACCTCGGCTTGTCTCTGACCATTCTTTGCTTTCTCCTTACGTTAGTCCGGCCATTCTAAGGTCCGGTATACGTACATCTCTCCTGTTCGTACTCTGCGTGTTGGATCCCTGTCCCGATCCTGACATTACGACAGGGCCATGGATCCTGCAGGTACAAACGCTCAGCTTGGTTCCCCTGACTCGAGGTTTGAAGCCATGGACCATAGAATGGACCAAATGGCCCTAGCTCTGCAAGCATTACTATCCCATCCGAGTAATCAAGCAGAGGAGATGCGTACTCCATCCATCTCTCTTGCTAACACAGGCCTAGAGGTAACCACAGTGGGAACTTCCTCCCGTGTGACTTCTCCTTTACGGTATGGCGGTTCTCCGGATACCTGTCGAGGTTTCCTAAACCAGATAGAAATTAATTTTGAGTTACAACCCCGCGCCTATCCTACTGATAGGGCAAAGGTTGGATTCATAATCTCGCTACTCATTGACAAAGCTCTTAGATGGGCTAACACTTTGTGGGAAAATGATAATCCTGTAGTCTATAACTATAATGCGTTTATTACTACGTCTAGGAGGACTTTTGATCCCCCAGGGAGAAAGGCCAGTGCAGCTAGATTACTATTACGTCTTAGACAGCATAGTCTAACCCTTGTGGATTATGCGCTAGAGTTCAGATCCTTGGCGGCAGAGGTCAAGTGGAATGAACAAGCCTATATGGACGTATTTATGAATGGATTATCAGATGCGATCTTAGACGAGGTTGCCACAAGGGATCTTCCTGAAAATTTAGAGGAATTAATTTCATTTATTTCTCGTATAGATGAACGCATGAGACAGAGGCAGAACACTCGTGATAATGGTTATAGACCTTCCTTAAGACTAACTCCCGCGTTTCAGAATTCTGAATCTACTATTCTAGCTCTCCCAGAACCTTTGCAGATTGGTAACACTCACCTTTCAGAGAATGAAAGGCAATATAGGAGAAGGGAGGGTCGGTGTATGTATTGTGGAGTAGGAGGTCACCTACGCCTAAATTGCCCTAACCGTCCGGGAAACGCTCGCACCTAAGTTTCTCCAGAGGACAGGCCTTGGGTGTTTCTATTTTGTCCTCTACATATGATTACAGGGATCATAGGTTACTAGTACAGGTTTCGTTAACTTGGGAGAAGGGAGTACTTAAAGCTATGGCATTAATAGATTCCGGAGCAGCTGAAAGCTTTATTGATCAAACCTTTGTCAAGAACCACTCTATCCCATCTCAGTTAAAGGAGACTCCCTTGGCCGTTGAGGCCATAGATGGTAGACCTTTATCAGATCCTGTTATTTCTCGTGAAACTTTACCAGTTAAGTTAACCATTGGTATTTTACACGAGGAAGAGATTTCTCTCATGCTTATCTCATCCCCTTCAGTTCCTATAGTTTTGGGGTATCCCTGGCTTAAGAAGCATAACCCTACTATTGATTGGGAACAAGGTGAAATAGTCTGTTGGGGTCAGGGTTGCCAGAAAGGTTGTGTACAGAAAGTCTCACCATTGTGCGTAGTGGACACACCTAGTGACTCTAACAAGCCCACAGATTTACAGATACCTTCCCAGTACCAGGATTTAAAGGCAGTCTTTGATAAGAGGAAGGCTGATACTTTACCCCCACATAGGTCCTTTGATTGTAAGATTAATCTCCTACCTGGTACTATGCCTCCAAGGGGCAATGTATATCATCTATCCACTAAGGAGAACTTAGTCTTAGAGGAGTACATTCAGGAGAATCTAGACAAAGGCTTTATTAGGAGATCCTCTTCTCCAGCCGGAGCCGGTTTCTTTTTTGTAGATAAAAAAGACGGCACACTACGGCCTTGCATTGATTATCGGGGCTTGAACAAGATAACAATCAGAAATGCTTATCCGATTCCCCTAATTACTGAACTATTTGATCGCCTGAAAGGTTCTAAAATTTTTACCAAGTTAGATCTGAGGGGTGCTTATAACTTGGTGAGAGTTCAGCAGGGTGATGAATGGAAAACGGCTTTCAATACCCGGTATGGTCACTATGAGTACACGGTAATGCCCTTCGGGCTTTGCAATGCCCCTGCTGTATTCCAGGACTTGATCAATGAGGTCCTTAGGGAATTTCAACATGAATGTGTTATAGTTAATTTGGATGATATACTAATACACTCTAAAGAACCTGAGATTCATCACAAACAAGTCAGAAGGGTATTGCATAAACTCCTACAGCATGGGTTGTACTGCAAATTGGAGAAGTGTAGCTTTGACCAATCTCAGGTAAACTTTCTTGGTTACGTTATTTCTGGAGAGGGGTTTAAGATGGACCCTGTTAAACTCCAATCTATCCTGGATTGGCCATTGCCCAAGGGACTCAAGGCCATTCAGAGGTTTATCGGATTCTCGAATTACTATAGGCGCTTCATTAAGGGGTACTCGTCTATTATTGCTCCTATTACCAACATGACTAAACAGGGTGCTGATACTAAGACATGGTCTCCGGAGGCGCTTGTTGCTTTCAGTACTCTCAAAGAACAGTTTGCTTCAGCACCGATATTAGTTCATCCAGACACATCCTTGCCTTTCTTACTCGAGGTAGACGCCTCAGAGACAGGTGTAGGCGCTATTCTGTCCCAAAGGTTAAGTTTGAATAAACCACTGCATCCATGTGGTTTTTTTTCTAGGAAATTGTCTGGGCCTGAGAGCAGGTATGATATTGGTGACAGGGAACTGTTAGCGGGAATTATGGCTTTCATCCTTCCGTTCTTCCGTCGGCCTCCCCCTCCCAGGGGATACCGTCGGTTGATATTCATGTTGCCAATCTGAGAAAGTTGTGGGATCA
The DNA here is from genome assembly GCF_036172605.1 of Pelobates fuscus. Lineage (NCBI taxonomy): Eukaryota > Metazoa > Chordata > Amphibia > Anura > Pelobatidae > Pelobates > Pelobates fuscus. Next base: position 145,860,509 of record NC_086320.1, read on the forward strand.
GACTTGACAAATCCTTATTCATAATTCCATGGTGTCCAAACGACACGCTGACAAACGCAGAAGGGTGGCTCCTGTGTTCTCTCCGGGTGATAGGGTATGGTTGAGTACCAGAAACATCCGCTTGAAAGTTCCTTCCATGAAATTTGCTCCTCGTTACATAGGCCCTTACAGGGTTCTGTCTCGTATAAATCCTGTTGCATATCGTCCGGCCCTTCCGCCTGCCTTACGCATCCCGAACTCCTTTCATGTTTCTTTATTGAAGCCTTTGGTGTGTAACAGATTTTCCTCCACTGTGTCTTCCCCTCGTTCTGTCCAGGTTGAGGGTCAAGAGGAGTATGAGATCAATTCCATCCTCGATTCTCGGATTTCTCGGGGGAAGGTGCAATATCTTGTTGACTGGAAAGGATATGGTCCTGAGGAGAGGTCTTGGGTGGTCCAGGAGGATGTGCATGCTCCTCGCCTTCTCAGGGCTTTTCATGCTCGCTTTCCGTCTCGCCCCGGTTCCTTCCGCCCGGTGGGCGTTTCTGAGGGGGGGGGGGGTACTGTCAGAGTACCTGAAGTCTCTACCTCGGAGGAGGTTAGACTTCCCGACGGCCGTTCTCTCAGCGGGGCTGATTCATCCAATCCTCACAGCTCTCATAGTCATTCCCACGCCGGCCGCGAGAACCCCGCTTCCTTTTATGACACGACGCTCAGGAGCCGACGTCATGACGGCAATCACATCCCGACCTGTCAATCTAGTTCGGAACAACCAATCAGGGCTCGGCAAGGGCGGAGTCATCAATTAAAGAACCAGGGTATAAAAGAGGGATGTGTGTAATGGTTCATTGCCCTGTCGTGGTTCTAGCTTGTCTGGTCCCTCAGTGCTCTTATGTCTATTGTTCTATTTGGTTTTGACTCGGCTTGTACTATCGTTCCTGTTTACCTCTCGTGTCCCTCGACCTCGGCTTGTCTCTGACCATTCTTTGCTTTCTCCTTACGTTAGTCCGGCCATTCTAAGGTCCGATATATACGTACATCTCTCCTGTTCGTACTCTGCGTGTTGGATCCCTGTCCCGATCCTGACACAGGCACACACACACACAAGCTCACTCACTAGCATGCACACACACTGACAAGCTCACTCACTAGCAGGCACACACACACGCACACAAGCTCACTCACTAGCAGGCACAAACTCCTACAAACACAATTTCACTCACTAGCAGGCACACACACACACACATATACACACAAGTTCACTCACTAGCAGACACACACACAAGCTCACTCACTAGCAGGCACACAGACACATATACACACGAGTTCACTCACTAACAGACACACACACAAGCTCAATCGCTAGCAGGCACACACACACACACACACACAAGCTCACTCACTAACAGGCACTAACACACACAAGCTCACTCACTAGCAGGCTCACACACACACACAAGCTCACTCACTAGCAGGCTCACACACACACAAGCTCACTCACTAGCAGGCAAACACACACACAAGCTCACTCACTCACATGCACACACACACCCACAAGCTCACTCACTAGCAGACACACACACACACACAAGCTCACTCACTAGCAGGCTTACACACACACAAGCTCACTCACTAGCAGCCCCCCCCCACACACAAGCTCACTCACTAGCATGCACTCACACACACACACACATTACTACACACAAATAAGCTCACTCACTAGCAGGCACACACACACACACGCACACAATCTCACTCAGTAGCAGGCACACACACACAATTGGATACAACGATAGAGTGATTTGCGCACACAATAGTGAATAGTTTCCTTTGGTATTTAACCTAGATATTATAAACATAAAAAAACATCATAGGACAGTGTGTTTATACAAAATAAGAAGTGAGAAATAACTTGGAACACTCACAATATTTAGAGCCCATGTAAGTCGGCTCTAAACTCTAATGGCATGGTCATCAATCCAATGTTAATGCAGGGAAAAGGTACAGGTCCCCCAGAAGGTTGTAGCGATATTTCTCTGGATAGCAATTCAGGAACCAGATAAAAGGTAAGTTTCAAACTTTTATTAGTATAAAAAGTAGTAAAAACAGGCACAACGTGTTTCAACCTTTCACTAGGTCTTCCTCGGGTGCATATTGTGTCAAATGAATATAGCATACTTATATACCACTACAAAAATCATTACAAAATATTCACACAGGTGTATATGAAAAACAATCCCAACCCCTTGTCCATAAAAGAAAGTTCAGGCTCCTGTTAGCCCCATTCAATATGGAGGACAAGATAGTTTCTTTATGGACGTCTGGAATGACCTTCTCAAGATGGCCGCTCGCTGCATCTAATCACGTGTGGCTACTGACTTCTAGTCACGTCTGGTATACGTATTCTTTATTATTTTTTCATTGCTCATTGTATTGTACTTTTCTATTTTTTATTGCTTATTATATTGTACTTTTCTATTTTTTTCACAACACACACATAATCACTGTCATGGCTGAAGCTTACCTGACACTGGTAGGTAAGTTACCATTTTGTGGCCTCTTCCTTCCAGCAAGGTCACCAATGTGTGGGGGCGGGGCTTGTGTACGGGAGGTGGGGCTATCTTCAGGTGGCGGGGTTTGTGTGCAGGGGCGGGGCATGCAGCTGAAATTAATGTCAATTCTAAAGGGAGAGTGACAGGTCTCCCTCCAGCCGCCAGCGGCCTAATTGCGGCCGCACCAGCCCCCAGCTCCTCCCTCATTACTCCCCTTGTACTGACACAGACTGGTACAGTCAGAGGGGAAAATATTTAAATTACATCAGTCTGATGATCAGGACTGTCAGCTCGGCCCAGGTGTCGTGGCCCACCAGGAAATTTCCCAGTATCACGTTTGGCATACGAGATTGATATTTAAAATGTTTTGTACACAAAAAAATAAAAACAACCTAATTTCTCAGTGTGCTCTTTCTCTGCTAATTATTTAAAATAATCCTTATTCCTACATGTTTTGGGATATAATTTCATATATTTATATTATTTTTGGTATTTTTATAAATACCCAACATATTCCAAAGCACTATAGAATTGGGGAAAATAGACAGTACAGTATAGACAAACCGATACAAAAGGACTAGAGAGGGTCCTGCCCACAAACTGCGATCTAGAATTTACACCCCTTTTATTGAAAACATACTAAGCTAGATGGCCCAGGAGTTAATACAGTGGTACCTCGGTTTACAAACGCCTCGGTTAAAGGGACACTCCAGGCACCCAGACCACTTCTGCCCATTGGAGTGGTCTGGGTGCCAACTCCCACTACTCTTAACACTGCAAGTGTAATTATTGCAGTTTTTTATAAACTGCAATAATTACCTTGCAGGGTTAACTCCACCCCTTCAGCAACTGGGGATTGGGGGGTGGGAGAGGGAACCTGCAGTGCCAGGAAAACAGATTGTTTTCCTGGCACTGGAATTTTCCTTTAACCCCTTAAGGACACATGACGGAAATATTTCGTCATGATTCCCTTTTATTCCAGAAGTTGTGTCCTTAAGGGGTTAACATAAACACGTTTCCCCAGGATGTATTGCGTCTGGGAGGTTTATAGCGCCGCCCCCGTGCATGCTGGAGACTGTGGCACCGAGTGTGGAGGTGTTGGAGCGGCTTTTGCATTGAGTTTTGGAGCCATTCTGGAATTTGTTTGCAGTGGTTTTGGGACTTTTTGGAATTTTTTTGGTGCATTTCTCAAGCGGTCGAAAGGTAGGGAGCTGAGTTTCGTCATTTGCATGCCTTTTATTGTGTGTTCTGCATTGTAGGTTGGTTTCCATGCCAGGTCAATTTGACTTTTTTCTGACCTCCAGAACAGATTAATTGGTTTTCAATGCATTCCTATGGGAAACCGCATTTCGGTTTACACATTTTTCTCAATAAGAAACGTCCCGGTGAACGCATTAAATACGTAAACTGAGGTACCACTGTATATACTTCAATACAGTTTGCAGGGTTATCAATTAAAATAATAAATTATATACAACTCTCTGACATTATTATTGTTATTATATTTTTATAGAGTGCTAGCATTCCCAAAGCCCTTTAAAATATAAGTGTTATAGAGAAGTTGATGTTTAATAGACAGATCATAATACAGTGGCGTACATACCAGGGTCGCAGGGGTCGCGGCTGCGACCGGGCCCGGCCCACCAGGGGGCCCGGCCGCCCTGCGACCCAGGTATGTACCCACAGGGCCAGCCTCTTCTGCTGGGGGGCCCAGGAGCCGGCCACCTCCGGGCCCCCCGAGGCTGGCCCTGCTGTCACCCGGCTGGCTGGCGGGCGCGCGAGGGAGCACTCATCTTCCGGCACCGGCATCAGTACGCGGCGCGCAAGGGAGCTGAAGAGGGAGCACTCAGGGGACAGTGCTCCCTCGCGCGCCTGCCAGCCAGCCGGGTGACAGCCTGGCCAGCAACACCACTGGACCCCAGGGACTCCCCCCAGCTCTCCCACAGGTAAGGAGGCTGGGGGGATTAAATAAAAAAAAAACAAAAAAAAAACTTTGAGTGTGTTAGTGTTAGTGAGTATGTGTGTTAGTGAGTGTGTTAGTGAGTGTGTTAGTGTTAGTGAGTGTGTGTTAGTGAGTGTGTGTGTTAGTGTGTGTGTGTGTGTTAGTGTGTGTGTGTGTTAGTGAGTGTGTGTGTGTTAGTGAGTGTGTTAGTGTTAGTGAATGTGTTAGTGAGTGTGTTAGTGTTAGTGAGTGTGTTAGTGAGTGTGTTAGTGTTAGTGAGTGTTAGTGTTAGTGAGTGTGTTAGTGTTAGTGAGTGTGTTAGTGTTAGTGCGTGTGTGTGTTAGTGAGTGTGTTAGTGTTAGTGAGTGTGTGTTAGTGAGTGTGTGTGTTAGTGAGTGTGTGTTAGTGAGTGTGTGTGTTAGTGAGTGTGTGTTAGTGAGTGTGTGTTAGTGAGTGTGTGTGTTAGTGTGTGTGTGTTAGTGTGTGTGTGTGTTAGTGAGTGTGTGTTAGTGAGTGTGTGTTAGTGAGTGTGTTAGTGTTAGTGAGTGTGTTAGTGTTAGTGAGTTAGTGTTAGTGAGTGTTAGTGTTAGTGAGTGTGTTAGTGTTAGTGAGTGTGTTAGTGTTAGTGAGTGTGTTAGTGTTAGTGAGTGTGTGTGTTAGTGAGTGTGTGTTAGTGTTAGTGTGTGTGTTAGTGTTAGTGAGTGTGTTAGTGTTAGTGAGTGTGTGTGTTAGTGTTAGTAAGTGTTAGTGTTAGTGAGTGTGTGTGTTAGTGAATGTGTGTGTTAGAGTGTGTGTGTTAGTGTTAGTGAGTGTGTGTGTTAGTGTTAGAGTGTGTTAGTGAGTGTGTATGTTAGTGTGTGTGTTAGTGTTAGAGTGTGTGTTTGTGTGCGTCTGTCACTGAGTGTGTGTCTGTCAGTAAATGTGTGCGTCTGTTCATGAGAGTGTGTGTGTGTGTGTGTCTTAAGCACTTACCTTTCTCCAGCGCCGGACTCCCTTAACGCTGGGGATCTCTCCGTCCCCATCCGCCTCTCAGCTCCGAATGCACATGCGTGGCAAGAGCCACGCGCGCATTCAAACCGCCCATAGGAAAGCATTACTCAATGCTTTCCTATGGACGTTCAGCGTCTTCTCACTGTGATTTTCACAGTGAGAATCGCAGAAAATCCTCTAGCGGCTGTCAATGAGACAGCCACTAGAGGCTGGATTAACCCTCAGTGAAACATAGCAGTTTCTCTGAAACTGCTATGTTTTCAGCTGCAGGGTTAAAACTAGAGAGACCTGGAACCCAGACCACTTCATTGAGCTGATGTGATCTGGGTGTCTGTAGTGGTCCTTTAAGTGTATGTGTTTATGCATGCACTGGCATACATACCGCGATCGCACGGGTCGCAGCCCTGCGACCAGGTGCCCGCCGCCATGTGTTGCGGCCCCAGCCTGCGCAGAGTAAGAGCTTGCGCAGGGGGAGGGGGGGGCCCCGGATCAGTTTTCGCACCGGGGCCCCATGGGTTGTGTGTACGCCACTGTCATAATACATTGGGATATATACTGTTAAAGCAGGATATACACAACATGCAGACAGATATACTGTTACAGTATATAGAGGGCCCGGCTCTTTCAAATTTACAATCTAGCAAATGGAGCACATTATCCAGCATAATCCCATTATAGACTACATACTTCAAGGTGTTAAGCCACTGATATGCTCTTTAAGAGATATTGCAAACTGACAAGGTGTTAGAAATGGAACATATTGTTTTTCATACATGTTTCTTTAAGCAATAACCTCTTGCTTACCTTCAGTGCATAATATGTTTACGCCATTTTGTCCCAGACGAATTACAATAACAATAATGCATAAACAAGCTTCAGGCTATGCTACAACTCTTTCAGTACATAATATACTGTGGTAACCCTAAGTAGATAAAGATGTTCAGACTTTAAGATGCCATCTTGACCGAAGTCAGGAAAATTTCCATGACGTGTACACCCTTTAGTTATTGCCTTGTATTTTTTGCCAAGTTAAGGGAGTTCCTAAAATATATAAAAGTAAAAGTTACCTTTTCATATATGAACTACGGTAACCCTAAAATGAAGACACCTAAGGTAGGTAAATAGGTGTACTTTTAAATGTTTAGGGACAGAGGAGAGATTTGGAGACAGACGCTGCTCCATCTTATAATGACAGAGAGGCTGACATGATGAGGAGGGTATGTTAATCTATTACTGATATTTGCAAGCATTTAGTTTAATCTTATAAACTCTGCTATAAATTATTGCAATGGATTTTATATGTCTATATTTGTATTTTTATATAATACATATCTAAAAAGACAAAACTTTATTGCTTCCAAGACAATCCTTATTTTATATTGTATTCTTAATTATTTATATATGTTAAATAGAGGATCTCTTACTAACTAAATAAAATTATTGCTAAGATATCTGTATGGTTAGCCCTGCTAAGTTCTATGCTTTAAGACGTTATAGTGGTAAATAAGGGAACCAGCCGCGGTTACAATGTCAAATAACCCAAGCAACCTGTGACTTCTATATTGTGTTTCTGCGACTGGAATCCATAGTTGAACACTTTGTACATATAAACATTATTAATATGGGGGGGGCGGGGCCTGACCTTCATGCTCTCCGGACATGTTTTGTGAGAGCTCCTTGCCTGGACCATGACATATGGGGCCTAATCGACTATTATCCCTCTCAACGTGAGCCTCTTTCTTAGTCAGGTGGGGGGCTCCTAGGAGGCTCATGCTGCTAGATAAATGTCCATTCTCATGTTGTTGGTATCATTGACTACATATATCTATGTGCAGGGGCGTATTAGCCGCGAGGCAAACAAGGCATTTGCCTTGGGCGGCATTTTCCAGGGGGCGGCAAAAAACGCCGCCCCCAAATGCCCAGGGCAAATGCCTTGTTAGCCTTGCGGCTAACTGACAAGCCCTCTGGGCGGGCGGTGCTGGCGGGCGGCTGGCGAGGGAGCACTTGCTCTGAGCTGTCTGCTCAGCTCCCTCGCGCGCCGCAGAGTGAGGCTGGGAGCTGGAATATGATGTCATATTCCGGCTCCGCCTCCCAGCCTCACTGTGCGGCGCGCGAGGGAGCTGAGCAGACAGCTCAGAGCAAGTGCTCCCTCGCCAGCCGCCCGCCAGCACCGCCCAGCACTGGACAACCAGGGAGAGAGGGAATCCCCCCCCCAGCATTCCCAATGGGAAGGAGGCTGGGGGGGGGGGGGGGTTAAATAAAACCAGCCACTGGACCACCAGGGAGAGAGGGAATCCCCCCTCCCCCCCCAGCATTCCCAAAGGTAAGGAGGCTGGGGGGGGGGGGGGTTAAATAAAATAAATACAAAAGTGAGTGTGTGTGTGTGTGTCAGTGTGTGTCTGTTATTGTGTGTGTGTGTGTGTGTTTGTTAGTGTGTGTTTGTATGTCTGTTAGTGTGTGTGTGTGTGTGTGTATGTCTGTTAGTGTGTGTGTATGTCTGTTATTGTGTATGTCTGTTAGTGTGAGTGTGTGTCAGTGTGTCTGTGTATGTCTGTTAGTGTGTGTCTGTTAGTGTGTGTGTGTGTGTGTCTGTATGTCTGTTAGTGTGTGTGTGTGTGTCTGTATGTCTTAGTGTGTGTGTGTATCTGCTAGTGAGTGTGTTAATGAGTGTGTCTGTTAGTGTGTGTTTGTGTGTTTCTGTTAGCTAGTGTATGTGTCAGTGAATGTGTGTGTGTATTGAGAAGGCGGGGCGGGGAAAGGGTTGGGTGGGGGTGGCGTGGGAGGGGGGCGCCTGAGTTTTGTCCTGCCTAGGGCAGCACAAAACCAGGATACACCACTGTCTATGTGTATTTGCTTCTTACATCTGAGACCGTTAAATGCTTAATTTATATTTATATTAATGCTCAATATTATTTTTTTGTAAAAATGTGCTACTATTTCAAATGCCCTAGCTATGTAATGCTATGTTTGACATGCATGTGCTTGTTTATGCTGTCGTGGCATTAAAGGCATTTTTGTAACTTTCTGCACAGCAAAAATAAAGAATAAAAAAAATAAAAAACAACATTATAAATATAGGCAACTCAACAGAAAAAATATAGCGATAGCAGCTGTGTAAAGCAGGTCAGGTCTTTGCTTCACCTGTAACATGGGCAGCCTATTCATACTGGTGGGTATGACACAACCTTATGAGGTCACCATGCATTACAGCTTGGTCCACGGAGCGAGATGATGTATTTTATTCCACTATGTAATTAAATAGGAAAGTATTATTTTTCTTTAGCTGAAAAAAGTCTCTAATGTCAACTGTGCAAATATTTTTTTAAGGTCTCAGCATATATTTTATGTATTGTTTTTTGTTTTTCAAGAGACCTTTCATAAACTATGATGATTCTCATTATCTAATGGTGCTCCTGTTTTACAGTGAGGAGGTCATCAAGGCTAGAGAGAGATCGATTTGTGAAAAGATCACAGAAAGGAACACAATCAGAATTTCCACCTGTGATATGAAATGAGACCCCTAAAGAAAGCTCATGTTTTTTATTCCATGCTTTTATATAGTAGCACACACTAGAAATTAATAAAAAATAAATAAAAAAATAATCATTCATTTCTTCCCTCAAACCGAGCACATTTTGATTTCAGTTTCATTTAGAGAAGACATGAATTCAAGTTTGCAAGTTTAGAAAAATGTTTACAAGATGAAATTGCCTTTAGCAAAATGGATACTAAGAACCATCTGGCTGTATGTACCTGATCTTTGGGCTTTCACCTTGAAGTAAGGATAAAGTGAAATGTTTATGGGAAACTGCACAGCAAGGTATTCCTCGTTGGGTAGGTAGGAAGCTTCAGGTTACATATATATATGATAAAATACATTCTTATTTGTTCAATAACTCCTACACTTCTGCTAAAGACAAGAAGTAAAATAAGAAAAAATAAAGGAAGAATTGGAGGGGTTAAGCTTTGGGTTGCCCTCTGCTGAATAAGAGGAATAGCTTATTATTAAAAATTCCTTCCTTCGTTTTTATTTTGAATAATAGCAAACAAAGGCTCTGATATTAAACGTACTGGAATTTTTGTAGTTTAACTTAATAATTGTGACAACTGCTCAGCACTTTTTTATTGTTTAGTAAAAAAATATATATATATTTCTAATTGCACTTTGATTTTCTCTTGGCATGTTGGGTACTCAATGTTATGACCAGTGGACACGATTCCTTGTCCATTGTAAAAAATATTGCCAATAAATGTCGTATGTATTCATTGTCTCATTGTCAAAATATGGTTAATTAATGAAATATCTGTAGTGGAAGCATGGCATGATTACCCAATAGAGGTGGTGTGATTGATTACAACATGGTAAGGACTCATTTATCTGCCTTTAACTAAGACCCATCGGTTAAATCTTGTTATTGTCTGGAAAACTCCTTGCAAAGTTACAGTAATGAAGGCATGTTTATTTTCCTGTGTACAAACCATATATCATAGGAGTATTTTTACAACCGGTATTGGCTCAAGGATGAGTGCTCTTAATTACAATATCGGCTGTCAGACAGAGCTTTATAAATAACACACACTTACAATGTATATGGTAAGTTCAATGAGTGCTCATTCACTTAAAGTTTGGAAGTGATTTTAGACACAATTTTTTAATTTTTGGGGCATTTAGTTCTGTATCAAAATTGTGTGTGACATGTGACATAATAAAAAACAATAAATAAATCCAATTATTTTAAAGAAAACTCTAAACTGCATCCAACATGTAGGTGTGCCCTTCTAACATGCAATACAGTGAAATCAAAAATTATATATGAGCAGAGTACTTCAGTGTAGAACACCTTACTATTTAAAGTGCACTGATATTAAAAAGTCCATGTGCACATATGACATAAAGTGGAACATTTACATTTCAAAAAGAAATATAACGTTTTCAAAATAAAGTGAAAACCAAACACAATCTTTGTTTCCAAAGTGTCCATTTTTATACCTCAATATAAAAGTCCCCTGTTGTCTTTCACTTGTATGATACCTCAACTATAAAAAAGTGATCAACAATAATGCAGACCGTCTTGAGATGAAGGGCAGATTTCCAAAAGGATTGTTGCACAAATTTAAGGAGTCTAGAGGGTTCGCTGTACCACATTTCTTCACATATTATAAGGCAGCCCAATTTGGTATTTTATCTTTTTTTATCTTTTTTTTTAACACTCTTTATTTTTTACTTGTGCTGAGGGTGCAGACGAGACAGCCGCTCAGCTGCTGCCCAGAACTTCCTGATACCATCAAGAGCCCCTGCATCCCCCCACCTCCCCTGCTCTGAACCGGTGGTGGTCACCCCGGTCCCTAGAGTCCACTTCGAGCGGTGTATACTCACCTAATCTCACATCACAATGGCAATGGCAAATGGGGCCTGCCCTTCACCTCCCTCATGGGTGCCAACCAGCAGTCAAAAACAAGCTGGTACTGACATCTTAGCAAGATAACGCTATAGAATGGAGTAAGACATGTCGAGAAAACTGCACTTTTTAGTAAATAATGTAAACTCCAAGAATATATAATCCTGGCATTAATAAAAGATTACACAAGGTAAGCTACGGGTCTACCCATGTACACATGCTACTATGTTACGATGAGATATTAACGCCAGGTTGCAAAAGTGAAATGAAAATAAGAAAGAAAAGAAATTATGAGATATAAGAGAAACCCAACATGTGTTTCAAGTGAGAATCTCTGGCATACTATAACAGACAGCATTAGCATGGAGAAAACCAGCATAGTCGAGATATTGCTCAAATTACATAAGTGGGCTATTGGAACAATGAGAACATTGTAGGGAACAGTCTGCATTTAGTAGGCTGTGGGCCCATTAAAGTGCACCTGTTTTGATCTACCTGATATTTGCTATGTTATTATAGTAGGGTGGTATGTTATTATAGTAGAGTGATAGTAGAGTGTAATGCCAGATAACATAGCTACAATAAACTAAAACAATAAAAGTAACAACAGATGAACATGATATAGCTAGACATTTCTGGGAACATGAGTAAGTAGAGGGAAAACCATCTAGCGACGATTAAGCTGACCTGCATATGTCACATATGGAAAACGGTTGTAAAAGATAAACAGTGCAGGTAATATGAAGTGAACAGGAGTCCCAGTAAGGCATATTGGTTGCGGGACACACTAGCCAGACAATGATGAGCCTTCATCCGACGCCAGACCTCGAGATCTGCGTCAGTGTAGTAGAGACCAGCTCAGATATAAGGAGCAGCTACTACCTAGGGAAAAGCCCGATGGTACTGCATTTAAGGAGCCAGAATGTCTTTCCATGAGGGATAGTTATGTGGCTCTCAGTGGGCCCTGTCGAGGAACAGTTCCATGCTTCTTATTTGCTTGACAAGATGGCCACACCAGGCCCGATGCCTCTGCACACGTTTGACTCCACTGGACATATCGCCCAATGCCTGCTCCTGACTAGGCAGAATTAGTTGGGAGATTATTAGACGTTGTCTCCTGTGACCACTGGCAACCAGGAATGTTCACGGTGCTCACCTGCCAGTAAATATACTATTCAGGAAATGTTTAAAGATGGCATCTAGTCTGCACATGCTGGCTGCCACCCATGAGGGAGGTGAAGGGCAGACCCCATTTGCCATCGCCGTTGTGATGTGAGATTAGGTGAGTATACACCACTCGAAGTGGACTCTAGGGACCAGGGTGACCACCACCTGTCCAGAGCGGGAGGGGATGGGGGGGATGCAGGGGCTCTTGATGGTATCAGGAAGTTCTGGGCAGCAGCTGAGCGGCTGTCTCGTCCGTGCCCTCACCATAAGTATGCCATCCAGAATTCAGAGCCGATCTGCGTATCTCCTTGGTATAAAAGAGCATTAGTGCAAGCACCTAAATGTCTCCAATAAGTGGCCTGATAACAAGATGGCTGCGGACCGCTTGATCCACTTTAATTATATATTCCGAACGTTTAAAACCTCGTTTTAAACTGTTCTTCTCAGAAATAGTCCCTAGCATTATACAGATTCTTTTAACAAGCTCAAATCTATATTTTAGAAATGTTAAAAATGTTGTAGTACCGTCATTTGGGCGCCAAATCTGAATCAATTGTGTATGTATAAAAACTCTTGCTTGTCAGGTCAGTCTTTTTTTTATCCCCACTTGATAAAGCGTTACAGGTGAAACGCGTTGTATATTATTTTACTATTGTTAATAAAGGTATTTTGGCTACTTTTAGTCCATGAGTGTGCCATTTTACTCTTTTATTATTTTATATTTTTACTCCTCTACTGCCTGGCATCCGTTCTTATTCAGTTCAAGTGAGGACTACTGCTCAATCAAATGTGAGTACTAATTTATATTTTTATACTCCTGGAGTTTTAAAACAGGGAGCACTATTGTTGTTCCTTTTATAATTTTATGGTCTTCACAATATTGAAACAACTATCAACGTCTCACGTATCCTATAAGTGGGGATTGTACCACTGTACGCTATCCATACTAGAGCTTGTCAAAGCTCTTAAAAATGTGAGTAGGACCATAATAGACTTTTTATCATATACAAAATTCTGGGATATATTACACTATTAGTCTCTCTTTGTTTTTATGTACAAATTCCAAGATTTCTTCTGACCCTTGATCCCTTGGCAGAAGAATACTCTCGGAAGAATCCCATAGTCATTTTTTTCTGAAATTTTAACCATTCTATTCATATATTTATATTCATATATTTATAAGATCCTGTTGTAATAGCTTTTTGTGTTGCTCACTCACAGTAGACAATATTGTTTGACGCAACCTTTCCCCCTATCCTTTTTTACTATTGTACTTTCTGTGTAATGCTAAGAGGGAGCCCTACATTTTAAGGTGTGCTGCCTACCTATCTAATATTTCTAACTTTATTTGGTTTGGTTGAACAGCGCTGATCCCTTTTTGTCTGGATTAATGACAGTTACAGGAAGATATGCTGAGGAGCCAGAGTGCTGTGCGCCTACTCTGCATTACAACTGAGCCCTGCCCCATGGTATTTTGTCTTAAATAAACCAGACTGTTTACAGGGCAAGATGAGAGTCACTTGAGGATGAGACTGGCCACCTTGATCATTTATATACTATATTGTGACATCCCAGCTCATCTCTATTGAGCTCCCATTCTAGCCCAGCTTTGCAGCATTCATTCATTTAGGTTGTGGAAATGCTACAGGGTCATGAGCAATAGATTGCATCCTCTAAAATGTTTGGATGGTGGTTTTGAAAAAGAACCTACTGAGATTCAACACCTAGTGATCGGTTACTCAGTAGTTTTCAAGGTGTAATTGGTAGAGGTATCAGCCTCCACCTTCTGATTTCTTTAGGGCCAATTGATTTATCTATTTTTGTGTGAACTTATCTGCTCACTTACCTGGAGGGGCAGCCCGTCTTTTATGATTCTATATACAGACTTTCATACAGGTGAGCATGGCTGATATCTCTTATATATTTTTATTTTATTTCAGAAACTTATTCTGGCAATTCACAATACACTTTAAAATGGGAAGCCAATCTAGGGAAGTGCTTGAAGGGCTGATTATACTACAATGCACATTACTTCTTCCACATTGTTAAAGGAAAATGTCTTGGATGGTGGATTTTGTTCTTGCAAAAAAATCTATATACATATTTTTTTTTAAATCATTAAGTTTTATTAAATGTTATAAACTTAAAAAAAGCAGGAGTAAATATCCCAGGATCCATGGGTGGCACTCTTTTATAAACAAATAATTTTATTGAGTTTTTCAAACTATACAAATATAACACTTAAAGTCAGCTTATAAGCTTATTTTTGTTTGCATGCGTGCAGTGCTGAGAATGTGCCTAGATAGGTGTTGGAGGGCTGCTCCAACTAAACAGTCCCAGATTGATGCTCAGATGTGGTACTTAATCAGAATGGAAAAATTGATTGCCACTATTAATGAAACCACTGAACATCCTTGGAAGTAGAGGTTTTAAGCTCGAGACTCAAATTTAAATCATCTCTTCTTTTGACTTTCTGGACTCCACTCCTCCTGTTGGCAAGGGAATGAGGCCAGGAATCAGTCAGAGGTTTACCAAACAGGTTACATAGTTACATAGTTACATAGCTGAAAAGAGACTTGCGTCCATCAAGTTCAGCCTTCCTCACACCTGTTTTTTGCTGTTGATCCAAAAGGCAAAAAAAAACAACAAAAAAAAAAAACCCCAGTTTGAAGCACAATTTTGCAACAAGCTAGGACAAAAAAATCCTTCTTGACCCCAGAATGGCAGTCAGGCCCTGGGGAGATAGCGCAGCTAAGCGGACAAGGGCACATGTAGGAGTGTGGGGATAGATGCATGGGATTGGTTGGGAAGAATCTGTGGGTGTGATTATGTTCTGTGTAAGACAGTGTGGGGGAGGTCTTACCTCAGTGCCACTTGGGATTCGGGCCAGCAAACAGCTTCCTGTCCTCCTGCTCCTGTTTGCCTGGGCCTGCAGATTTACACAGCTTGATGGTTGAGGCTTTCTGGCTTCCCTCAGGGCTGCTGCAGCGTGGATGGTGGCCGGCTCCTGTGGAAACAATTGGCAAGCATTACTGAAGGTATGGCTACCGGTGTGGGCCCCCCCCGCGGCCTACCTTCCCCTGGAGCACCCCCTGCGGTCTCCCCTGCTGCCTCCTCCAGGAGCACCCCCTGTGGTCTCCCCTGCGGTCTCCCATGCGGTCCCTGCCCCTGGGGGCCGCAACAGCACTGGCAGGCGTTCCCACCCGCCTGCCAGGCTCTCCCCTGATCCCGCTCCTCGGGCCCGGTTGATGAGGTGGAGCCCGGGCCGGAGGCATCAACTGGACCGCGTGTCTGGGGCTCCAGACACGCGGCCTACCTCCAGTGGCTGTGATTTGCGGCCTTCTGCGGCCGCGCGCGTGGCACGGCCTTTTGCCACGAGGCCTGCCACTGCCGCGCGACCAGCCGCCTCCATTGCCGCACAGCCTGGTACTCCCAGGCCGGGGATGCGGCCTAGTACCGCCGCGCGGCCTGCTGTTTCCACAGCCGCGCAGCCTATTGCTACAAGGCCGGGGATGCGGCCTGCTACCGCCGCGCGGCCTCCTGGTGCGGCTGCCGCGCGGCCTACACGTTGGTCTCCCTCCTCACCATCCGCCCCGGCCGCCTGTGCTGGATTGCGGTCCGGGGGCGGTGGGCGGCGGTTGCAGACATCCGGGCGGCAGGCGGCCGCCCGGCAACGGTCCGGGTCCCCCCGCGGGGGGGTGTGGTGGTGAGTAGGCCCTCGCGGGCCGCGCGGGGTACCTTGATACCGCCGTTGGGAGTCCAGGGGGGGTCCCCTTGCCCGTCGGGAGCCTCCTCTGCCAGTGAGGAAGGCTCCCAGGGCTGTCTCACCTGCCCCCCCCCCTCTTTCCCCTGTTGGTGCTGTCCGTTCCGCTGGGGGGCCCAGCTTACCCTTGGCTGGTCCCCCCCCCTCCTCTTGCCTGGTTTCCTCTCCCCCCCTCCCCCTCTCTGGTCCCCCCCCATCTGCTCTAATTTTCCTCCCTCTCCCCTCCTGTTTCCCCTTTTCTGCTATAATCCCCCCCCCTCTCTGTCCCTCCCTGTCTTCCTCCCCTCTGTTCTCCCCACCCCCTATTCCTAGCCTGGCTCCCCTCCCCCCCCCCTCCCCTCCCCCTGTAGGTCACTTACCTCGGCCATCTCCTCTGGGGCGTGGGCTCTCATCTTCTCTGCTGCTTCTTCTCAGGACACTGCTGCAGTTATAGGACCATCCAGCAGGTGGCGCCTGGAACCCAGCTGATGTCTTCTGTGGATGCTGGGACTGCTGTTTCTTCGCCTTCGCCTTCTGTGAGCGCAGTGCCGGGCTTGGATCGCCAGGCTGCGACCGGTGAGTTCACTTCCCCCCTCCTTTCCGCGCTTTGCGTGCATACGTTGTTCCTTCCTTTATTCAAAAATACACTGTATATTGCAAAATGGCATAATTACAAAAAAAAAAAAAATAATAATAATAAAGAAAAGTGCATACTATGACATATACAAGAAGATTAAATGTTAACATTTAAAAATAAAAAAAATAAAAAACAACTATAAAAAAAAAAAAAAAAAGATAAAGGAAATGCAAAACGACAAAAAACAAAACAAAAAAAGAACAAAAACGGAAGAAAACAACTGACATAGAATAAAAGTACTTGGGTGCATGGACGCCGCTTCCCCCTTCCCCTTTAATTTTCAGTATGCATCATATGTTTAAGTGCGCTTTCCTGCAGCGTCCCGGGTTCGCGTGAATCTGGGTGTTGCTGAGCTTATATGGCCCGCTTGGCTTGCGCGCAATGCTAGGGAGCAGATGGGGGGGAGGGGCTTTTATTGCATGGATGTTCCCTCCTGCCACGGGGGGTCCCTTGACTAAGAGGGACATTAGGGGCTCCGGGAGGGTCGTGGGGAGCATACTGTGGTCGGTTACGCCCCCTGGCACATATTCGAATGTACCCTGTGTTCTGGATAGCATGGTCGGGGAGGCGGCTCCCCGTGGATGCGCTGCGTGGTTCTGCGGTCAGGACGCCTTCGGGACGCGTATCGTCCCTGGGAGGAGCTGGGTTGGTGGAGGTACGTTTTGCACTTTAGTTGGCGGTGCAAACCCTTCTTGGCCTGGGGCCGGATGGGCTTCGGCCTCTGGTTTTACTTAGGACTCGCCTGGTGCCTCTGAACGGTGCATTTTTTCATCCTCTCTGCGATCTGTCGGGTTGGGGACGTGGGTGCTCTCGGTGCTGGACCCTCAGTCCATGTGAGAGCTCCTTCGGGTGGTGTGGGTCCAGTTTCCCAAGACCGCTCGATTAGCTTACTTCCCAATCGTTATAGGTGCCGGTTTCCTTCCGGGGGCTGGGTTTGAGTTGGTGGCTCGGCGCAGCGGTATGCGTGGGTGGGGCTGCGGGGCCTGGGGCGGTGGAATTGGTCTTCCGGCTGCTGCCGGTACGCCCGTCGAGTTGTTGTTTCTGGGCTGTGTTCTGATAGTCAGAATTGGGTGGCTAGGTGCCTCCACGTAAGTTGCTCCCGATGTCGCTTATGTGGGGCCGTCAGTGTCGCATGTACGCACTCTGCTGTTGCAGTGGTTTTCTTGGGATAGTGTTTTGGAGTTTCTGAGTTCCGTGGCCAAGGCCTTATTCGTGGGTCGGGATGTGTGCTCTTGTCTCCTGGATAGTGGGATCAATTCCTGTGAGGGAAACGCCGGTGCCCCTGGCTGCGGTTTGGGGCATCAGGCAGGAGGCGTCGGGGGCTTGGAGGGGCGTTGTGGGTTTCGGCTGCGCTACCCGTGGGCTCTCCGGGGTACGCTGGGCTTTGCCTGTTGGGGTTGCCCTTGGGACTGTATGGGGTTCCTGCTGGGCCTCCTCTAATGCTGGCTTGTGCAATCTGGCCCCCTGTGTCCTTTTCTGCTGGCTTCCAACTGTTTCGCTGCCGCAGCAGGTTTTGGGCCATTTGGGCTCTCGGGGGTGTGCTGCCTCTTGCCAATACGCTGGCTCTGGCGGACGCTGGTGTTCTTGGAGGTCCCCCTTTCTGGTGGCATGGTAGGCATGTGGTACCCAGCTCACGAACATGGGGGTGGGTTTTCCTTGGGGACCATCGTGGGGTGATGCTGGCTGTCTTTCACATGTTACAGTACCCTATACCCCGGAGGTACTCTGGTACTCTGGCTCGGTGCTGTTTGAGTCTAGGGGCGGCTGGTCAGGGTTTGTCCGGTGGTTACCGATATGATGGCCGATGCTCTGTCTTGTTCATTATAGAGCGTACTCGGGTGGAGGTGTCACGGGGTCGATTTGTATGGCAGTGGAGGTGTGGTCACTTGGTCCAGCGGTCTGCTGAAGCTGGTCTGTAGGCAATCTCTGGGGCGGCGTGGGGCCCGCTCCAGTAAGGTTGGAGGGTTCGGGACGGATGGGTAAGTTTCTTTTTGGGTTCCGGGATTTGACTGCTCATATACATGTTTGGTTCCGTTGAGTAAGCGTTGGAATGGACTTCCTTCAGGTTTCGCAGCTCGATGGCTGTTGTCATTGGGAAGGGTAAGTTGGTTGAGGTTGGCTGTTTCATCGATAGAATCTGTGCAATTCTTGGATGTTGCAGGGTTGACTTTCTGCATCCTCCTGGGGTAGGTGGGATGCACGGGGTTATGGTTGGGCTCCTACCAAGCTGTGGAAGTCTCTACCTACCTCTATTGAAGTCTCATTCCATTTTTGGTCCGCTTGGAGTTCCAGTGGAGAGTGGAGACGTCCAGCCGCCCAAGCTTATCCGGGCAGGCACTTGTTCTGGTGATTTATTCACTTTGATCTTGTGAGTGCAATCTTGTATCAGCGCATTATCTTTTCTTTTGCGGTATTACACTATGTAATTTTTTTTTTCTGTTCCTGTTTTAGATTATGTACAGCCGTATCTCATTCCCCTCTGTGTCTATGTATATGTTGTAAAAGGTCAGGAACTGGGCCACGACCTTGAGAGGCTGTTGTAACTACACCAGATAAGTGTGGGTATATCTAGATGCCATTGTCACTAATTTGGAGGTATCATATGTAGATATACTGTTTGTATTTTGTCCTAGCAAGCTGTAATGGGTTTCCAGGATGGTCTGTAATATACCGTTCCGATCGGGGGCGGTGCAGGGTTCCGTCATTTGCCTGTTTTCGTTGGGAGTACTGTTCCGTCCCTGGGATTGTTCGGCCTCCTCCCCGGTTTGTTTCTCGGAGATGGGTTTTTCACCCCCGCGTCCATCTAGTTGGGGTGTTCCTCTTGGGGGCTCGACTTCCTGGATAAGGATGGTGGGGAATTCAAAGGGCATTTATTTTGGTTGGGGGCGGCTACAGACACCGCCAGGCTGGGCGTGCCTGCGCTGATGGTTCAGAGGGCTCGAATGGCGGAGGTTCGGTGGTCTGGCTCCGGCTACGTGAAGGGGGTGTGGCTCCTCCTCATACGGGGTCAGCTGCCCCGCCTCATGGGGTACCAGGGGTTTTGTCATCCCTGGGTGGAATGACGTGGGTCGGTGGTGGTTTAGGACTTGGGTGCTCTTCGATCGGGACATGTTACGCATTCTGTTTCTTCCCTGAGGTTCCCAGGGGCTAGGCTGCGCCTATCGCCCTTTCCTGTTGGCAGTGCACTCCGCAATGTGAGTGCCCTGGTGCGCTGCCGTCGGTCATCAGAATAGACGGGTTTCTAGGTTTGTCATGGCCATAACAAAAATGACTAAACGTATGACGGACAAAATGAATAACTAAAACATGAACACTTCCAGTTCGCCTTTTGGGTTTGGCCAAAGGTGGCCTGGGTATCTCGAAGGGAGGGGTGCGCTTGCTGGAGGTCGGACTTGACCTCTGTTACTCTAGCGCTGCGTGAAGTGGTGGAACAGGCCATGGCTGGTTGTGGTGGGGTCCCCCGCTGATTTAGGCGTAAAACAGCGGGGTTGTGGCGGGGGTATGTCCTTGCCAATTGAGTTTGAGGTTACGTTTAAGTAGATGGAATGAGATGAACAAGTTTTTTAAGGTCTCAAACCTCCCCTGCTCTAAAGGTTTAACTTTAGGTTGCCTGAGGTCTCGTGCCCATCGAGAGTGGATAAGGTCGGTTGATGGCAGGCATTGGAAGGATTTTTATGACGAGGGGGGAGGTGAGAGGGAGTGGTGATTGGGAACCACTCCATGTTTTTATTGGCAAGGACGGTTGGGTCACTGTATAACACTATGGGTGGAGTTATATATGTATATATGTTAATTTATGCTTATTTATGTCTAATGTTTTGGTTACAGAAAAGAAGAGATTTAATAAATAAAGTTATGGATGTGTTATGCAGTAATTTAGTTGTGATAATAAATGCTGTGGCCTGTTTCATCCATACTAAGTGGTCTGTCGTTATTGGGGGGGTTTAATGGGGTTAGATTTTGTTCTAGGCTGCATCGCGATTCCCCACTACGTACATACAAGGCCCTGGGGAGATAGCGCAGCTAAGCGGACAAGGGCACATGTAGGAGTGTGGGGATAGATGCATGGGATTGGTTGGGAAGAATCTGTGGGTGTGATTATGTTCTGTGTAAGACAGTGTGGGGGAGGTCTTACCTCAGTGCCACTTGGGATTCGGGCCAGCAAACAGCTTCCCTCCCGCCCACCCTATACTATATTTTGTCGCAGCTAGCCGGGGGTATGTCCTTGCCAATTGAGTTTGAGGTTACGTTTAAGTAGATGGAATGAGATGAACAAGTTTTTTTAAGGTCTCAAACCTCCCCTGCTCTAAAGGTTTAACTTTAGGTTGCCTGAGGTCTCGTGCCCATCGAGCGTGGATAAGGTCGGCTGATGGCAGGCATTGGAAGGATTTTTATGACGAGGGGGGAGGTGAGAGGGAGTGGTGATTAGGAACCACTCCATGTTTTTTATTGGCAAGGACGGTTGGGTCACTGTATAACACTATGGGTGGAGTTATATATGTATATATGTTAATTTATGCTTATTTATGTCTAATGTTTTGGTTACAGAAAAGAAGAGATTTAATAAATAAAGTTATGGATGTGTTATGCAGTAATTTAGTTGTGATAATAAATGCTGTGGCCTGTTTCATCCATACTAAGTGGTCTGTCGTTATTGGGGGGTTTAATGGGGTTAGATTTTGTTCTAGGCTGCATCGCGATTCCCCACTACGTACATACAAGATTTATCCTTGAATCAAGCACATATTACCCTACTTAGGTTGCACTCGAACAGGTACAGGCTAGAGCAACAAGTTTGCTTGAGACTCAAAATTGAGCGTTGATTAATCACTTGATCTGCGTCCTCCCGGTGACACTCAATGGTGGTATGATAGCAAGGATAGAAAACAGGCTGCAGCAGGATTAACACAAGAATGGTGCACCTCTGCTGCAGGTACTGTTCTTAAACTGATCTTAATTATGCTATGGTTTCTCCATAAATAAAGGTAGTAAAAGTGTCTGAGGAAGGGGGACCGATGGAAATAAGTCAGGATTTCAGGAGAAAGAATGTGAGAAAAGAGCTAAATATAAATTAATTAATTAATTAGGGAGAGAAATGACTGCAAGGCTAGAGATTATGTATTAGGGTCAAACTTATACGAAATAATGAGGTTGACAGGAGCTCAGTCCCAATCAGAATTCACACCCATTGAGGGACATCTTTCTTTTCAATTCTTCAACGATTGGTGCCTCCATTCAGTGATCTTGCTGCCCTGACCTTCTCTGCACTGACTAACCAACAAAGCACACAGTTATTCGACACAGCAGTTATAATTGATAAAAAAAAGAACTTCAAGAGCTGAATATAGATTTTCACAATCTGAACATTTAAAATGGTTTTCATTTAGTGGCTGTATGAATATTATATATAGGTAGAACTTCACAGAGGACGAGTTAGGGCTTTGTATCTATGTCACACCACCTAAACTGAGTCAGGTAACTCATAAAGTACATCAAAATTAAAATTACGCCAATTGGATTAAAGGAGATCTTCCAGGTTGCAGTGAATGAGTATACAGCTCATTAAGCATGTCTTATTCTTGCCAATTGCGCTTTGTCCACCATCTATTGATTTGTGGATGTATGTTTTTTAAAATTGGCAAGTAAAAATTGGAGAAACCAAATCAACTTGATTTAGTAATAATCTAAATGTCTTTAAAAAAAACAAAAACCTGTTATCCTATTTCAAACAGTGAAGTCTCCCAAAACCAATGTTGCCTTCCCAAGGGAAAACCAAGGTTAAATAGAATATTTATCAATTTATCAATTATTTAACCCCTTAGTGACCAGACAGTTTTTCAATGTTCTTACCGTTAAGGACCAGGGCTCTTTTTACATTTCTGCTGTGTTTGTGTTTAGCTGTAATTTTCCTCTTACTCATTTACTATATCTACACATATTATATACTGTTTTTCTCGCCATTAAATGGTCTTCCTAACGATACCATTACTTGCATCATATCATATAATTTACTATATAAAATATTATAAAATATGATGAAACATGTAAAAAAAAAACACTTTATCTAACTTTTACCCACAAAATCTGTTACGCATCTACAACCACCAAAAAACACTCATGCTAAATTGTTTCAAAATTTTGTCCTGAGCTAAGAAATGCCCAATGTTAACATGTTCTTAACTTTTTTTTGGAAGGTTATAGGGCTATAAGTACAAGTAGCACTTTGATATTTCCAAACCATTTTTTTTAACGGGTTACATTGTAACACTGATATATGTCAATAATCCCTGAATAACCCATCACATGTATATATTTTTTAAAAGAAGACAACATAAGGTATTACACTTGGGGTATTTTGACTCTTTTCATGCAACCATTTTACCACCAATGTATGCCAAAAAAAAAAAAAAAAAAAAAAAATTAGTGGTTTGTTTGATACACATAGCAATTTAAGAATACATGTACAGATAACTTAAAAGGTTACTACCAAAGAACACCCCAATATGTGTTCCGCAACATCTCCTGAGTACATGTATAGGTGTGTCGGGTTCTCTGTGTCAGGATCGGGACAGGGATCCAACACGCAGAGTACAAACAGGTACAGGGTACGTATACCGGACCTTAGAATGACCGGACTAACGTAAGTAGTAAGTAAAGAATGGTCTAGAGACAAGCCGAGGTCGAGGGAACGAGAGAGCAGGTAAGCGAGAGACAAGCCGAGTCAAAGGGTAATAGAGGTAAACGAGGTAGAACAGACAAGCCGGGTCAAAACCAAAGAAACTAACAGAATACAAGAGCACTGAGTGACTAGACAAGCTAGAACCACGACAGGGCAATGAACAAATGTAGAAAGCCCTATTTTATACCCTGGTTCCAAACAGGTAATCACGCCCCCGACGAATCCTCATTCGTGCTTGGGGCTTGATTGACAGATCGGGTTGGGTTGTCGTCATGACGTCGGCTACTGAACGCCGCGTCATAAAAGGAAGTGGATCCCTCGCGGCCGGCGTGTAAACGACCGAGGGAACCGCGAGGAACGAGTGATTCAACCCTTTTGCGAGGAAGAACGTCCAAGTGTCTCACCTCCACAGAGGTAGAGACAACAGGTACCCTGACAGTACCCCCCCCTCAGAAACGCCCACCGGGCGGAAGGAACCGGGACGAGATGGAAAACGGGAGTGAAAAGCCCTGCGGAGGCGAGGCGCATGCACATCCTCCTGAGGTATCCAAGACCTCTCCTCAGGACCATATCCCTTCCAATCAACCAGATATTGTAACTTCCCCCGGGAGATACGAGAATTGATGATGGAATTGATTTCATACTCCTCTTGTCCCTCAACCTGAACAGAGCGAGGAGAGGATGCAGTGGAGGAAAACTTGTTACATATTAGGGGTTTTAACAAGGAAACATGAAAGGAGTTAGGAATGCGTAAGGCAGATGGAAGAGCCAGACGATACGCAACTGGGTTAATTCGAGTCAGGACCTTGTAAGGTCCAATGTAACGAGGAGCGAATTTCATAGAAGGAACCTTCAAGCGAATGTTTTTGGTACTCAACCATACCCTGTCCCCTGGAACAAAGACTGGAGCCGCCCTTCTATGTTTATCAGCGTGTTTCTTGAACAACATGGAATTATGCAGAAGAATTTGTCGAGTCTGATCCCACAACTTCCTCAAATTGGCAACATGAACATCAACCGACGGTACTCCTTGGGAAGGAGAAACCGAGGGAAGAATGGAGGGATGAAAGCCATAATTCATGAAAAAGGGTCTAGAACGAGTAGAATCACAAACGAGATTGTTGTGTGCGAACTCTGCCCAAGGAATCAGACCAACCCAATCGTCCTGGTGTTCGGAAACGAAACAACGCAAATATTGTTCGATCTTTTGATTAGTGCGTTCAGCAGCTCCGTTAGACTGGGGATGATAGGCAGAAGAGAAATTCAATTTGATACCCATTTGAGAGCAGAATGACTTCCAAAAACGGGAAACAAATTGGGAACCTCTATCAGAAACAATTTCGGAAGATATCCCATGTAAACGAAATATCTCTTTAGCGAATATCTCAGCCAATTCAGGAGAAGATGGAAGTTTAGGTAAGGGCACGAAATGAGCCATCTTAGTAAACCTGTCAACCACCGTGAGAATCACAGTCTGTTTTTTAGAAACAGGTAAATCGACAATGAAGTCCATAGCCAAACAGGTCCATGGTTTCTCGGGAATTTCCAAGGGATGCAAAAGCCCACATGGAAGCGTCTGAGGTCGTTTAGTCTTCATACAGACCTCACATGCTTTGACGAAATCCCTAATATCTTTACGTAAGGAGGGCCACCAGAAATCTTTGGCTATTAAGGAGCATGTCTTACGAATGCCAGGATGCCCAGCCACCTTACTATTGTGAAAGCATTGTAGCAGTTCTAGTTGGAGTTCAGCAGGAACAAAATACCGTGACTCAGGACTCTGTCTAGGAGCCAGATGTTGTAGCTTCATAATCTCGGCAAGCAACGGAGAATGAATCCTGAGGCTAGTGTTGGCGATAATATTGCACTTGGGAACTATAGAAGACAAAACCGTCTCAGATATAGTAGAAGGTTCATGTTGGCGAGACAAAGCATCGGCCTTAGAGTTCTTAGAACCAGGTCTATAAGTGAGTACGTAATTGAAATGGGTGAGGAACAAGGACCAACGAGCTTGTCTGGCGGATAAGCGCTAGGCCTCCCCAATATAAGACAAGTTCTTGTGATCCGTCAGAATAGTAACAGGATGCAAGGTCCCCTCCAATAAATGCCTCCACTCCTTTAAAGCCATGATAACAGCTAGTAGTTCCCTGTCACCAATATCATATCTGCTTTCAGTCCCAGATAGTTTCTTGGAAAAAAAACCACATGGATGTAATGGTTTATCCACGCCTAACCTTTGAGACAAGATGGCACCTATACCTGTCTGTGAGGCGTCTACCTCGAGTAGGAAAGGTAAAGTTGTATCGGGGTGAACTAAAATTGGTGCAGAAGCAAAAAGTTCCTTAAGTGTCTTGAAGGCAACGAGAGCTTCAGTAGACCAAGTCTTAGTGTCAGCCCCCTGTCTGGTCATATTGGTAATAGGAGCAATAATGGAAGAGTATCCTTTAATGAAGCGCCTATAATAATTGGAGAATCCAATAAACCTCTGAATGGCCTTGAGACCCCTGGGTAATGGCCAATCTAAAATAGACTGGAGTTTATCCGGATCCATTTTAAAGCCTTCCCCAGAAATCACGTAACCAAGAAAGTTTATCTGAGATTGGTCAAAACTACATTTCTCCAATTTGCAGTACAACCCATGTTGTAGGAGTTTGCGCAATACCCTTCTGACTTGTCTGTGGTGGGTCTCAATTTCTCTAGAGTGTATTAGTATATCATCCAAATATACAATAACACAATCCTGTTGAAATTCCCTAAGAACTTCATTGATCAGATCCTGAAATACTGCCGGTGCATTACAGAGCCCAAAAGGCATTACCGTGTACTCATAGTGCCCATATCGAGTATTGAACGCTGTTTTCCACTCGTCTCCCTGCTGAATTCTCACCAAGTTATACGCCCCTCTGAGATCTAACTTGGTGAAAATCTTGGAACCCTTTAAACGATCAAAGAGCTCAGTAATCAAAGGGATTGGGTATGCATTTCTGATAGTTATTTTATTCAAACCTCGGTAATCAATGCAAGGCCTTAACGTGCCATCCTTCTTATTCACAAAAAAAAAAACCGGCCCCGGCAGGCGAGGATGATCTCCTAATGAATCCCTTCGTAGATTCTCACGGATATACTCCTCTAAGACTAAGTTCTCCTTAGTGGATAAAGGATATACATTGCCCCTCGGAGGCATAGTACCAGGTAGGAGATTAATCTTGCAATCAAAGGACCTGTGTGGAGGTAAAGTATCAGCATTCTTCTTGTCAAAGACTGCCTTTAAATCTATATACCGAGACGGTATTTGTAAGTCTGTAGACTGGGTGGAGTTAACCGGTGTATTACCTACGCAAAGTGGTGAGACTTTCTGTAAACACCTGTCCTGGCAACCCTGACCCCATGAAGTTATCTCCCCTAGCTCCCAATCAATAATAGGGTTATGTTAATAATAATAGCGTTATGCTCTCAGCAGCTCCGGAGTCCATCAATGCCATAGTCTTTATTACTCCCTTCTCCCATGCTAAAGAAACAGGTAGCAGAAGCCTGTGATCTTTATAATTGTGTATAGAGGACAAAATAGAAACACCCAA
Source organism: Pelobates fuscus (assembly GCF_036172605.1). Lineage (NCBI taxonomy): Eukaryota > Metazoa > Chordata > Amphibia > Anura > Pelobatidae > Pelobates > Pelobates fuscus. The sequence continues at coordinate 145,887,174 of NC_086320.1, forward strand.
GGCCTGTCCTCTAGAGAAACTTAGGTGCGAACGTTTCCCGGACGATTAGGACAATTTAGGCGAAGGTGCCCTCTTACTCCACAATACATACACAACCCCTCCTTTCTCCTGTACTGTCTCTCTTCTTCTGAGAGGCGAGTATTGCCTATCTGCATAGGTTCAGAAAAAACTGGGATAGTGGTTTGAGGACTTTGAAATAAAGGAGCTAGTTTAAAGGAAGGTCTACGAATATTATCTCGAGTGTTCTGTCTCTCTCTTAAACGTTCGTCAATACGAGAAATAAACGAAATTAAATCCTCCAAATTTTCAGGAAGCTCTCTAGTAGCCACCTCGTCTAGAATTACATCAGATAATCCGTTTACAAATACGTCTATATAGGCCTGTTCATTCCACTTAACTTCTGCCGCCAAAGACCTGAACTCTAGTGCATAATCCACAAGGGTTCGGTTATCTTGTCTAAGGCGCAATAGTAATCTAGCTGCATTGACCTTTCTACCTGGAGGGTCAAAAGTTCTTCTAAAAGCAGCGACAAAGGCATTATAATTATAGACTAACGGGTTATCATTCTCCCACAGAGGATTGGCCCATCTCAGAGCCTTATCAATGAGGAGTGTGATAATGAATCCAACCTTTGCCCTATCTGTAGGGTAAGAGCGAGGTTGTAATTCAAAATGAATACCAATTTGGTTTAAGAAACCACGGCACTTCTCCGGAGAACCACCATAACGTACAGGAGGTGTAATACGGGAAGAAGCACCTACAGTGGCTACTTCTAGACCTGAACTTACAGAGGAGATGGACGTGGCTCGCATCTCTTCCGGTGGATTACTAGATCGAGATAATAAAGCTTGCAGCGCTAGAGCCATCTGGTCCATTCTGTGATCCATGGCATCAAATCTAGAATCGGAAGGACCAACCTGAGTGTTTGTACCTGCAGGATCCATTGGCCCTGTCGTAATGTCAGGATCGGGACAGGGATCCAACACGCAGAGTACAAACAGGTACAGGGTACGTATACCGGACCTAAGAATGGCCGGACTAACGTAAGTAGTAAGTAAAGAATGGTCTAGAGACAAGCCGAGGTCGAGGGAACGAGAGAGCAGGTAAGCGAGAGACAAGCCGAGTCAAAGGGTAATAGAGGTAAACGAGGTAGAACAGACAAGCCGGGTCAAAACCAAAGAAACTAACAGAATACAAGAGCACTGAGTGACTAGACAAGCTAGAACCACGACAGGGCAATGAACAAATGTAGAAAGCCCTATTTTATACCCTGGTTCCAAACAGGTAATCACGCCCCCGACGAATCCTCATTCGTGCTTGGGGCTTGATTGACAGATCGGGTTGGGTTGTCGTCATGACGTCGGCTACTGAACGCCGCGTCATAAAAGGAAGAGGATCTCTCGCGGCCGGCGTGTAAACGACCGAGGGAACCGCGAGGAACGAGTGATTCAACCCTTTTGCGAGGAAGAACGTCCAAGTGTCTCACCTCCACAGAGGTAGAGACAACAGGTACCCTGACACTCTGGGAGCTAAAAGACCTTATTTGGAGGGTGCGCATTCCAGTTTTCCAACTTGGAATTTTCTCTGCTGGTCATCATGCACCCATGTCCTATTTGGGACATTTTTTGAAGCCGGCTAATGTAATTTACCCCAATAAAACATATGTTTTTGAAAAGTAGACACCCTAGGGTATTTCAAATGGTGGTATTTTAACACTTTCCATGCACTAATTCTACCACCAGTCTTTTTCAAACTATTGGGTAGTCATTTTTTGTGTTATTTTTCTCTCACATTATACTTTAGGCATGGATTCTCAGTTCCTGTTATGTGTTACTGACAAAGAACACCCCAATATGTGTTCAGCAACATCTCCTGAGTACAGCGATGTTACTGACAAAGAACACCCCAATATGTGTTCAGCAACATCTCCTGAGTACAGCGATACCACCCATGTATAGGTGTGCTGGGTTCTCTGGGGGCTAAAAGGCCTTATTTGGAGGGTGGGTAGTCATTTTTTGTGTTATTTTTCTCTCACATTATACTTTAGGCATGGATTCTCAGTTCCTGTTATGTGTTACTGACAAAGAACACCCCAATATGTGTTCAGCAACATCTCCTGAGTACAGCGATGTTACTGACAAAGAACACCCCAATATGTGTTCAGCAACATCTCCTGAGTACAGCGATACCACCCATGTATAGGTGTGCTGGGTTCTCTGGGGGCTAAAAGGCCTTATTTGGAGGGTGCGCATTTCAGTTTTCCAACTTGGAATTTTCACAGCTGGTGGCCGGAGATGCTGCAGGGGGACTGCTGGGGTCGCCGGCAGTCCCCCTCGATCTTGATCACCGTGGATCACCGGTCCAGGTAAATCCAGGGCTCCTATTAATGACCGTTTTTTTGTCGGACGTACGTACTATGTCCACGGTCGTTAAGGGGATATACATAGATATATAATTTTATTCTAAGTGTATTTTGATATAAATATATATATATAAATATCAAAATACAGTTAGAATAAAATTACATATACATATATATATATATATATATCATTTTTACAAAATATTTTTTACAGTTTTTTTATTTTTAATTATTATTTATTTTTTATAATATATATATACACAATATATATAGTTATTATATATGTTATATATATACACGTGTGTAATTTTACTCTAAGTGTATTTTTATATTAATATAAATATATATATATATATATATATATTTTAATAAAAAAATAAACATAGTATGACGTTATATATAAGATATATATATATACATATTATATAGAGATATAATATATATATATATATATCTATCTCATATATACATTTTTAAATGTATTACCTTTTATTTATTTATTTTTATTTAACATTTTTAAAACTTTTTTTCACCAGCTGCAGGCAGTTCAGGCAGTCCCCCTCCTGGAAGCACTGTGGACACCTATTGCGGCCATGTGACTGCTCTTTTAGAGTGGTCACATGGTCCCTGTGGGTTTCTAATTGAAGAAGAAGACCGATCTCCGGCGGGTGAATGATGGCAATCGGTAATTACATTGGGAGGGAGAGTGGGGGTTAATTTAAAAAAATATACATACATGGCTTTCGATGCTCTGCCTCACTGCCGGTCTCCACGTGTAGCAACCCGGAAGTGATCGCTCAGGGTGGAGCGATCACCCGGTGTTCTCCGGCGGCCACCAGCAGTGAGGAGGGTATTGCAGCGATGTCTCAACATTGAGGCATCACTGCAATACCATTAGAGCTGCTGGAAGTGATCATGATCGCTTCCAGCGCTCTAATTCCCTGTGGACGTACCTGATACATCCTTAAGAACTGTTTTTTGTCAGACGTACCTGATACGTCCATGGTCACTAACAGGTTAAAAAAAGTATTGGGTTTGGACAAAACTAATGTTATCCATGTGACGTTTGTGAGGTTTTGGTTCATCCAAATGTTTCAAACCATAAAATAAATTGCAAAAATAGATTGCAATGCCTATGGGGGTCCATATGACACCCATATTAGTATAGGTGATCTATAAAACCTCCCTTAATGTGTTATAATGTGCTAATGTGTTATATGCCTAAGCTGCTCACTGTAAATTAAATTAGCATTCGGGAAGCTATTGCTGCCTAATTGCTAATAAATTGCATACCATGGTCTCCCAGATTTCCCCACATATGAGCAGGAGAAAGTGCACCTAAAAATGAAATTGGGGTCACAATAAACTCTCCTCCCTGACCCCACCCATTGGCATGGATGGGGGCTATTAGCAAACCAATTAGTGGGACAGCCCATGTTGTACTATTGGTGGGTAGGGTGTTAATCAGGGAGATTGACATGCTACTGACATAAGGTTTAGTGGACATGCCATTGTCCACTCCTCTGCCCAAAAGTGCTGGCCAGTTCACCCCCTTTGGGGAGGCTATGGGTCAGCAAGCCCCTCTTACCCTTATAATAGTGAAGGGGCAGTGGTGTCGCTAGGGGGGGGGGCAGAGGGGGCCATGGCCTACATCATGCTATGCTCCCCCTTGGGCCCCCCCAAATGCCGTCAACTTGCTGGCAATCTGGTTAGATTCTATTCCCTCAGGCTCTAACAGTCTGTGACAGCCCGAGGGAATGCAGAACAGAGGGGCTGGAACGGAGCACTGACAGGCTCCCCGGCACAGGCCCTGCCCCAAACGAAGCCCCGCCTCTCGCACATAAGCCCTGCCCCTGCCGTTAAGCAGCACACCATGCTGCTGCTGGAAAGGCCGGAACATGGCTGTCTGACCCCCAGCAGTCTGTGTGTGTGTGTGTGTGTGTGTGTGTGTGTGTGTATGGACTCAGCAGTCTGTGTGTGTGGACTCAGCAGTGTGTGTGTATGGACTCAGCAGTCTGTGTGTGTGTATGAACTCAACAGTCTGTGTGTGTGTGTGTGTGTGTATGAACTCAGAAGTGTGTGTGTGTATGGACTCAGCAGTCTGTGTGTGTGTGTATGGACTCAGCAGTCTGTGTGTGTGTGTGTGTGTGGACTCAGCAGTCTGTGTGTGTGGACTCAGCAGTGTGTGTGTATGGACTCAGCAGTCTGTGTGTGTATGGACTCAGCAGTATGTGTGTGTGTCTGAACTCAGCAGTCTCTGTGTGTATGGATTCAGCAGTCTGTGTGTGTGTGTGTGTATGAACTTGGCAGTCTGTGCGTCTGTGTGTGTATGAACTCAGCAGTCTGTGTGTGTGTCTGTGTGTGTGTATGGACTCAGCATGCAGTTTGTGTGTGTGCATGGACTCAGCAGTCTGCGTGTGTGTCTGGACTCAGCAGTCTCTGTGTGTATGGACTCAGCAGTCTCTGTGTGTATGGACTCAGCAGTCTCTGTGTGTATGGACTCTGTGGGTGTGTGTGTATGGACTCAGCAGTCTGTGTGTGTGTGTGTGTGTATGAACTCAGCAATCTGTGTGTGTGTATGAACTCAGCAGTATGTGTGTGTGTGTGTCTGTGTGTGTATGGACTCAGCAGTCTGTATTCGTGTATGGACTCAGCAGTCTGTGTTTGTGTGTGTGTGTATGGACTCAGCAGTCTGTGTGTGTCTGTGTGTGTATATGGACTCAGCAGTCTGTGTGTGTCTGTGTGTGTATATGGACTCAGCAGTCTGTGTGTGTGTGTATGGACTCAGCAGTCTGTATGTCTGTGTGTGTGTGTATGGACTCAGCAGTGTGTGTGTATGGACTCAGCAGTCTGTGTGTAAGTGTATAAATCAGCATGTGTGCATTCAGCAACGCCTGTGTGCATGTGTATTCAGCAGTCTCGCGGTGTTCGTATTCAGTGTACTGTGTGTATGTACTCAGCAGTCTATCAATAATTAAAATTTTTATTCCTGTGAGTTGTTGTGTAGGTAGGGCCCCAGTGCACTGCTTTGCCCGGGGCCCTTAACACTGTTAAGATGGTACTGCTTGTGTGTGTCAGTGAGCTTCTATTTAGTGAGCATGTGTGCATCAGTGAGCTTGTGTGTGTGTTTGAACTTCTTTGTAGTGAGCCTTGTATTTATACAAGTGAGTTTGTCTGTAGTAAGCTTGTGTGTGAGTCAGAGTTTTTTGTCTGTCAGTGAGCCTTTTTGCACATGTCAGTGAGCTTGTGTGCAACCATCCCCCCATGTTTCCTATATATATTTGGGAGTCTAGCCAACTCCTTGGTTTTGCACCCCTCCCTGTTACAGGTGCCTCATCTCAGGTCCCTATTTAGCCTTGTACTGCAGAGAGCCTCAGATGAAATTTTTTCCCAAGTAAGTGGTTAATCTCATAAGAGCAGACATTAGACTGTGAGAGTAGGACCTGCCAAAGATGGGGTACATTGACGTTGTGGCAGGCTTATGCAATGTATGATCATAGTATGTAACTAAATCCCAATTTTTTTGCCTAGATTAGGTGTTTTTTTTAAAAAAAACTTTTACAAACTAATAAAATCTGTCAACATTGAAGTTGCTGTTTAGTGGATAGGAGAGTGCGCTGGATCTTGTGTATTGTTTATTGTATAATATGGCCCCCAGCAGCACCCCATTTAAGCATGTTTAGGTGAGTGCAACCATCCCCCCATGTTTCATATATATATATATATATATATATATATATAGACTTGTAGGAATGGCATACATTTTTTTTTCCAGGGCTGCTTTGGATTCCCAGTTTGGCTCTGCCAGCGAGTGCGCTTTACCGCTAAATCATCTGTGTGAGCCACACACTTTAGCCCTGTTACATGCATCTGGGAGCTACTGTTGACAGGTACTAGTAGTCTAGAGATTGGGACATGGGGTATATGCTCAGGTATGTGTATAATACTATAGTGCTGTTCTCTGTATAATACAGAGCTGTGTGTGTATAATATCCCAGGATAGTCAGGATAGTCAGTGCTTCCTGTATAGTGCTGCTCTTTGTATAATACAAGTCTGTGTCTGTATAATATCCTGGGACAGTCAGTGTCCCCTGTATAGTGCTGCTCTCTGTCTTGGGATATTATACACAAATAGACCTGTATTATACAGAGAGCAGCACTATACAGGGAGCACTCACTCTCCCGGGATATTATACAAACAGCCATGTATTATACAGAGAGCAGCACTGTACAGGGACCGCTGACTGTCCCAATTTATTATACACACAACCCTGTATTATACAGAGAGCACTGACTGTCCAGGGATATTATACACAGACAGTAATTGATAGCTCTGCTGCAAAATGTCCTTGGAATTTTTTTTCAAATGTTGGCAACTATGGCACTGTATCAAGGGATTATTTAAAAAAAACAACACATGTCGGGGGCGGGGCTTAACATGCAGCAGGGGCGGGGTCAAACTGCGGCGAGGGCGGGGTTAAATGTGCCCCCCTACTTTTGTCCCTAGCCCACCATGTGCCCCCCCCTAAAAATGAATCCTAGAGACGCCATTGTGAAGGGGGGGACATAAAATCTAATACCTGTGGGAAAAAAAAAAATCGCACTTACCTTCAGAAGTCTTCTTTTTTCTCAATTCTTCTTTTTTCAGCCTAAAAACAATCCATTGTAACCTGAAAATACATTTAAAATAAAAAAAGAACTAATGTGCAAAAAAACAAGCCCCATCCCGCCCCCCCCAAAAACATGACGCAGGAAAAATAAAATTCAATGAGCTTTGTGAGGGCTATGCGCAAAATAAGCTACCAAGGTGGGAAAAGCCTTTATAAAGGCCTTCATACACTTTGAAAACTTAGTCAGAGCTATCTGATTGGCTGATTTATAATCCAACTAAACAGAACAGTCTGGGGTTTTTCCCACATAATTAAACCTGGCGCCTCGCTGCCTCCAAGGGTTTTTATTTTAACTATTTATCTGCTGGCTGATTAGTTTGAATTTTTTTTAAACACCGAATCAAAAAAAACGAACAAACCAACAGACTCATCCTCTGGACTTTTCGTTTATTTTGCTCGAAATTTCATTGGAATCTCCCAAAATTGTGACAAGCCACGATTCACCTGAAATCGAATGCACAAGTCTACTAAATAGTGAATTTATTAAGTGTAATAATAGCAATGGAATATAATGTGATTTGTGTATTTATCAATTTATGTGCACCATTTCTTTAAAAAAACCAAAACACATGTTTTCTGATTTTCTTTAGAAAAATATTTTGTAACTTATTATATGGCTGCATGATAGTCAGTGTCACAGCTCGATATTAATGATTATAGTTTTCATTAACCGGTTACAAGAATTGCTATGCCATAACCTTTGCCTTATAATACACATCTTTGGCACACACCATTACACTTGTCATACAATATTTATTTTTAGTAAAACCCTATTAGCCTCCAAGACCCCATTCATTGTTCGTTTTCTTTCTTCTTTTTTTTTTTTTTGTGTGTCTTTACTTCAATGTATTGTATAAATGACCTCTTTATGTCTACATCGCTTGTTTGAGTACATTTGTCAGAATGGCTGGGCATGAGATTTTCACTGTCTTGTTTATAATGAAACAATGACATGTGAGCAATAACAAAAGTAATTGAATGGACGACCAGTGAAACCTGCATCAAATGTTTCTTATAAACTTCACTAATGCACAGATTTAGCACCGTCATATTGGAAGCTCTGCCCTTTCTATTTATTCTGAACAATTATGCATTGATCCAATAATACATTTTGTTTTATGATATCTGTGGCCAAGGCCAGCTGGTCTAGCATTATGTTTTGCTTTCAATATTAGTAAAAAGAAATGCTGTAAAAAAATCAGTGCTGGCTCAAAATGCAACAGATGCCAAGAGACCGAGCGCATATTTGACTTTAAATAAATTATATACTGCTGCTACCTACCATGTGTGGCGTGTTACTTTAGGCCAATTTCACAACATTTCACATGAACAATGTATACTGGTACTGCTGCTAATATGGTATTTCAAAATTTAAAATAAAAAAGAATTTAGGTCACAATCATATCTATGTAAATATTTCAACATGCCAGGAAGCAATATCTTTCAAAACAACTGTTAAATAATGTAATTACTATGAAGTAAAAATATGCATAAAGTATGTTGCATACCTCCATATTTAGGAGAGACAATCCAACATTCCTCTGTCCCTCTTTTCTATCTTAATGTCTCTCTTTTCTAGGAGTTCCATATTGTTGTATAACAGTGTATAACAGAGTTCAACAGCAAATAATACTCACAGGAATATGTCTTTAACAACTTATGGGCCAAGGATATTTTTAGATGCAATGCATTTTTTTTACCAAGCACTTTCTGGCACTTTTGCCATGCACTCATTCTACCAGAATCCCACTCCTTCTGTTTAACCCCTTAAGGACACATGACATGTGTGACATGTCATGATTCCCTTTTATTCCAGAAGTTTGGTCCTTAAGGGGTTAAGTGCACCCATACATATTATATATATGTGTCACACTCGCCGATGGTACTCACTTACCCCAACATCCCCCCACACCATGGAGGCCAGTCCGCAGCTGTCAAAGTGCCTGTGGCTGCTGCACCCCAATTTGCATCCTCTAATCCTTGATTCACGCCCGGGAAAACTCACAGCGATTTTCCCAACTTTCCAAGATGGCGTCCGCTGCACAAGGAGACTAGTCTGCAGGTCAGAGCTTTGTAGAGTACTGGCTGAGGGGAGGAGCCTGGACAATGATGTATCCAAAATGGGGTTTAGTCCCACAGTCAGTCATAATGACCTCAGGTACCCCATCCTACAGGTGAAATTAAGTTATGCGATTGAGCCTCGCCTTTATAAGCAGAGCACACATTTTAGTCGGTGCTTGGTTGTTTTGTTGCCTTCCTCAGAGCTCTTCCTTGACCTCCCAGTGTTTCCTGTCCTTGCTGGTTTCCTGACTTTGCTTGCTCTCCGATTTTTGATTATTGCTCCCTGACCCTTGTCGAATACCTTTGCCTCCGATTTAATGCTACTTTATTAAAGACCCCATGCCATTATCCACCCGACAGAATCCTGTTCTCAACCTCAGGATCTCTGTGGATTGTGCTTGTAAGGAAGAACTGTTACTGCACCTGTGTTCCAGGATCAAACACAACCACAGGGGGTTGTTATAATATCATTTTAAAGGAGAAATTGGGTTTTCTTTGATACCCTATATGTATACATAACGTAATATTAAATACGGATAATACATGAAAAATTAAAAAAATTAAAAAGACGTATTTTCTCTCACATTTAATCATTTCTACACTCCAAGCGCAACTAGAAAAACTAACTCAAAATAGATTTACTAATTAGTCCTTATGTTTTTAAATGCCCAATGTGTGCACAATTACAATTTTAGAAATAGCTTGAAATTAAATATTTTTAACAACTTGGAATGGTTCTCACCGCAGTGTTCTTAGACACAGAAACTCCTGAACACCGCTGAACTTCCATCATCACGTTTGGTTCTATACAACTTAGAAGGGCACTGTTCGGTGAAATCGTTCATCTGGATGAGAGGTACAAGCTCCAGGGTAAGACTATTGACTCTGTTCGGTAGTTTGTTCATTTTCAAACTACCGAACTAGACCGACCGCAAGCCCTGATTCTCTGGAACTGTTTTGGGCATTGGACCATGTCTGCGGTCGGTCAAATAAATGACTTCCAGGAAATTCCTGAACCCCTGAACTGATTTGGGTGATTTTTGGATATGTTGGTCACCCAGATCATAGCTATGAGGGGATGTAACCTTTGTGGTGTTTTATGTGCTTTTGGGGTACTTTTGGGATGTTTGGGAAAAAGTGTGTTTTTCTGTACTTGGAGATAATTGGATTAGATTAGTACAGTTCCTGATCCAATTATCTCCCAGGCACAGAGAAGGGATTATGTTATGTTTATGTATGGGAATGTCATGCATTGTAACACTATTGTCATTGGTCTGTGACTTTGTAATACAGTCTTCCATCAGGTCCAGATTGGAGTTCCCCTTGCATGGGGATTGCCATATAAGGCCAAGTGTGGGCCCATTAAAATAAGTTCACTTCACCCTCAACACGCAGCCTCGTCTTGTGATTGTAGGGAACAGCTATACCAGCTATACCTGCTTTGGATTGCTATACTGGCTATAATCACTGGCTCTTGTAAGAGCTACACAGCTATACCTGCTAGACTCTCTGGAGTAGGAGAAGTCCACCCACTGGAAGCTGGATCCTGGGCTTGGGTCTAGGGTGGGTGGAGGACAGTGAGACGCTAGCCAAGCTACGGCATCTCACTGTCACCAGTCACCAGTGCTTATGGTGTCCGGTGCGGTGCTTATAGTACTCAAGGTTACTAGGAAGCAGCGATTGGCGGAGGCACCCAGTTGGGATGCCAGGCAGTCCGTCACAATCTCATTCTAGGGTACTGATTGAGCAGTGTCCTCACAAATGGATCTTAATTTGCTTGTCTCGTCTGAGAATCTGTAGCTGTGAATTAAATCTCTGTATACTAAACAGACTCTGTACTTTAAAAACCAAAGAAAAAAGTTACTTGCGCTCTCTTCCAAATCCCTATGTATATTTAAACAAATGGAGGTTATTTAGTTTCTCCAATGGCCATGAGAGGGATGCCCATCTGCCACGTCAAGGCAAACCTCTTAGGTGGGTCCTACACGAACCATTCACCTTTCTTCCTTGAGCTTCTGGCAAAGATATCTCTAATAAAACAGAAAGGGGTATTTTGAATATGCACCCCTACATGTTTATTAACCCTTAATAGGGAACACATGGGATGGGCGGCAGCATTGTAACAGCTGTGTGATACAAAAGTGAATCCAAATACACCAAAACAAGTCCTGCGCTCAAACTCCCACTACTCTTGGGAGGCACCAATGACCATAGCACACATGAGCCCCAATACATACAGTAAAAACCAAAGAAAAATGTTACCTGCGCTCTTCCCAAATCCCTGTGCATATTTAAACAAATGGAAGTTATTTAGTTACCATTTTTCACTTGTATGTATTGGGGCTGATGTGTACTATGGTCATTGGTGCCTTCCAAGAGTAGTGGGAGTTTGAGCGCAGGACTTGTTTTTGTGTATTTGGATTCACTTTTGTTTCACACAGCTGTTACAATGCTGCCACCCATCCCATGTGTTCCCTATTAAGGGTTAATAAACATGTAGGGGTTTAATAAATACCCCTCTCTGTTTTATTAGAGATAGCTTTGCCAGAAGATCAAGGAAGCCAGGCAAATAGTCAGTGTAGGACCCATCTAAAGAGGTTTGCCTTGACGTGGCAAATGGGCATCCCTCTCATGGCCATTGGAATAACTAAATTACCTCCATTTATTTAAATATGAGTAGGGATTTGGGAAAGAGCGCAGATAACTTTTTTTCTTTGCTTGTTTTGTATGTATTGGGGCTGATTTGTACTATGGTTATTGCTGCTGCCCAAGAGTAGTGGGAGTTAAGCACAGGACTTGTTAAACTCTGTATTTTGTTTATCTATATATGTTTGTAGTATTAATTTTATAGGTTATATATATTATACACACAATTTTGTGTCCTTAGTATTAAATTGTTATTAATGGTCTGTTTCTCTGCTGTTATGCTGTGCTTCGCAGTTAGAAAGCTTCTCCCCTTCTATTCAGACTAAGCATATTGGCACGTTCTGAACACGGTGACAGTGCAGGTTATAGTCAGACTCTGGAGAATTGGCTCAAGATCAGTACAGAAATTAGACTATTGGACTTATTATTAAACACTGCTCTCTAAAGGACTTATTGTGTACTGTCTATAATTAATAAGTATACTTTTTATTTTCATGGACATGATGTCTGGACAGCTAGAACTCACAAAAAAAACAAAGGATTTAGTTTAAGATTTTGAAAAAGCATGGGAAATATCAAAATATATCAAATACAGTTTGACAGTGTTTGCTATTTATCAAACCATAGAAAGCTGGAAATTAATTCCTGACAGGTTAACAATACATCTTTGAGTTCAACAATAAATATATTGTTGTATATATATTTTCGTTTGCATATCTATCTTTTTTGTAATAAGTTGAATATTTATGCACCATGGAGAATATAGGTAGAAGTAGAACTGTTATACAGTATTGTGTAGTTGTAAAGAGCATCCTTACATAATACTTCATTAACAGGACTGTACAATAGGCAAGAGCTTGAAGAAATTAGATTTTGCCAATGGCAGAAGAAAGGGATTTTTCCTATAAAAACAAAACCGATATGGTATTGTCTGTCTAAGAAGGATGTTTTATCAGATTCTGTACAAATTATAATGATACCGGAGAAACTGACGGAAGCCAAGCACAGAGAGATGGACACAGGTTTCTTCAGGAAGGAAGAGATTCTTTATTCGGTTCACCGATCGGGACTCAGAGGGACTAGTGTCACCAAAATACAACAAGTTCTGAGCCCTGGACAATAGTGCAGGCTCCTTATATAGGCACATAACTCCTCCCATATTAAGCTCCACCTCATAACCAATCAAAACGAACAAGAACTAACTTCCTGCTTGACCAGCACAATGGAGGAGGGGAATACTACATCCTGTATTCTCGCACATGCTCCGTACACTACTGATCGTATCATTGCCACGTGCAACCAACCGACCGATACACCAGTATATGCACGTACACATGCCACGTGGTAATCTCGGCCTACTAAATTTATTTTTACCGAGATTCCACCACATTCCCCCCTTTGATTCCTCTGATATTTCACAATTACGGAGGCATCACTTAACCTTGGTTTACCATGAACCAGACCAGACTTTTCTATGATGTGAATCCCTCAACACTCCTCTTCCTGCATTGGTTCTCCCTGATTTAGAGCCTCATATTTATATATGGCCATTATCTGTGCAGCCGCCTTCCTCTCTGCTATATTTTCTATCAGGCTCTGCACAGACCTAACTACTAAAGGAATAAGACATGGCAGGAGTAGGCACAACATTAAAATCAGCATGACTCCGCCTACCAATGCCTTAAGCCCTCCAAACTGCTCATACCAGTTACCAAACCAACTACTTGGATTATACCCTTTCCATACCTGAGTAGGCACATGCGCTAGTTTAACCATATGGCTAGTAAGCTCAGCTATTGCTTGCCCTTCGTCATCTATTTGAAGACAGCAATTGCTCAGGTTAAACTTCCCACATACACCTCCCTCTACTGCCAATAGGTAATCCAAGGCTAATCTATTTTGGTAAACTGCTGTCCTCATCCTGGTATTATGCTTCGCTAGAAGATTGAGCGCTTGTGAGGTCTCATTAGTAATTATCTCAACCACCGCCTGTAACCTTATAATGCGGTTGAGCATATATATTGGGGTCCTATACCCGAAAGTACCATCCTCTGCCCAAGTGGCTGACCCATAATAGTCTATAATACGCTGGGGAGGCCATTCATCATCTTCCCAGGCGCCTATCTCTATGGGTCCCCTTTTCTTCCTATGATTCACATCATACACTTTAACTCCCAAAGTCTCACCTGTTTCAATAGGTAACAAGAAGAAGGATGGTTTGAGCATACCCAACACACATGCCCCTTCCCAGTCCTGTGGCAACTCCGAATAGGCCTTCTTACCACAGATCCAGTACAAATTTGCTGGGGCTTTCCAACTAGATGTGATAGATAGGTCAAACCATACGTCCTTTAAATTGGCATATCTTGCAAACGGGTTGGGTGGTTCTGAGACATTTGAAGCCGACCACCAAGTTGTATTCTTTGTATCATCATCATAAGCTTTTTGCCCTAGACAAGTTAGTTCTCCTACAGAAGTATTAAACATCATTCCTTTCCTTGCTATGCAAACATAACCTATGATGGAGGTTTTTAATCTCCACTCAGATTTACCTCTAACACTCATCTGATAATCGGCTTGTGTAGATATTAATTGTTCAACTGCCTCAGAACCGGACATTACCTCCTTTGCTTCCCAAGGCCATTGGTCTCCCATGTTAGTACCTCCACACACATAGCAGTTGGTTACATTAAGACTACCAGCAATACTCTCAGCTAAATCTATAAACAGATTTTTAGCGTTATGGGGAATCTTATTATCTACACTCATCTCTTCATAAAAAGAATGGAATACCTGATGAGTTTGGGATGTTACAGTATCGGTCTCTATCCCTATAAACAATATTGTCCCAGGGTCTAAACCCGTCCTATATATTTGAAACCCAAATAAGTTACCATATCTGTCTAGGAATTGGTCAGGATTATTTATAAGAATATGGACTGGGTTGCATTCCATAGACTTACAGTATGGTTTGGTAGGCAACTTAGTAACAATCATATCCTTGTCTGCTGTCTGTCCCCAAGTTGCCCACCCCACACAAGACCAATATGGGCAGAAATTATATTCCCTATCTGGGCATCTTGGACTTACATACTTGTTTTTACTACTGGGACAAATATATTTATCGTTAGACCCATACGTTCTCTCCCACCTAAGATCCCCACATACATTCCACGGCTTTCTACCACTTGATATCGCTTTACATGCATCAAATAGCAGAACACCTGAAGAATGTACGGATTCTAACACTGTCTTATTAATTAGGGTCCCCTGAGGATCTCCATTCTTGAGGGTCAACCAAATTGTAAGGGGTTGATACTCCGGATTGAAGCACTTAGGTTCTCCTACTCCTAAATGGCATACACTATATTCTATACCTAGGTATCTACACCTAGACACATCACCTTTACACTCATATTGTGAATGCCAAATTAGGGTCTGGGAAATATGATTACCTGTTATAGTAGTCTTAATGCAAACCTCACAGCTAGGAGTGTCGGTACCTCTACCTTCCTGAATATAAAAAGACATATAAATAAACATTATCATTAACACTTCTTTCATCGGCTGCATCCTCAGTCTTCGTCCGTGCGATGGCACCTCAGCTTCCAGGATGTAAGGGCTGCAGGGAATGGAGTTCTGCTCGTCTTCACAGGGGTCCCTTTGAGACTTTCCTGGCTTTTAATAATATGTTGGTGAGCGGACAGGCGTTATTATGGCCGTCAAAACACTCACTTACCAATCTCTGTAACAACAATAATTGTAATCCACAAGGTTTCCTCGTCACTCTGACTGAGTCGTGCGCTTTAACCGGATCTTGCAGGGATTCTCTGGATCTGGTGTAACTTGCCAAGAATCTACTGCTGCTGGTTTAACCCTGGAGTGATGAATCCACGGAGTCACTTCGGCTACTTTTATTGCTGTAGGGGTAGACAAAAAAACAACATAAGGACCCCTCCACTTAGGCCCTAACAGTATATTATTCCACTCTTTAATCCACACTTGATATCCTGGATGGTATCTATGAACAGGGGGATAAATATTCACAGGTAATTTATCTTGTACCCATTTCTGTACCTCCTCCATAGTTTTACCCAACTCTACAACCTGCTGCCGGGTAATTCCTTCTCCCAACTGACTCAAATCCCCCCTTAAGTTACCAAGTACGGGAGGTGGACGCCCATACATGATTTCAAAAGGAGAGAGACCCATCCTTCTGGTAGGTGTACTTCGAATACGCAACAGAGCTATAGGCAAAAGCACATTCCACTTGAGTTGGGTTTCCTGACACATTTTTGCCAACTGATTCTTAATAGTTCTATTCATTCTTTCTACTTTACCAGAACTCTGAGGTCTATATGCTGTATGAAGTCTCCACTTAATACCAAGCATATGAGTCAGTTGTTGTAGGCACTGGTGAACAAAGGCTGGACCATTATCCGATCCTATAGAGCAGGGTAGTCCATATCGGGGTATTATTTCTCGTAGCAGGAATCGCACAACTTCTCCTGCTTTCTCTGTACGAGTAGGACATGCTTCTACCCAGCCTGAATAGGTGCACACAACTACTAATAGGTAGCGATGTCCACCAGATTTACGCATAACTGTATAGTCAATTTGTAGATCGGACATAGGGAGTCCCCCCATATACTGAACTCCTGGTGGCTTTACTGGTCCTTGCCTTGCATTATTTTTAGCACATGTTACACATCTTCGTACAATGGCTTGAGTTAAGTTGGACAATCTTGGTATGTAGAAATGTTTTCTGAGAGATTCTTCTGTACTATCTCTTCCAGAATGAGTCCCGTTGTGATAATTTTGGACAATTTCTACCGCTAGTGATGCTGGAATAACTATTCTCCCATCTTCTAACTGATACCATTTGTTCTCCAGGTACTTTCCAGGTTCAGTCTTTAACCACTCTACTTCTTGAGCTGTATAAACTGGAGTCCATTGAGACAGTGGAGTCGGTATAAGAGCAGCTATATGTTCCACATATTCCTGTCTTCCTGATTCAGCGGCACGCTTAGCTGCATTATCTGCCATCCGATTTCCTTTGGTTACATCACCATCGCCTCTCAGATGCGCTCGACAATGTATAATACCAACTTCTTTCGGTTCCCATACTGCTTCCAATAGTTGTAGTATTTCAGCTGCATACTTGATTTCTTTGCCCTCTGAATTCAATAGTCCTCTTTCTTTATACAAAGCTCCGTGGGCATGAGTGGTTAAAAACGCATACTTGGAGTCCGTATAGATGTTTACTCTCAAACCTTCAGCCAATTGTAACGCTCGTGTTAGTGCTATCAATTCTGCCTTTTTTGCTGATGTTCCTTTTGACAGTGGCCGAGCTTCTATCACCTTGTCTATCGTTGTTACTGCATATCCTGCATAGCGAATCCCTTCTTTCACATAACTACTGCCGTCTGTATAATATTGGACATCAGGGTTCTGGATGGGAAAGTCACGAAGATCTGGTCTACTTGAAAATACTTCATCCATCACCTCCAAACAATCGTGTTGACTTTCAGTAGGTTGTGGCAAAAGGGTAGCCGGATTTAAGGTATTGATTGTCTCTAAATGCACTCTTGGGTTTTCACACAACATTGCTTGATACTTAGTCATACGGCTGTTACTGAACCAATGATTGCCTTTGTAATCTAGCAACGTCTGTACTGCGTGTGGGACTCGCACATAAAGTTCTTGACCCAGAGTGAGTTTATCGGCTTCAGCTACCAGCAGGGCGGCTGCAGCTCCGGCTCTTAGACAAGGTGGAAGACCACTGGCCACTGCATCCAATTGTTTAGACATATAGGCAACAGGTCTTTGCCATGATCCCAAGTACTGTGTTAATACTCCCACAGCCATTCTTCTTTGCTCGTGTACATATAAGTAGAATGGTCGTGTGTGATCAGGTAGACCTAATGCTGGGGCACTCATCAAAGCCTTCTTCACATCTACAAATGCCTTTTGCTGTTCTGGGGTCCATAGGAAGGGGTCGTGTTCTGTACCCTTGATAGCTGCATACAGAGGTTTCACCAATATCGCATAACTGGGAATCCATATCCTACAGAAGCCTGCTGCCCCCAAGAACTCTCGCACTTGTCTTCTATTCTTGGGTATTGGTATTTGGCACACAGCTTCTTTTCTCTCTGGCCCCATTATTCTTTGACCTTCAGAGATATGGAATCCCAGATATTTGACAGTTGGCTGACACAATTGAGCCTTCTTCCTAGACACCTTGTATCCTGCCTTCCAGAGAATGTGTAGTAGATCGTGTGTTGCTTGCTGACATATTTCTCTTGTAACTGCGGCTATCAACAAATCATCTACATATTGTAATAGTACACACTCTCCTGGGATGGACTTGAAATCCAGTAAGTCTTGACTTAAAGCTGAACCAAATAGGGTAGGTGAATTTTTAAACCCTTGGGGCAGTCTTGTCCAAGTCATCTGGCGTTTCGAGCCCGTTACAGCATTTTCCCATTGGAAAGCGAAGATACATTGGCTTTCTGCAGCAATTCGGAGGCAAAAGAAGGCATCTTTGAGGTCTAAGACTGTAAAATAGGTAGCCCCGCCCGGAATTAAAGCAAGCAGGTTATACGGATTGGGCACAACTGGGTGTATACTTACAACCGCATCATTGACTGCTCTCAAGTCCTGCACAAGGCGATACTCATCTGTACCGGGCTTTTGAACAGGCAGCAATGGGGTGTTCCAGGGGGAAGTACAGAATTTTAGGATACCATACCGTATGAACTTAACCAGATAAGATTGAATATTCTTCTTAGCCTTCTGCGGGATATGATATTGCCGTAGGCTCACTGGATAAACCCCAAGTTTTAGTTCAATTCGAATGGGTGGAATATTGCGGGCCAGTCCTGGTGGGTTGTTCTCTGCCCAAACTCCTGGTATGTTGAATAAGGATTCATCACTCTTAGGGTTTTGGCTAGTCAACGCAGTATAAAGTCGCCACTCTTCTTCCTTTGGTACTGATAATGTCATAATACCTGAAGGTCCATTAAACTTTAAGGATGTTGTTCCATTTGGTAGGAACGTTATCTGCGCTTGTAGTTTTGATAGCAAATCACGTCCTAGCAATTGGACTGGACATTCAGGCATATAAAGGAATTGATGTTTCACTACGTGGCCTCCCAATGTACATTGTCGACTTTTAAGAACCGGTTTTGCAGCACTTCTTCCAGTTGCTCCTATTACGGTGATAGTTCTTCCAGATGGAGGAGCAACTAGGTCAGTCACCACCGAATGTTCAGCACCAGTATCAATCATGAATGCACTCCTTTTTCCCCCTATTGATACTTCGACCATAGGCTCCACTCGGCCAAGGGGGATGGAGCCCGGTCGGTATCAATAGTCATCCATGACCGTGTCAGCCAATCCTACAAAGTCCCTGTCTTCTCTATCGCGGGATCTCTGCGCTGCGGGATAATATCTATCTTCCCTAACACTACCTCTGTTATTACCATTACTCCCTCCGGGACCTCCTCTACCTCTCGCTCTACCTCTAAAGTTTCCATATCCTGCCCTGGGTTGGTCTCTCTCATACTGCTCCCTTTTTGGACACTCGCTTCTCCAATGCCCTTCTTCTCTACAGTATGCGCACTGATTCCTACTCAGGGGTTCCCTATTCCACTTGCTATCGCCTCTATCCGGTCCCCGTCTGTCTAGGCCTGCGATCGCTACCGCTAGCATATCCGCCTTTTTACGCATCTTGCGCTCTTCCTCTTTCTTATTCTCTGATTCCCTATTCATGTAAACTTTGTTTGCTACCTCCATTAGTTGGGTGATGGACATTCCTATGAACCCTTCTAACTTTTGTAGCTTGCGCTTAATATCTCCGTAGGCTTGGCTGACAAAGGCAGAGTTTACCATTCGGGAATTCTCAGGGGCTTCCGGATTAAAGGGGGTATACAAGCGGTATGCCTCCAATAATCGGTCATAAAAGACACTGGGCGGTTCATCACTTTTCTGTAACACCTCAGCCGTCTTAGACATATTTATAGCTTTCTTCCCTCCGGCTTTCATGCCAGCAATTATAGCGTCTCTATAGGCTTTTAAATGAACCATATCTGCACCATTAACATTCCATTCAGGATCAGTGTTAGGATAATGAGCTGTGGCCCATGCTGCTGGATTAGCTTGATTTAATGTACGGGCTTCTTCTTCCAGCGCTTTAATGGCCGCTTGGTTTATCCTAGTTCTCTCCTCGTTGTTAAATAATGTCATTAGTAATTGCTGGCAATCAGCCCAAGTTGGATTGTGCTTCTGGACTATCGAGGTGAACAGGTCGGTCATGGCTTGAGGTTTGTCAGTGTACGAGGAATTATGGATTTTCCAATTTAAGAGATCGGTAGTTGTGAACGGGACATATACGAAGACTGGGTCAGCATATACTAATTGACCTTCATCATTAAGGTGTGCTGAGCCGGGAGCCAAACGAAGTGGCATTTGATAATGTTTAGGCTTTTGGGTACCGGTCAGTTGTCGGGTTAGTATAGGGCTTCGTTGAGGGGCGGCGGTTAGGGGTTCCAGTCGAGGGGTAGTAAGGCATGGGGATGTGGAAGCTTTATTGTGGGGAAGGTCGGTGAATAAAATATTCCGGGCCGGGCTAGAGGAAGCCTGACCGGAAGCTTGATATGGCGCCAAATCAGGATATGTGGGTTTAACGGGGGTTGGTACCGGAAGGGGAGGTTTAGTAATGAGGGGGATGGACTCTGAACTAGAGGAGGAAGTAGATGGGGACAACGGGAAAAGGGGTGTAGTGCTTCCTGTATCACTTCCTCTTCCTCTTCCTGTGGAGGAGGAGTAAGGGGGAGGCATAGGGATCTACGTGTCCAAAATGGGCGTAACCATGGCCCTAGTGGACAAACGAGTCCTGGCCACCATGAGGCGACATTGCTCCTCGTGGCATACTCGGATCCATCTTGGCGAGTCGTTTACGGCCTGCCTCCAACAATCAATGTATGGAAACTGTCCGTAAAGTTAAGGCCTACCTGATACAGCCACGTGTACACGCTGTACCAGATTTGGATCTAAACTGCCACGTGGCGGCCATGCGGCAACCAAAGTAGGCCATTCCCTAGTACACAAAGTAATCAAACGTACAGAAGACATTTTAACCCCAAAATCACATTTTGTAAATCCCTTTTTAAAATTCTTTAACATGCATCCTAAGGGATCCAAAATCGTCTACGCTAGTCTAGACAAGACACCGGTGTCCGGCTAGGGCTATTTACACAGAACCCCGCCTGACTCCAAACCAAATTAAACGGTCTTACTAAAGAGCGTTCAATTGAGCGGTGCGCCTTCGCTCCTTCCCTCCACTGGAGGGGGCAGATTCCGTACACAATTCAAACCCCTTATGGGCCTACCGCACAATCGGTATACCCCTAGTGGGTCCGCCGTCTAAAACAGCGGTCGTCTTACCTCCTCGTTCCTGAACCTGAGTTCACACTCATTGACGGGGACACCCCAGCACTTACTACGTAGAGGCCGATGATCTCCTGGACAACAGACCAGTGGCGCCGAGACGAAGGGAGGTCCACGCAGAAGTTCAGGGGTGCAGCCGTAGAGAACGTGGGCAAAGATAGACCGTCTCACGCCTCTGCTTCTCAGCTACCGTTGAACGATGAGCTTCCCGGCCAATGCACCAAATGATACCGGAGAAACTGACGGAAGCCAAGCACAGTGAGATGGACACAGGTTTCTTCAGGAAGGAAGAGATTCTTTATTCGGTTCACCGATCGGGACTCAGAGGGACTAGTGTCACCAAAATACAACAAGTTCTGAGCCCCAGACAATAGTGCAGGCTCCTTATATAGGCACATAACTCCTCCCATATTAAGCTCCACCCGCACATTCTCATAACCAATCAAAACGAACAAGAACTAACTTCCTGCTTGACCGCATGGCTTGTCCAGCACAATGGAGGAGGGGAATACTACATCCTGTATTCTCGCACATGCTCTGTACACTACTGATCGTATCTTTGCCACGTGCAACCAACCGACCGATACACCAGTATATGCACGTACACATGCCACGTGGTAATCTCGGCCTACTAAATTTATTTTTACCAAGATTCCACCACAATAACGTGACGGAGACAATAAGACACTAGCTCACTTTGTAAACAATTAAATGCACATGGAACTCGAAAGCAGCAATTGGAGCAAAATCTAAATAGTATTGGCTTGGTTAAAGTAATATATAATCGGAGAACATGTTCCTAATGATGGAGCAGTAGTCCTAGGATCACATGATACTAAGGGTAAACAATTGGCCTGATGTTTGGATGTTTTTTTTTTAAAGAAATAAATAGTTTATATAAGTACATAATAGTTAATATGGTGGGGTTGACTGATTATCTATCAAAATGTGCAAAAAAAATCAAAGATTTGTCAGTTTGACTTTATAGTAAAAGTCCAAGCACCATAACCACTACAGAACAGTTTGCAATTTTGAATGTCCAGTGTTTACAGAATAAGCTCACACAGTAGTATGCAAAGGAGAAAAATAAATTAAACAATCTAAACAAGTATATGATGTTTTAATGCTTGCTGTGTCATGACAAAACTCATTACAAGCTTAGGGATCATAATTTGTAAATCATTTTATATTGTTTTGTCAGATTTAGGAATCTTTGTTGCAATATAAATATGTTAGAATTGCTTATTATAGTCATTTCTCATCCACTCTTGATCATCTCCCAAAAGCATTTTAAATGGTTTCCATGAAACACTTGATCAATATATTTCAGACCACATATTAGTTTGTATCATTATAGGATGTTTTATTGCCATACTTTGTTTATCTTAATTTATCGAGGTAGATGTACATTTTGTAGTAATTGATTAGATCTAATAAGTAAATGATGGTATGTATGAGAGTGACTGATTGTGTCTTGGAGAGTTTGACACCACAAACAGTTTTATAAATAAAGACATCCATAAATTTTAGCACTCAAGGTAAAAAAAATAATGATTAGTGGGTGAGCACACTCATAGACAGACACAATAAAACACTCACACAGACTTTCTTTTTATGCTTTCATACATTCTCTTTGACATTCTTACAAACAGCCTCATCAGCACTTACAATAGAGGGTGAAGGGATAGTAAGTATGTCTGAGGATGTGTGTGCCTTATAGAAAGTCTATAAGTACCTGCGACAGTGTCGATAACTGTGTCTGTGTGTACATTTATCAGAACATAGTAAACAAGCAGAGTCAAATTGTAATCAAACACACAATGCATGGAGTAAAAGAGTATTCAATTCCACTCTGCCTACAAACTTCGGGTTCTGTTTTTGAAATATAATTTACATTATTTTTATCTTACAGCCTCTGACACCCATGCACTAATAATGGCCCCTGGTGTAGTATATATGGAAAACTTCAGTGCAAGGATTTTTGGCTACGTAGGCGAAGATGCATTTTGCCACCCCATCTAATGAACTCCCTTTTAGTGTTTCTTATCCCCTCTTTTGAATGCCTTACCCACTTTAGTTGATCTTTTGTGACTAATACCCCCTTTAGTGTCTCTTATCCTCCATTTTTCATCTTTCTTTGTCTGACTCCTTTTCATGGCTTACCATAGTTTGGAGTCCGGTAGGCAGAGATTTATGCTCACCCTTGCAATTAAACACAGACCAAGGTGGTCAGGTAAGAATTCACGTGGCCTGTGAATCTGTGCATGGGGGCTGTGCAAGATATTGCTTCAAGTCACGGTACAGTTAAGGACACAAGCAGGAGAATTGTCAAGGGTAAGCCAAAGTCAGAGGATGCCAGAAGTCAGGATACACGGTAAGAAAGCCAAGGTCAGGAGCCAACTGGAGAACACTGGAATTACAAATACTACAGGAACCAGAGTCAATGAACTGACACTGCCCTCAGGAAGAGGCAGTGTCTTATACCTGGCTAATTGGGCCATCAGCTTCAGGTGGGCTGAGATTGATAGGTGGGAGCCACTGGTGAAGTCCAGCCCCCTAGTGCTGCAGACAAGGCAGGATAGGACATAGGCAGAAACATGTACTGAATAGTGGCTTAGAGGCAGGAATGCAGGCTTGGGATGCCTCAGGTTCAAATCCCCTGTTGGGCATTTATGGGGCGACCATGTCTGGATGTCACAGCAAGAACCGTGACACTCTTCCCTTGTGTGTCTCTTACAACCCATCCCCTTAAGAGTCTATTATCCCCCACTATGTGAGTCTCCTAAATTGTTCCAGCCCCTTTGTGTCTCTTTTACTCCCCCTGCTCCTTTTTGTGTGCCTCTTTCTACCCCAGCGCCTCTGTGTGTCATTCTCCCCATCTCATTTGCATCTATTTCTCCCTTCACCTAGCCCCATTGTGTATCTCTCTCCCTCAGCCCCTTTTATGTGTCACTTTCTCCCCTAGCTCATTTTGCGTGTCTCTTTCTCATTTTCCCCATCCTTTCTGTATGCTTCTTTCTCCCCCAGCGCCTTTTGTGTGTCTTTTTCTCCCCAGCCCATTTTGCATCTCTTTCTCTGTTTCCCCAGCCCCTCTGTGTGTCTCTTTTTCATTTCCCCCAGCCCCTCTGTGTATCTCTTTACCCTCCCAGCCCCCTCTCTCTCTGTGTGTCTGTTCCCCTCCATCTTCTCTGTGTCTCATTCTCCCCCAGCAACCTTCTGTATGCCTCCCCCCCACAGCTCATCTGTGTGTGTACGCCTCTCTTTTTCCCAGCCCCACTCTGTGCCTCTTTCCCCAGCCCCTTTTGTGTGTCTTCCACTCCCCCCTGTCCTTTAGTGTTCTCCTCCCCCTCTACCAAAACAACTTTAGCTTAATTAAGCAGTTTTGCTATATAGATCATGTCCCTGCAGTCTTACTGCTCTATTCTCTGCCATTTAGGCTAAATCACTTTGTTTATCCAGCCTAGCCACATCTCCCTGCATGTGACTTACACTGCCTTCCTAAACACTTCCTGCAAAGAGCCATCTAATGTTTGCACTTCCTTTATTGTAAATTCTATTTAATTTAGAATTTCGTATCTCCTGCTCTGTTAATAGCTTGCTAGACCCTGCAGAAGCCTCCTATATATAATTAAAGTTCAATTTACAGAGTGGAGATAACATCTTTTAAAGTAAGTTACATCTCATTGAAAATGAAACCATTTTAGAAGACCAGACCGTAAGCGCACCACGAGACAAGCCACCCAACACCTGGGACCCAGCGACCACAACCCCGTTCACACCAAGAGACACCACATCCGGGGAATTGGAACCCTGGCAGGACTGAGCATGTATCATGCTGAAACAAATAGACAAGGCGAAAACCCGCGCAGAGCTCAACGCCTCACAATGTATCTTATAATATGTTTTATAATGTGTTTAACTTTTAACAATTTCATTTCATGTATATACCTTTAAGGCGCACTACAGCTAACTACAAACACACCAAAATTGGGCAAAAATATAAAGAACCGAGATGGCACCCACCCCACACAACCCCCACTAACATCCCTCCCAGATGAGGGCGAACCACTCAGGGGGACCCACACACCCACACTCCCCCCCCCTCTCATACACAGCAGGGTCTATGCTAGCCAACAGATACGGGACTTACCAACCCACCTGTCACACAATAAGCTACACTGCTATCACCCTCCCTGACAATCGGCTGCGTACGGAGACTGCTCAGTCAGACGTAACGCCCTACACATAGCGAATCCACACGCACAACGTCTCCAAACCCCCAAGGAACGACCCATGCTACCCATGGAACTACTATGTAGCACTTCTACAGGAGTCCCCCAGCCTCAACCAACCAAACGTAAGCCGATAAACGGCTTAAACCCCCTCAGCATCCGCCTAGACCTTCACAGACTAACCAATATTATACACCTACTTAACCTAGGCATACCTGACTAACATTTATGAGCTATAAACAAAATGCAAATCTCCAACCAGTGATTCTTTACCACAATCCAACTATGTAAACTACTAAATGTAAAAGTGTGCAAGTTTAACGCATAACTTATCTATGTTCAAATACTACTGCGCTTGTGGAAGCCGTTGTAATCCCATGCACAATAAAAATAAAGAATTAAAAAAAAAAAAAAGAAAATGAAACCATTTTGCTTTCATGCAGACTGTGTCAGTCACAGCCAGAGAAGGTGTGGCTAGGGCTGCATAAACAGAAACAAAAGTGATTGAACTCCTAAATGGCAGAGACTTGAGCAGTGAAACGTCAGAGGCATGCTCTGTAATAGCTTCATTACAAAAACTGCTTCATTAAGCTTGTTTTGATGACTGTAGTATCCCTTTAATTTATCATTATGACCCAGGCTACCACCATTGCATAAACAATCCACGACACTTGGCTCTCACAGGGTTATTCACTAAAGTGAGAATTCAAAGGGAATTTCAAATCTAAGGCCAAAATAGTTGCACTGGAAACATGTCCAACATGTCTCCAAGTCAGCTATGCTATGCTGCATTTCAATACAAGTTATGCATGCAGAAACATAGATAATCTATATAAAGTGAATCTACACAATTTTGTTCCATGTAAATGAATCTCCAACAATAGATTTGCTTTCAAATGTAACAGTATTAGTTTTTTTACTTTTATTTCAGAGCTTTTATGTTTTTAATTACGATTGATAAAACACTAGTAAAGTAAATTCATTAACAAAAATCCATAAAAGGTTCCAGAAGGCCATATAGCTCGAAAACATTTTTCAGGAAAAACTGAAAACATTTTATCTTTGTTAAAACCTTGTTTAGTGTATGAGGTGGCAATCAAGGGAATTCCCTCGTGATAATATTCTTCCTGGATACATATAATGTAAAAATATAGCAGCAACTGTATACTCATCACTAGATGTGCAACCTGTTTAATTAGAAAGAAATATGGAACTTGTGCATAAAGAGCAATTCAGGGGCAACGTTCTAAATCAACGATCAGCAGAAAAATCCCATTTGTTTCCATAGAAATTGCTTTAAATACCGACATTTTCCTTAGAACTGATCTATGTACATAACCCCCATTGTTTCATTCATGGGGGACACCATCTCATAATTATCTCTCAGGTCTTCCCATGTAAATCCTCTCTAGAATAGCCAATTAACACTAAATATAGATATGGTTCCACATAGCTTTTGTAAGACAGATGCTCCGCATGCATACTCTGGTGAAAACTATTAGATGTTTTGGTCTGAAAGCTTAGTAAATGTATGCAAAATACCGAATAAAGGAACAGTGCACACACAAACGAAATACAGTTTTTACAAGGCAATCCCCAATCTCAGCAAACAATTATGAGGATTTGGTTACACCTTATGGACAAACAGTGTTAAGGCCACCAATTTGTCAAAGTCAACACTGGTGTGTCCTACACTAAGTTAAACAAGTGAGATGGACATGTTACTGCAATACTTTCTGCTAAAACGGATTTCAGAGACTCTCCTCATATTGTTGCTTTCTTGGAGTCACTTCCAAAGGGGCACCTAGAGCAGGTGTCTAAAACCTTCTGTGCTCCAGATGTTGTGGACTACATCTCCCATAATGCTCTTACAGCCATAATGCTAGGAAAGCATTAGGTGCGATGTAGTCCACAACATCTGGAGTGCAGAAAGTTGCCTACCCGTGACCTAGAGTGAAGAGGCTAGGTGCTCATTACTTGGTCTGGTCTGGGCTCCGAATATACATAGAAAGGGTAATTGAGGGACACACATGCATTTCTTAATAGTGGTGCTGTTATAAAAATAAAAATACATACAGAACACAGATTAACCCCTTAAGGACACATGACATGTGTGACATGTCATGATTCCCTTTTATTCCAGAAGTTTGGTCCTTAACTTAAGGGGTTAAGGAACAGTGCACACACACAAAAATACAGTTTTTCCATTACACAAAGAACAAATATTACAATATTTCTTGAATAGTAAGTTTAACTTTACATTTTTTTAATAAAATAAATTTAAGAAATATTTCTTTACATTAATTCTTTCAATTTTTTTTCTATTTCTTTAATTATTATAATAATATCAACTTGTTATTGTACAAACATAGTGCACTTTGTGTTTAGTACATACATGCATTCATACATTTATACCTCATTCATACTGGACTGAACCGTTAGATATATCCAGATCGCCAAAGCAATGGAATGTCAAACATGTATAGAAAAAAAAAAACTATTAGGGAGGTTTTGTACCTTAGGAGACCGTATTTTTTTGTATTTTTCCAATTAACCAATGGGAACATAAAAGCCACGTTCCGTATTGTACTAGTATTCAATTTAATTAACCATGTCAATCCAATTTAATTCTGAAGGAATTATCCAATTTCTAGCTATGCAATATTTCACAGCAAATAGTATGTGACTAATAAGGGTCTTATATTCTTTGGTGTGGACTGGAAGGTCCATATTTAATATAAAGGTTTGAGGAGACACATAATTCATGGAATTAAATATATGATTCTATTTATTCAGAAGTGTGCAATCCCACCATATATGATATATGCTTCCTTTGGCTATGTGGCAGCACTTACATATATCTGAATATGATCTTGATATTTTATGTTGTTTTAATAGAACCATATGCTAATGAGACATCAATTTATAATATATTCCCATTAGGAACTTCTGATCTTTCCTCCTTCAAGTGTTACTACTCCCATGTCTCTCTCCCTTCAAGTCAACGGCGCTACCATCACCTCTACCTCGCAGGCTCGCTGCCTGGGTGTTCTTTTTGACGCCAACCTCTCCTTCACCCCTCATGTCCAATCAATCGTCAAATCCTATCGCTTCCATCTCAAAAACATAGCACGCATCCGCCCCTATTTAACCCCGGATGCGGCTAAGGTGCTGGTCCATGCATTTGTTCTCTCTCGCCTGGACTACTGCAATACTCTTGTCACTGGTCTTACGTGTTCCCAGATTGCACCGCTGCAATCTATAATGAATGCGGCGTCTAGGCTAATTTTCCTGTCCACCCGCACCTCTCACGCCTCCCCGCTCTGTCAGTCCCTGCATTGGCTTCCAGTTAGATATAGGGCTCAATATAAAATTCTGGTGCTTGTTTACAAGTCCCTACATAATGCTGCTCCAACCTACCTAGCCTCCCTAATACACATACACGTATATCCTCTGTCCGTACTCCCACCTCTAACGCTCGCCTCAAACAAATATAAATGCTAACTTTGGCCAGTGTTTCTGACTAAGTGCTACTAAAAAAGACTGGACATACCCCATATTGAATACCCTAGGTCAGGGGTTACCAATTAATTTTTCCCGTGGAACCCTTTGACATAATGCACTAACAACATGGAACCCAAAACAATTTTGGGCGCCGTAGCGCAGATAGTAAACAGATCGTAGTACTTAGGAGCAGGTGTGCTTTTGTGTGTACAGTTGGTGTTTGTATATAATGTTAGTGTTTTGATACAGGTGTGTGTTTGCATGTAAGGTTTCCATTTGCGTGCAGGGATGTTGTGTTGGTGTTTGATTGCTGGGATGTATGCACATATATGTGTTTGATTGATGGGATGGTGTTTAATTGCTGGGATGTATGCACATATGATTGCTGTAAGTATGCCACGTACGTACGTACATACGTACGTACATACATACGTACGTACATACATAAACAAACAAATTAACACACACACAAATATAAAAACATTGACACTTACACACACATTCATATACACACAGACACAAAGATACACACCTTGACACACAGATAAACACTGGCACATACACACACACACACCAATACACACATGCTGACATACACACACACACACACTCAGATACGCACAGTGACATATACACAAATCTTGACACACAGATACACACACTGACACACTCAGACACACATACTCTTTGACAGACACACATACATTCTCACTGACAAACACAAATACACACTCACTGACAAGCACGCATACACACTCACTGACAAGCACACATACACACTCAATGACAAACACACATGCACACACACTGACAAACACACATACAAACTCCTTAACAAACACACACACAATTTATTCATTTTTTAAAATTTCACTCCACCCAGTGCTGGGAGTGCTGGCATGGAGTTTCTATTGCCCTGGGGTCCAGTGGGGCTGCTGAGCTGAGCGGATGGCGTGCGGTCCCTGTGGTCCAGCGGGGCTGCTAGGTTAAGTGGCTGGCGTGCAGTCCCTGGGGTCTGCTGGGCTGAGCGTCTGGTCCTTGGGGTCCAGTGGGGCTGCTGGGCTGAGGGCTGGCGTACAGTGAGGGCGGCGAGGAAACAGTGATCAGCTCCCTTGCGCGCCTCTTAGTGATACCGGGGCCGGAGTGACGTCATATTCCGGCCCCCGGCATCACTGCGGTGTACACGAGGGGGCTGAGCAGGGGAGAGTGCTCCCTCGCCGCCTGCCTCAATTATCAGCGGACACGACCGGGCCAAATCACGGCGGCCATTTTGTTTGCCGAAATTATGGCGGAACCCCATTTGTGTTCTCGAGGAACCCCAGGGAAACTGCCCTAAGTTGTCTACTTTAAAAAAATATGTGAGGTGTGATTCAGAGATTTATGACAGATAACAGGGTTACAATGTCACTACTGATACATTTTAAAAATACATATTTTGAAACAGCAATTTCCTATTTGTACTTATAGACCTATACCTTGCAAAAAAAAAGCAGGTAAAAGTGGGTGTTTTTAAACTCAGGACAAAATTTTGAATCTATTTAGCAGTTTATTTCATTAGCTTTTGTAGATAAGTAAAAGATTTTTCAAGTAAAAGTAAAAAAAACATATATATATCTATATATATATATATATATATTTATTTTTTTAAGTAAATTATATGACATGATACAAATAGTGGTATGTAAAGAAAGCCCTTTTTGTCTTGGAAAAAAACCCAATATATAACTTGTATGGGTACAGTAAATGAGAGGGAGTAAAATTACAGCTAAACAAAAACACCACAAAACAGCCCTGGTCCTTAACGTCCAACATGGCCAAAACAGTCCGGTCCCGAAGGGGTTAATGACGTGCTCACGATGTTCTTGCAGGGGGCCTTTCTCTGCTTTGCCCAGGACCAGGGCACCAGAGAAAAAACACAGGGCATTTAAAACAAAACTGTTCCACTGAATCTAGGTTTGTCTTGAGGGGTATGTCTGACCTCTGATGGTTTCTAAATTTGAGACTGTCTAATTAAACCATATAAGCTTATTCTATAAATGCCACTCATGTAGAACATAGAAGAGAAAAAAAGAAGGAAGAGTTAACATTGTTACTGGAATCTTAAGGCTGGGAAGGCATTATCATAATTTGTAATCTGCAACTGTTGGAACCACAGGCAAGTGAAAAGGGTATGCCAGGTCTTTCTTTACTTTTCCAAGTTTGTTTTGTATATGAATCGTTTATTTAAATAAAAAGAAATGTAAAATGTTAAGCCATGCAGCTTTCCAAAAAAGGCTGGCTATTTTGGAGGTGCTTGGTATGTTACATTTACAGGAAACTCATGAATGTTGGCCACATTTGTTCAAACTGATTTTCAAACAAATGTTTGGCTGGCGTTAATTCTGACATTGCACAGGCGTTTGAAAGTTTCATTGATTTACTGAGGCCAAAAATGCTATGATTTCAGGAATATAAGAAAAATATGGCCAACCCTTAATTAAACTAGCCAGAGCTGGTCACTTCTTTCCTTAAAGGACCACTCTAGGCACCCAGACCACTTTAGCTTAATGAAGTGGTCTGGGTGCCAGGTCCAGCTAGGGTTAACCCATTTTTTTTTATAAACATAGCAGTTTCTGAGAAATGCATGTGTGTCTCTGTATGTTTGGGTGTCTCTATGTATGTCTCTGTATGTGTGTCTGTTTGTATGTGTCTCTATATAGGTGTGTGTGTTCGTGTATGTGTATGTGTCCCCCGTGGGGCCCCGTGGTTTGTAGTTATGCCTCTGTGCAGGGATGAAATAAGCTAGAATACGTTCTGTATACAGTGCAAGTGAATCAAACTTTAGAACTGTAGGTACAAACACAAATGGTAAAATAAGTCGCCTTGATGCTCTTAAAATCATTATTAAAATATAAAAGGTATAGCCTGGCAAAATCATACTGGGAGTTGCAAAACATCTGGGCTCTAACCTATTGGTTATCTCTAAACATATTATCCAGCTAATATAACTGCTACATACATTCTAATCAACATCACTAGACTGTCGCTTTGAACTTGGACTTTATAAACCTTTAGATCAGAAACTCCTTTCAATTCTAAACTGACTATGTACGGTATATTCATTTCACTCCGCTATATGAATATGTCCCAGCACAGTCATCAGACAGCTTTGCCATTGACATATTTTGCTATTCAATTTATCAAGCTGACCTAGAATATCTTATGATTTATCGTAATTTATCTTGCTTGAAAGTCTCCTATTAGGTTACATCAACAATCCTTGACACACAAGTCTCACCGGTTCACTGCAATTAAAGTAGAATTGAAGAGTTTTAGGAAGGCGTTACATCAAAATGTCAGCTATGAATAAATGTGCGATTTTCCTTATTAAATTGGTTCTACAGAATGTTATGTACAGTTGAAAAATAGCTCAAAACAGATTTGATTAATGGGAAATATTATGGTAGCTATTACTCTCCTTTCATGCAGGTTTAGAACTAAATGCTTATAAACACAACTGTGAGAAAAAATGCCAAATCAAGACGTTATTCTGGTAATCAACCAGGCTTCTTTTTATGCGGCTGCTGTAGTGATAGAAGCTGATCTAGTTTTGTGTTATTCATGGAGCCCCTGTATTTATATTTATGCATGTATCCGATCTCACAGTCAGAGCAACAGAGAGTATTATAGTTTACTGTTCAAGTTATTTAAAGGGACATTCTAGGCAGTAGAATCACTACAGATTAATGTAGTGGTTTTGGTGTGAAGAGCTTGTCCCTGCACCCTATCAAATGCAAAAACTGACATTTCTGTGAAAAGCCATTTTTAAAACGTGTTCCTAGTGTCTGTCACTCAGTTAGAAATACAAACATGTAATAAATTAGTTAAACCTATGTATTACATGTTTTTATTTCTAACTAGAGTGTTCCTTTAGTTATAGCCTCACTTTAATAAAGAGAATCCAAACTAAAAGTTCGGGCACCATAATACTTAATCGCAAACTTATTTATTACATGTTTTTATTTCTAACTAGAGTGTCCATTTAGTTATAGCCTTATTTTAATAAAATAATCCAGCCTTAAAAAGGACTACTCCGACCACCATAACAACTTTATCGCAACAGTTTAACCTCTCAAAGTAAGACTGCACCTGGGACCTCTTTGTCTCTTTAAATATCTCAAGCTTCATTCATAATATATTTAATAAAACATAGGTATTTCATATTGATTTACAATTTAGTCCCCCCCCCCCCATATTCCTGCTAATATCCTTTCATAGTTTAAAAAAACATATTGCTAAAAACAATATTGTAGCTATAACCCTGTCTATTATAATACTTTACTGTTGATTGTTTTTAGAAACAATTCTGTTTTTTGATGTGTAACAATTCACATTAATAATTCTGGAAATCAAGTGAAATCTGTTATCCGGAGAAAACAACGAATGCTTCTAACAAGGCAGTACCTTCGGCCTGTTGCTCGATGAAATAACTAGAGCTGGAGTTTATCTTCTTTTTTTCATTAGGCTGAGAGTATGCCTTCATAATAAAGAAAGTATCTGAATAATTAATCAGAGTTTTATAGGAATATATGCAAAGTAATAGCCAATTAGACCTAAAAGTGATAGATATGACATAGTAATAACTATACTCTTTTTCGGGAGCCTACAATAAAGAGACCCGTGAGACAGAGTCAATGGCCATATTTGCATTTTAGTCATTATATTATTCACATTAGTATCTCATTGTTTGCTATAGATGATGACAGCAATTACTGGCTCTTTGGCATCAGGCAAGAATGATCACTTACCTCTAATACATTTATTATGTTAAGTAATTGCTTTCTTTTTATGTTGTGTTAATTGTTGTATTTAAATAAAAATTTAACCAAGACACACCAAAATACCTTTTTAAGAAACATTATTTTGGGATCATAAATATAAGTAATTGTTTCAATTTTGTGCAAATATTGTTTTCCTTGTTGCCAAGCCAGTAATTTTACAGTAAATACATACATCGAGTATCCTGTTTCTCAACTGGTGATACATGGACCCAGGGGTATACATGACAGAGACAAGAGGAGATCAAATAATATCCCATACTGTCACCAAGCCTTTTCACTACATTGATGGAGAGTGTCGCCTGCACCTCTGTGATCACAGTCATTCCTGTGCATCTATGTGTCACATTCATTGATTGCTAAACCAAAGGGTATGAGCACCTAGACTATACTGTTGCTCACTCGACTATGAGAGAGCAATCACACCCATCACAAATTACTCTTGTACATTATCTACATATCTCATGCTGGTCCCTTTAGCACCAAAATCCAAGAAATCATGTTGTCACAGCTATCCCAGAGTGCATGTCAATCTGGGAACTCTAGGATATATATATATATATATATATATACATGGTGGAATTACCACCTGCACTGCTGCACCAAGGCCCGCAGGAATTGAGGGCCCATTGGGTGACCCATCCACTTATAACCACCGGATAGACAGACATATCTGGTTAGCCGCCCAGGTCTGATGCTGTGTCCCTTTAGCAGCACAACTGGGCTACTTTATGTCGACAGCCTGTGCTAGAAGGAAGTGAGAGCCTAGCTTACAGTCCGCACAAAGGAGGCAGAGAGATGGGATGAGGAAGAGCACTGTAGACAGCCTTAGACTTCCATCATGCTCAAGCAGCCCAGAAATCCACCTTCTTGCACCCTAAAGGTATGGAAGCAGGTGAGTATACAAGACAAGTTGAAATTAAAATCAACATCAAATAAAATAGCAAAAGAAAAAACATATGGGTATATGCAAAAATACATAATATGGATTACTAAGATTACCTCCGTTAGATGCTCACCCAGTCTCCACTCCTTCAAAAAATCATTAAAAACCCACTACTTCATAAAAGCGTATCAATTAAGCTGTTAATTGCTCCCGACTGATTCCTCTCTTGCAACTGTCACTAGTCTAATACTATCCTTACCTTTTTGGGTCATTTTACCCCACTCCCTCTAGCATGTAAGCTCACTGAGCAGGGCCCTCAACCCCTCTGTTCCTTTGTGTCCAACTTGTCTGGTTACAACTACATGTCCGTTTGTCCACCCATTGTAAAGCGGTGCGGAATTTGATGGCGCTATATAAATAATAACATAATAATAACTAAGAGAGGCATTGCACTTTTTAATTAATGGTACAATATCTTGTTTTCTTTTATGATTTAAAATATGTTATTATATTTATGTTTCTAAGTAATGTTAAGTATAGTTGTTTGACATTTTACAGTCATATTAAATCAAAGGAAAATAATTTATTGAGAAAGTTCTACCTCATATCTCTTTTCAGACATACAGGGATACTTCTATTGAAAATGTTGAAAAATGGTCTAGTGGATGGTGATCTCTTTTTAAAAAAATGTGAGTACTTAATGAGAATAAAACAGACAGCATGAAATGAAACTCATACAAACATCAAAGGTCCTTATTAACAATATAAAAATAAAAAAACAAGGGTCTCTAGTGTGAATAAAGCTGTGTCTTAGTTGTGTTTAAATTACAAAGTCTTAGGTATAACATTTTCTATATACACTACTATATTTAGTATATTTTTTGAGCTTGTGATATGTTTTCATTGAAACATTTGAATGAATTGCCTTTTTTTCTAGATATTAAGTCACTAGGAAGTTTGCTGTTTGTATGGTTCTTAAGAAGCATTAGTCTAGAGCAGGGCTTCCCAACCCAGCCCTTAAGTATCCCCCTACCAGTCCAGGATTTAGGGATTACCCTGTTGTGGCTAAAGCTTCTTTCTTTCTAGAAACACCTCAGACCAACGGTTCCCAAACTGTGATTATAGCACAGGGGAAACATTATTGCTCAACAGGGAACTGGTCGAGTGCCGCAGGCCTTTAAAGGACCACTATAGTGCCAGGAAAACAAATTTGTTTCCAAAGTTTTCAAAAGTGCCTCATAAACTCCCTTGTGGCTTGTTACAACCTCTTCCTATTCCTGAGGTCCCATGGTCCCACTTGTCCATGGACTTCATTGTTGAACTTCTTAGTTCTAACGGTTATACCACTATTCTCATGGTTGTTGACCGTTTTTCTAAAATGGCTCATTTTATTCCTCTCAAGAAATTGCCTGTCTGCATGGCATTCCTCACAATATAGTATCTGATAGAGGTTCTCAGTTTGGGTCCCAGTTTTGGAGGGCCTTCAGTAAACAATTAGGAATTGAATTGTCTTTTTCATCCTCTTACCACCCCCAGACCAATGGTACAGCTGAGAGGGCTAACCAGTCTTTGGAATTATATTTGCTTTGTTTCGTTAATAGCACTCAAGACAATTAGTCAGAATTACTACCATGGGCTGAGTTTGCTAGGAACAATGCTGACCATGACTCCTCTGGGCATTGTCCATTTTTTGTTAATAATAGCCGGCATCCTACAGTCCTACCGGCTGTTTTTTCTGATACGGCTATTCCTGCTTCGGATGACCGCCTGGCTTCCATCCTTGATACCTGGGTTAAAGTTCAATCTGCTCTAGGTACTGCTGACCGTTTCAAGCATTATGCTGATAAACGTTGAGGTGCCAACCCTGT
Source organism: Pelobates fuscus (assembly GCF_036172605.1). NCBI lineage: Eukaryota > Metazoa > Chordata > Amphibia > Anura > Pelobatidae > Pelobates > Pelobates fuscus. The sequence continues at coordinate 145,923,670 of NC_086320.1, forward strand.
TTACCAAGTGGGTGAGAGGGTTTGGTTATCTTCTCGTAACATCAGGCCAAAGTCCCAAAATCCTGTTGCGTACTCTCTGACCCTTCCTCCCTCCTTGAAAATTCCTAATACCTTTCATGTGTCCTTACTCAAACCTCTTGTTTGCAATAAATATACTGTCTCAAGTGTCCCTCCTCCTCCCTTAGTTGTTTCTGGACAGGATGAGTATGAGGTCTCCTCCATAATTGATTCCAGGTTTGCTCTGGGCTCTTTACAGTACTTGGTGGATTGGAAAGGTTATGGACCAGCCGATCGTTCTTGGGCATCTGATATACATGCTGGCCACAAGATTCGCTATTTTCATGCCAAGTTTCCTCTCAAGCCTGGTCCTGCCAGCCCGGTGGGAATTCTTCAGGTGGGGGGGTAATGTCGCATATTCCGCACATAAAAATTTGATTACTGGCATTTACTGTTCTGACAGGAAAAGTTGTGCCGAGTAAAATTACTGTCCTGACAGGAAAAGTTGTGCTAAGCAGCAATCAATCCACAGGAGGATTTGTGCTAAGCAGCAATCATGCAAATAGGAACCTGGTAACTGCCTTTGGGGTCAAAGGCCGCTTACAACCAATTGGATCCACAGGCGAGGTATTTAGGCCCAGTTCTCCTCTTGCTCCGTGCTCTGTCGTGGTTTCCCTTGTGGTTGTCCGAGAGCGTGTTATTGATTATGTTTTTTCTGGTTATTTGACTTTGGCATTGATTTTGACTTCCCTGTTTTCTGGCATCCTTGACCCCTGGCTTTTCCTTATCGTTGTGTCTCTTTCTGTGTCCCTTGACCTCGGCTATTCCTGACTATTCTTTGGTAAGTTAGTCCGGCCATTCTAAGGTCTGGTATACGTTACCTATCAGTCCTATGTGTTACACAATTCTACATGCTGGATCATACTGTAATCCTGACACTTCGCATTCTCCGTAATTTTGGTCTACGGGATACTGCTCTCTCCTGGTGCTCCTTCTACCTCTCCCAGCTCTATTTCAGTGTTTATATCTCTGCCTCTTCCCCCCCAACCACTCTCTGTCGGTGTCCCCCAAGGTTCTGTCCTTGGTCCTCTACTGTTCTCTATCTACACTGCCTCCCTTGGTAAACTCATCAGCTCCTTTGGCTTCTGTTATCATTTCTATGCGGATGACACGCAAATCTACCTGTCCTCTCCTGATATCTCTCCGCCCATCTTGACTCGTGCACCTCTTCTGTGGAACTCCCTTCCCTTCTCCTTAAGAATTTCACCCAATCTCCACTCATTCAAAAAATCATTGAAAACTCACTTCTTCAAGAAAGCATATTAATTAAACTGTTAGCAGGTTTTTATCCCTCACCCTCCATGACTCCTCTCCTGCAACTGTCAAAAATTACCTACTAAGCCCTCAGTGAATACTTTCTAACAACCTACTTCGTACCCCTACTTTTACCCTTTGTGTCACTATACTCCACTCCCTCTAGAATGTAAGCTCATTGAGCAGGGCCCTCCACCTCTCTGTTCCTGTACGTCCAGTTGTCTGGTTACAATAACATGTCTGTTAGTCCACCCATTGTACAGCGCTACGGAATCTGATGGCGCTATATAAATAATAAAATAATAATAATAATAATAATAATGTAAGTATGTATGTATGTGCATACAGCCAAGCAGTCAAACACCAGCACAACATACAAGCACACTCCTGCAATCTAACACAAATATTACATACAAACACACCCTTGCATTACAAACAAAAAAATATATAAAGACACACCTCTTCACTCAAACACAAATACTTCACACAAATGTACATCCACATTTAGAGGTGAACATTACATTCAGACACACCCCTGCAATCAAACGCAAACATCACATAAAAACACACCTTCAAACACCAACACTACATTACACTATAACGTCAGTAAATGCGGCAGCTCTGTACAGATATACAACCAAGAAATTTCGACTTGGGGTACCTTTGAAAAATATAGAAATATATAAATACTGAAATATTAAGGGCACCTTGAACCTAAAATGTTTGGGAACCACTGCTTTAGTGTCAGGATTACAATTGATCCAACACACAGTATTAGTATCACACTTGGGAATAAGGATAATATCTAAATAGACCTTAGAATGGCCGGACTTAACATGCCCGAGAATAGTCTAAATACTAGCAGAGTTCAGGAACACAGAACGAAACACAGTTGCAAGGAATAGCCAATATTCACTGATACCAGAATTCAGGGAAGTCAGAACAAAGCCAAAGTCAATAACCAAAGAAACACGATTAGGAACACACTTTCTGATAACCAGCAAAGGGAAACCACGACAGGGCAAGGAGTAGAAGAAATTAGTGAGTTTAAATATCCCTCTTGTGAATCTGATTGTCTGTACCTGGCCTTTGACCCCAAAATGTACGCGTCACCCGCACGTCGACGTCGCTACCACCGTGGACAGATGTGGGGTTACATAACAGTGTGGAACCGCAGCAGCCGTCATCCACCGGCATGTCGCAAAAGTCCGGCTTTATGGCATAGGACTGCCGAGCAGCACTTCTACTCCTGGAAAGGGGATTTATGTTGTGCATAGCATATGGAGAGGATGTATACGTGACAATTAGACACAACTGGGTAATCCCTAAATCCTGGACTGTTAGGGTGTACTTGAGGACTGGGTTGGGAACCACTGGCCTAGAGTATTATAATATGCCTTCATTGGCAATGCCCCAGTTGTGCCTACCAAATGCTTCTTATTATGTTGCCCCAAAACATTGCTACTTCTATGGAATTATTATAGCTCGATTAAGATTGTCAGGGCCCTAGTCAGGTTGCTGATTGGGGCCCTGCCTAGAGCCTTGGGCTCTAAGAGGATGTTTCTCAAGTACTGTTCCTCCCTCTCTTCCCATAGTGTCTTTCCCTCCATCTCTACAGTGTCTCTTTTTTTCTCTATACTGTCTCTGAATCTGCTCTCATGCTCTCATGCTGTCCCTGACACTACCACCATACCATCCCTGCCTCTTCTCCATTTGAACTCTTTCCTTGCCCTCAATGTCTCTACCTCCACCCCCATGGTGTCTCTCCACCCCTGTAGTGTGGCTAAGCTGTCAGTGCTCACAGGGCTCTTTCCATTAATCTTCCACACAGTAAATCCCGTTGTACTGATGGTAGTGCTTTCAGTGAATGGGGTTAATGCAATATCAACTCTCCATCTCATAATCAATGTATAGTTCTTGGTCATGCAGTTTTTAGGGCTACAGTGTGAGGGCTAAACAGTTCAGCAGAGAGACTCAGCAAGGGCTGGCAGCAGGGTCGGACTGGCCCACCGGGATACCGGGAAATTTCCCGGTGGGCCGCCGGCACCTGGGGCCAGGCAGACAGCTGGGTCTGCTGGCCGGCGGCCGCTGGCTGGGGAGGTCTGCTGGCCGGCGGGCGCTGGCTGGGGAGGTCTGCTGGCCGGCGGCCGCTGGCTGGGGAGGTCTGCTGGCCGGCGGCCGCTGGCTGGGGAGGTCTGCTGGCGGCCGCAGGGGGAGCAGGCTCTTCTGTCTCTGCTCCCCCGCCCTCGCACGCAGCTTAATGAGACCGGGGCCGGAATATGACGTCATATTCCGGCGCCGGTCTCTTGCTAGCGCGCGAGGGCGGGGGAGCAGAGACAGAAGAGCCTGCTCCCCCTGCGGCCGCCGGCCAGCAGACCTCCCCAGCCAGCGGCCGCCGGCCAGCAGACCTCGCCGGCCAGCAGACCTCCCCAGCCAGCGGCCGCCGGCCAGCAGACCTCCCCAGCCAGCGGCCGCCGGCCAGCAGACCTCCCCCAGCCAGCGGCCAGCAGAAGACCTCCCCCTGCGTCCACCCAGCCGGTCACCAACAGGTAAAATATGTAATTCTGTCAGTGTGAGTGTGAGTGTGAGTGTGTGTGTGTGTGTCTGTGTCATGGTGTGTGTGTATGTGTCATTGTGTGTGTGTCTGTGTCAATTTGTGTGTGTGTCTGTGTCATTGTGTGTGTGTCTGTGTCATTGTGTGTGTGTCTGTGTCATTGTGTGTGTGTCTGTGTCAATTTGTGTGTGTGTCTGTGTCATTGTGTGTGTGTCTGTGTCATTGTGTGTGTGTGTGTGTCATTGTGTGTGTGTCTGTGTCAGTGTGTGTGTGTGTCATTGTGTGTGTGTGTCATTATGTGTGTGTGTGTCATTATGTGTGTGTCTGTGTCATTGTGTGTGTGTGTCATTATGTGTGTGTCTGTGTCATTATGTGTGTGTCTGTGTCATTGTGTGTGTGTCAGTGTCATTGTATGTGTGTGTCTGTGTCATTGTATGTGTGTGTCTGTGTCATTGTGTGTGTGTGTCATTATGTGTGTGTCTGTGTCATTATGTGTGTGTCTGTGTCATTGTGTGTGTGTGTGTCTGTGTCATGGTGTGTGTGTGTGTGTGTCTGTGTCATGGTGTGTGTGTGTCTGTGTCATTGTGTGTGTGTCTGTATCATGTGTGTGTGTCTGTATCGTGTGTGTGTCTGTGTCATTGTGTGTGTCTGTGTCATTGTGTGTGTCTGTGTCATTGTGTGTGTCTGTGTCATTGTGTGTCTGTGTCATGGTGTATCTGTGTGTCTGTGTGCATTTAAAAAGTGTTTTTACTCACCTTTTTTTTTTTCTCCCCACGCCGTGCTGGTCTCCCCTCAACTGGCCCTGCCTCTATGGCTGAGATCATCAAGCATGATGATCTGAGCCAATCCAATGCTCTGCCATAGGATTGGCTGCAAAGGTGCTGCACACTGTGCAATCACGCTGTGCAGCACTGACACAGGAAGCACCTCTAGTGACTGTCTGAGTGACTGTCACTAGAGGTGTCACTAGGAAGCAATGTAAACACTGCATGTGAGTATGCGTAATGTATTATTAAATTAAAAGGACCAATATTATATATTAGAAAAATAAATATATATATATATATAGTACTCAACCATCTGGGGTGGCAAGACATTGCCTTACATATTACATACGGCAATATATGGGGCAATGACTTATGGGGCTGGCATAGATTTTTTTTTTTCCAGGGCTGCTTTGTATCCCCAGGCCGGCCCTGGCTGACAGCCGGGACACACCACAATAAAAAAAAAAACATATAAAACATTGGAGAAAAAAAAAAGATTATTAAAAGGATATTTTAGGCATCAAAACAAGTTCAACTTAATAAAGCAGTTTGGGTGTATAGATGATGCCCCTGCAGTCTCACGGCTCAATTCTCCGCTATTTACAAGTTAAATAACTTTTGTTTCTGTCCATCCAGCCCTAGCCACACCTCCTCTAACTGTAACTGACACAGCCTGCATGAAATACGTGGATTTGTATTTATATTTCTGAATGTGCTCTTTTGTTATGATTTTCCACATAAAAGTACAGACACATATGGTTTCTAGATACAGTATCATGTTTTCTATACCATTTATACATTTTACATCTCACTGTCTCAGAAATCATATACATATATTACAACAGACAAAAACATTAAAACCAAAAATTTACCTGTTACAGTTACATAGTTACATAGCTGAAAAGAGACTTGCGTCCACCAAGTTCAGCCTTCCTCACATATGTTTTTGCTGTTGATCCAAAAGAAGGCAAAAAACCTAAATGTGTGACCTTGTGTCCTATGTATATGCCTGTTTATGAATAGATTTCTAGATAATGGTTTGTACTTGCCCTGAATATATTTGTATAATGTCATCATATACCCTCTGAGGCTCCGTTTTACCAAACTAAAGAGATTTACATTTTTTAACCTTTCTTCGTAACTAAAATGCTCCATCCCTTTTATCAATTTTGTAGCTTGTCTCTGCTCTTTTTCTAGTGCCATGATATCCTTCATTAGAATAGGTGCCCAAAATTGCACAGCATATTCAAGGTGTGGTCTTACCAGCGATTTATAAAGAGGCAAAATTATATTTTCATCCTGAGAATTTATGCCCCTATTTATACATGACAAAACCTTATTGGCCTTAGCAACTGCAGATTGACATTGCATATTGCTGCCTAATTTGTTGTCTATAACAATTCCCAAATCCTGCTCGTGTGTAGTTATCCTTAATTTACTACCATTTAGGGTGTAAGTTGCTTGAGCACTCTTGACCACGAAGTGCATAACTTTGTATTTCTCTACGTTAAATGTCATCTGAAATTTTAGTGCTCGGTCCCCCAATCTATCCAAATCCCTCTGCAGCAAAGCAATATCCTGCTCACATTTTATTACTTTACAAAGTATTTGTATCATCTGCAAACACTGAAACATGGCTTTCACTGCCTATTTCAAGATCATTTATAAATATGTTAAATAGAAGCGGTCCCAAAACAGAACCCTGAGGGACACCACTTACTACTTTTGTCCAGTGTGATGTATTTACCATTAATGGCACCTCATTGTACTCTATCCTTAAGCCAATGTTCTACCCAAGAACAAGAATAATCATCTAGACCAATTTATTTTAGTTTGAAGACTAACCTAATGTGAGGAACCATATCAAATGCCTTGGCAAAATCCAAGTAGATCACATCCACTGCAACACCCTGATCTATACTTCTACTTACTTCTTCGTAGAATGCAATTAGGTTAGTTTGACATAAAACCATGCTAATTATTGCTTATTAGGGTTCTTCCCAATGAATTCCTGAATATTATCCTTTAACCCCTTAAGGACCAAACTTCTGGAATAAAAGGGAATCATGACATGTCACACACGTCATGTGTCCTTAAGGGGTTAATAGCCCTTCAAATATTTTCCCAGTCACAGAAGTTAAGCTCACAGGTCTATAATTTCCAGGCAAGGATTTTGAACCCTTTTAAAATATAGGAACGACATCTGCCTTCCTCCAATCCTCCGGTACAATACCTGAAACAAAAGAATCTTGAAAAATTAAATATAGAGGTTCACTTATTTCCACACTTAGCTAATTAAGTACTCGTGGGTGAATATGGTCAGGCTCCGGAGCTTTATTTACATTAATTTTCTTTAGCTGCTGTAACACCTTGTCTCGAGTCATCCAATCACAGGTTATCTTTTTTTTTGCAGCAATCATCTGTATATCTCTTGCCATAGGATCCTCATTAATATATACCAAATAAAAATAGTTATTTAAAAATGTTGCCTTTTCCTTGTCTTTTTCCTGGTGTACCAACACTTTCTTTTTTTGTTTTTTTGGAATTGATGTACTTAAAAAAAATGTGGGGGTTGGTTTTGCATTCTTTGGCTATCAATTTCTAATTTTCTATTTTAGCCACTTTAATTGCCTTTTTGCAAGCATTATTGGCTTCCTTATATCTTATATAGGATGCCTCTGATTTGTCCGATTTACATGCTTTAAATGCCCTTTTCTTGTTTTTAATCTCTTGTTTCACTTCTCTACTAAGCTACATTGGTTTCAATTTGTTTATTTTATAATTATTACCCAATGGTACTGTAACGGATCAACTGGCACCCCGACTGGGTACCTCCGTTGAAGGATGCTCCTAGCGCTCCTGAGGACTTCAAGCACTGCAGCAGACACCACAACCACCGACTCTGAGAAGCATAGAAATCCTCTCTAGCATATGAATGCTGTATACAGCCGAATAGGAAAAACCATACGATAGGTTTACACTCCTAGCAGTCAAACTGGAACAGCATCCAACGAATCCTTCCCCCCAATAACGAGACGACACATCACTTTGAGGGTAAAACAGGAACACTGGACTGGCTCATCCAGCCTGGCTTTTATTGAGGTTACATGCAAATAGGACACTCCCAGGGGGAGGCATAAAATCACCAATCACACATCTGGTGCAGCCCACACATTCCCTCCCCTCAGATAAACAGTTAAACCAATTATTACATACAATAAAAATACAGTTTTTACACACACACTGTAACTTTAAAACCATACATTCAATTTCAATAAAAGTTGCATATTCAGACTCAGCATACATCAAACATAAACCCTTCCAAAAATCAGCCAAATCCCCCCAGTGGATCAAAAGTTAGCTGGAAGTCCTTTATGACCGACCGCAAGCACAATTTCCTGCCCAAAACAGTTCCATAGATTTGGACTGTGCGGTCGGTCAATTTCATGCCGAAAAACGACTTAGTCTCTGGAGCTGCAAGTTCCGTATGGGAGAAGGTAAGGGTCAGCGGTGTTCGGCAAAATGTGTAGCCGATTTCAGTTCCACAGAATCTTTAGCATACACGTGCAATTAACCTGCAGTAACCTCACAGCCTGGGAGGTAAATTGCCTGCACACTTTAGCCTCTGGGTGGTCCGCCTGTGTGGTACTTGGTTCAGTAAGCCCTATTTACTGAACCAAGTCGGGGGAAAGCCAGGAACAAGTTATTTTACAGGTCTGGGGACATAGTCTTAAAGGGGCATTGTTCAGCAAAGTCACAATATGTCCCCAGACGGTTCTTAAAGGGCCATACACACCAATAAAAGTCCATACGTTTTCAGGGGCCATAGTCTTAAAGGGTATTATTACCCAAAGTCTCAATATGTCCCCAGACAGTTCTTAAAGGGCCAGCAGCAGTACAATAAAATACCATTCACTGTACTTAAAGGGCCAGCAGTCGCACAATAAAATACAATATGCCCCAAATAATCCAGGGGCCATAGTCAGCAGGTAGGAGGCGGGCAAACAAGCTTCTCCAGGGCCCAGTGGCGAGGTTGGTTTCGTCACAGGTACATACTGAGAAATGTACCTTTCTAATATTTATTGGAATTGTTTCCATTTATCCTCAGTGTTTTTTTTTTCCACTTAGGAGTTTATGCCATCGATATGTTGTAGAGCTGCCCTAATTTTATTGAAATTGGCTTTTAAAAAAATTATACGGTTTAGTATACCCCACGTGCTTTTGCTTTTTTGGATGGATAGCATTTCCCCACAAAAATATGTCTCAGGTTTTATTGGGGGGGTGGGGGGGGGGGAAGGGAGAATGACTGGTGGGGGACAATGGTTGGTAAATAAGGATGGTTGCACTACACATTTACCACTACCTGCACACATGCTCTCAATGATAGTTTGCCATTCTTTTAAAATATTTTCCACCCGTCTGGCCCTAACACTTATCCAATTTATGCCTTGTCCCATGTTGCATTGAACAATATTTGTTCTCTTATTTGCGGCCACATTATCATAGCTGATGTGCCCGTATTTCTAGCTATGCATAGCTTAGTTACCTTAAAAAAACTGAAATATCAGTATTAGTTGTTTTTTATTTAGTTCTGGGCATTTTAAATGTAGCAAAGCAACTTCAGGTTTAATATCTAATTAATTTTGCCTATCTGAAATAGTTTCTCAAAAAAAAAAATTGCCATATTTTTTTTTATTAATTCACAGCTCTTCAAATGTGAAGGTAGTTCCCCTCTGTTTTCCCACATCTCCAACATTTGTAACTGTTTATAGGAGAGAATCTCGCTAGCCGAGTAGATAGCAAATACCAGAATTGTATTAGTTTAAACTGTTTTTCTAAAATTACAGTGAATCAAATCGTTATATTGTTTCATTGCACCAAGCAATTCTGATTAGTTAAATTCTGTACTCAACAATTTAAACCATTCCCCTGATTTCTTGATCCATATTATTGTATTTAATACATATGCATTTGGACATCACTTTTGTTACTTTCTGTCTACCGAAAATCTCACCTAATGTTTTCATCAAGATTTCATCTCCTTTAACAATGGTGGCCTCCAAGAAGTGTTTTACTCCTCAATATGAGAAGATATCCCTATTGTTCAAACCATACTCCTGTTGAAGTTGACCAAATTTCTTAACTTGTGTACCCATTAATATTTGTTCAATATTAAATATACCTGCGTCCTTACATGTTATAAAATTCAAATCTTGAACGTTCGATTCCACCACTTTAATGTTTAAGTTATCCAAAACCTGCCTCTGTATACCAAAACTTTTTTTAATTTGCCACCAAGCTCTCAATAAATTGAACTGTTTTCCTTTGGTCTTTTATATATGTCATAAGAGATATTACAGATTAAACTAGAAGGGTCATCTGATCTCATCATTTGTTTCTCCAACTTATACCATATCTCAGATTCTATGTTTATTGCTTGTGTCATATATATAATATGTCCTATAATATTGGCTTGGTAATAATCCATAATCAAGGGAAAACCTAGGCCACCTTTTTTTAGCAGGTAAAGTTAGTCTTTTAGCAGTTTTTTTTCATGCCACACATCCTTTAAAAGCTGTAATGGAGCATGTCTAGCCAACTTTCTGGGATCTCTAATGGTATATGTCTAAAAAAATACAACCATTTGGGTAGTATATAGGCCTTTATGGAGTTTATGCTGCCTATCCATGACATAATCGTATTTTTCCAACCTCGTAACAAATAATTAGTTTCTTTCATGATATCTTCTATTTTAGGAGCAATCTTAATCTCAAGATAGTTGATTTCTTTTTTTGTCCATATAAAGTCGTATCTTTCCCTGAGATGTATTTGTGATTCCTTATTAATTTTTGTTGGCATAATTATGGATTTACTGTTATTTATTTTATAATTATCAACCACTGAATAAAACTCAACCTCCTTAATCAGAGCTGGCACAGATATCGATGGATAACATCATCCGCATACATGCAGATCTTATGTAAATGACTTAAATTTCAATTAGATGTTAACTTGCTTTAGACGTTTTTTTATCGGTTGCTTTTTAAATTAAACTTTAATCACGAAGAAAATTCCAAATGAAACAGAATGTGCTATAAAGAAAATGTAAACATTAGATCGCTCATTACAGGAAGAGTTTAGGAGGTCTATGCAAGTCACTTGGGATACAAAGCAGCCCTGGAAAAAAAAAATGCCAGCCCCATAAGTCAGTCATTGTGCCATGTATGTATTGTGTGTAATATATATATATATATATATATTAAAATATTGATCCTTTCAGAGTAAAACATCAAGTTATACAGTAAGCATACTCACATGCAGACACAGACAATTTCACGGACACACACAAGCTCATTGATACACAGCCTCATAGACAAACAATCTCACTGATATACATAAGCTCATTGACATAAAAACACGAGCTCACGGATGCACACAAATAGACTCACTGACAGACAATCTCACTGACACACACATACAATCTTATTGGTACACACAAAAAAATGTAGTACAGACAAACTGTGATACGCACAAGCTTACTACAGACAAGCGCACTGTCACACACACACACGATCACTGACACACACATGCTCACTACAGACAAGCGAATACACACAAGCTCACTACAGACAAGCCAGCACACACATGCTCACTACAGAGAAGCTCACACTCACATACTCACTAAAGAAAAGCTCACAGATAGACACATGCTTTCTACAGACAAGCTCACTGACACATAAAAGCTCACTTCAGACAAAGTCACTGACACAAAAATGCTCCATACAGATAAGCTCAATGACACAGACACATGCTCACTACAGACAAGTTCACTGACACACACCTGCTTCCTACAGACAAACTCACTAAAGACAAGCTCACTGTCACACACATGCTCACCACAGACAAAGTCACTAAAACACACATGCTCCCTACAAAAAAGCTTACTAACACACACATGCTCAATACAAACAAGTTCACTGATGCACGCATGCTCACTATAGACAAAATCACTGGTGCACACAAGCTCACCAGAGACAAGCTCACTGACACACACTTGCTCTCTACAGACAATCACACTGGTACACACATACTCACTAGCATGCATAGACACACAAGCTCACTCACTAGCAGGCACACACACACACACACACTCACTCACTAGCAGGCATGCACACACACGCACACACGCACACACACACAAGTTCACTCACTAGCATGCATAGACACACAAGCTCACTCTCTAGCAAACACATAAACAAGCTCACTTACTAGCAGACACACACACACACACACAAGCTCACTCACTAGCAGGTACACACACACACACACACACACAAGCTCACTCACTATCAGGCAGACACACACACACACACACACACACAATCTCACTCACTAGCAGGCACACAATCACTTTCATGGCTGAAGCTTACCTGGCATGGCAGGTAAAGTTGCCATTTTGTGGCCTCTTCCTTTCAGCGAGGTCAGCAACGTGTGTGGGGGGCGGGGCTTGTGTGTTGGAGACGGAGCTATGTTCAAGGGGTGGGCTTATGTGGGGAATTTATGTACATTTTAAAGGTCCCTCCAGCCGTCAACAGCCGCCACCAGACCCCAGCTCCTCCCTCTTTACTTCCCTTGGACTGACACAGGCCTGAACAGTCAGAGGGGAAAATACTTAAATTACATTAGCCTGATGATTTGGGCTGTCTGGCCGGCCCCAGGTGCCGGGGCCCACAGGGAAATTTCCCTGAATCCCTGTGGGCCAGACCCGCCCTGTGACTATGGCTGTATAAACAAAGGGATTTAACTACTAAATAGCAGAGAATTGAAAAGCGAAACTTCAGGGGCATCATCTATACACAAAAACTGCTTCATTAAGCTAAAGTTGTCTTGGTGCTTGTAGTGTCCATCTAAAATACACCTTGTAGGTACACTTTGTGAATTACCTAATATTTATTATAAAAATCTAATCTTTCAATCTAATCTATCCTTTTATACTCATTTGCACTTTTATTATATCTGTGAGTAAAAATTTTGAGATTGTGAGAATTTAAAGCCTACAAGGAGAAGATGGAAAAACCAATGGTTTGTTAAATGGAGAGACCTAGCTAGTTGAAGACAATCTGTTGTTATTCCTGCATTGTAGCTCCTCACCATCTAGATCTATCACTGCCTTATTGCTTTGGCTTTATATTGTTTTCAGTTCTCCTCCATAGAAGTCAACATCTAAATGTGATTTACTACCAAGGTTGGCATATAGGTTTACGATTTATGGATGATTCTACCAAGTGCACTTTGCGATTCCAGAGACATTACAAATTAGTTAATTTTTTAATGTTATGTATTGGGGTTGATGTGTGCTATGGTCATTGCTGCTGCCCAGGAGTAGTGGGAGTTTGAACACAGGACTTATTTTTGTGTATTTGTATTCACGTTTGCATACACAGTCATGTTACAATGCTGCCACCCATCCCATGTGTTCCCTATTGAGGGTTAATAAGCATGTTGGGGTTTAGAATAATACCCCTCTCTGTCTCATTAGAGATTTCTTTGCCTGAAGCTCAAGGAAGCCAGGTGAATTATTAGTAAAGGACCCACCTAAGACGTGGCAGGTGGGCTTACATCTAATGGCCATTGGAGTTACTAAATAACCTCCATTTATTTAATATGCATAGGGATTTGGGCTAATGTGCAGGTAACTCTTTACTTCTTTTATTTTCTTTGCTTGTTTTGTATGTATTGGGGCTGATGGTGTGCTATGGATGTTGCTGCTGCCCAGGAGTAGTGGGAGTTTGAGTGCAGGAAGGATAACCGGTGAACTGGCTTCAGGGTCATGGGTGCCCATTGATGCACATGGGGAACAAAGGCTAGCCTGTCTGGTTCAATCACACAGAAGACTTACTGTAGCTCAAATTGCTGAAAAAACATAATGCTGGCCATGAAAGCTTTCAGAAAACACAATGCATCGCAGTCTACTGTGTATGGTGCTGCGTAGCCTCAGAGCAGTTAGATTGCCAATGAGCGCCTTTTATGGGGACTTGAGCGTTAGAACTGACCCATCGAGCAATGGAAGGAGGTTGCCTTGTCTGTTGGATAACGTTTTCTTTTAGATCAGGGGAATAGACTGGTGTGTAGGCATTGTTTACCTGGGGAATGGCAGCAGGATGCACTATGGAATAAAGGCAGACGGGTCCTGGCATTTAGGTGGATGTCACTTTGACACATGCTACCTACCTAAAGCTTGTTGCAGATCACATACATCCCTTCATGTCATTTGTGTTCCCTAATGCCACTGGCCTCTTTCCGCAGGATAATGCATACTGTCACACTGCAAACATTGTTAAGGGATGACTTGAGGAACAAGACAAAGAGTTTAAGGTGTTATCTTGGCCTCCAAATTCCCCAGATCTCAATCGATTGAGCATCTGTGGAATGTGCTGGAACCACAAATCCAAGCCATGGAGACCCCAACTATAAACTTGTAGAATTATACGGATCTGCTGTGACAAATACCACAGGACACGTTCAGAGATCTTGTGGAGTCCATGCCTTGATACGTCAATGCTGTTTTGGCAACACAAGGGGGACATACACAATATTAGGCATGTTGTAAATGTTGTGCCTGATCAGTGCATGATGGTTATAAACAGATCATGGTGTGGCTTAAAAATGATTAACAATATAGATAAGGAATTTGCAGAAGACCAAGAAAGCCAAAGCAGAACAGGTGCCCACTCGGGTGACAGTACTGGAAGCCACGAGGAAGCTAATGCCTGGTGGAGTCTAAAATGCCAACTGATTAGAAAATAAAATTCCTTTTTATAGTCAGGTACCTGGATCACTTTAAGCTGTCTATATCTACAAGGCAAAGACAACATTCTGTGGGCAAAAGGACAAAGAGACTGGTCTTATATACTGAACAATGCAGGTCTGCATCCCCCCAGGCTGTCAGCTATCCTCTTACTAATTATAACATGCAACATTCACATTTGTAAAAATGTTATACTTTTTGCCTTCAAATTAGTGATTCTGCATTTAAAGTGTCTAATACTTCCGTAAAGGACCACTCTAGGCACACAGACCACTTCAGCTTAATGAAGTGGTCTTGGTGCCAGGTCCAGCTAGGGTTAACCCATTTTTTTATAAACATTGCAGTTTCAGAGAAACTGCTATGTTTATAAATGGGTTAAGCCTTCCCCCAAAGCCTCTAGCGGCTGTCTCATTGAAAATCACAGTGAGAGCACGCAAGTGTCCATAGGAAAGCATTGATAATGCTTTCCTATGCGACCGGCTGAATGCGCGCGCAGCTCTTGCCGCGCGTGCGCATTCAGCCGACGGGGCGGAACGGAGGAGGATCGGAGGCAGAGAGCTCCCCGCCCAGCGCTGGAAAAAGATAAGTTTTACCCCTTTTCCCCTTTCCAGAGCCGGGCGGGAGGGGGACCCTGAGGGTGGGGGCACCCTCAGGGCACTATAGTGCCAGGAAAATGAGTATGTTTTCCTGGCACTATAGTGGTCCTTTAATGCAGTCACATCAATTTTGAGGACTTGCTGTATTAGCATTACTATTTACCAGTTTGTAGCAAGAAAATAATCCTAGTTTATAGAAACTGCAATCTGCCAGGCAAAGTAAAACACCCGTGGGTGAAAGTAAACATTTTAACTACACAGTTAATTGTTGAGCCTGTTTCGAAGAAAGATAATTAGTAAGAGGAGAGACTTATTACCACGGCATGCTTCACTAGTTGCCTGTGATACAGTTAGAGTGGACGCAAGTTGTTCCTTTCGATATGGCTTACATATTGAAAGTAACAACTTGCTCTACAAAAAATAAAGCCTTAATTATAGTTTATCATTTAAAACATTTTTTATTGAGTATTTTAAGCTATGTTAGCATATTTCTTTATTTGAATTTGATATCTAAGACAATATATTTTATCAATAATAATTGGTAATCCTAACAATAAACTCAAATTTATTGCAAGTTCATGTTGATTCTGTAATTTTTATTTCTGGCCGTTCTGTCCTACCATTATTAATTTTAAAAAGCTTTCCATCTTCTTTTTTGGTGGCTCTTCAATCAGTGGCGTCGCTAGGGGGGGGGGCAGAGGGGGCCATGGCCCCCCTACATCATGCTGTGCCACCCCTTGGGCCCCCCCCCAAATGCCAGCAACCTGCTGGCCATGTGTTTAGATTCTATTCCCTTGGGCTGTAACAGTCTGTGACAGCCTGAGGGAATGCAGGACAGTGCAGCTCAGCTGGAAGCTGGGGGCTGTCTGTGGCCGGAGAGAGCACTGACAGGCTCCCCAGCACAGGCCCCGTCCCCAAACGAAGCCCCTCCTCCCGCACATAAGCCCCACCCCTGCCGTTAAGCAGCATCCCTTGCTGCTGCTGCAAAGGCCAGAAGATGGCTGACACACCACAGCAACAGGTAGGCTTGATGTGTGTGCGTGTGCGTGTGTGTGCGTGTGTGTGCGTGTGTGTCTGGACTCAGCAGTCTGTGTATGTGTGTGTATGGACTCAGCAGTCTGTGTGTGTATGGACTCAGCAGTCTGTGTGTGTGCATGGACTCACCAGTCTGTGTGTGTGTATGGACTCAGCAGTCTGTGTGTGTGTATGGACTCAGCAGTCTGTGTGTGTGTAAGGACTCAGCAGTCTCTGTGTGTGTGTGTGTGTGTGTGTGTGTATGGACTCAACAGTCTGTGTGTGTGTGTGTATGGACTCAACAGTCTGTGTGTGTGTGTGTGTCTGGATTCAGCAGTCTGTGTGTGTGTGTATGGACTCAGCAGTTTGTGTGTGTGTGTGTATGGACTCAGCAGGGCCGCCATCAGGGCATGACAACCATAACGGTTGTCATGGGCCCGGCGGTCCTGGGGGCCCCGAGCCCCACATTCATTATGTGCACATATATATATTTATATATATATATATATATATAGCGATTTTCACTATATATGTGCACAGAGGGCCCCCTGCTACCTGTACATTGCATAGGGGGGCCCAGCAGCACACTCTATCCTCCTTTCCAGCTGCTCTCTGTCTAACTTTCCTGCACCCGGTGGCTGCCAGAGCGTTGCCACGGGCTACTATGGCAACGCTCCGCACAGCATGCAGGCCTGTCTCACAAGAGTTAGTCAGAGAAGAGCTGGAAAGGAAGACAATGTGTGCTGCTGGGCCCCCTCTTCAATGTTCCGTGGCTGGCTCCCTCCACCATGCCACTGGATCAACAGGAAATGCGATCTCCCTCCTCCCTGGCACGGTAAGAACCAGGGAGGGGGGAATAAAATTGAAATATACACAAATAAATAAAAATAATAATACTCCCCTCCCCCCTATTTTAGACACACACTGAATCCATACAAGCACACTCTGCACTACACACACACACACTACATTCACTAAACACACTCTGCACTACATTCACTAAACACACTCTGCACTACACATACACTACATTCACTAAATACACTCTAAACTCACTACAAACACTACATTTACTAAACACACTCTGCACTACACACACACACTACATTCCCTAAACACACTTTGCTCTACATACACACACTACATTCACTATACACATTTTGCACTATACACACACACTACATTTACTAAACACACTCTGCACTACACATACACTACATTCACTATACACTCTCTGCACTCACTACAAACACCACATTCACTAAACACACACACTACATTCACTAAACACACTTTGCACTAAACACACTTTGCACTACACACACACACTACATTCACTATACACACGTTTCACTCACTACACACTACATTTACTAAACATGCACGGCACTACACACACACACACACACACACACACACACACACACACTACATTCACTAAACACACTTTGCACTCACTACAAACACACTACATTCCCTATACACACTACATCCACTACAAAAACACACACTCTGCATTCACTATACACACACCTACATTCACTACACACACACTCTGCATCTAATGCATGCATACAAACATTAAATACATTACACAAAACGTACAATCTGCATCCACTATACACACTGCATCCATGACACACATACTGCATCCACTATACACACTGCATCCATGACACACATACCGCATCCACTATACACATTCTACATCCACTATACACACTGCATCCATGACACACATTCTACATCCACTATACACACACACACACTTCATCCTTGTGGGCGGACTCGGGGCTGGCCCCAGGGGCCCAGATCTTGAGCTGTGTCAGGGGCCCTAAAATTTCTGATGGCAGCCCTGCTCAGCAGTCTGTGTGTGTGTAAGGACTCAGCAGTCTGTGTGTGTGTCTGTGTGTGTGTATGGACTCAGCAGTCTGTGTGTGTATGGACTCAGCAGTCTGTGTGTGTATGGACTCAGCAGTCTGTGTGTGTTTGTGTGTGTATGGACTCAGCAGTCTGTGTGTGTGTGTATGGACTCAGCAGTCTGTGCGTGTGTATGGACTCAGCAGTCTATGGGTGTATGGACTGAGCAGTCTGTCTGTGTATGTGTGTGTGTGTGTATGGACTCAGCAGTCTGTGTGTGTGTGTGTGTGTGTGTGTGTATGGACTCAGCAGTCTGTGTGTGTGTATGGATTCAGCAGTCTGTGTGTGTGTATGGATTCAGCAGTCTGTGTGTGTGTGTGTGTATGGACTCAGCAGTTTGTGTGTGTGTGTGTGTGTGTGTATGGACTCAGCAGGGCCGCCATCAGGGCATGACAACCATAACGGTTGTCATGGGCCCGGCGGTCCTGGGGGGCCCCGAGCCCCACATTCATTATGTGCACATATATATTTCACTATTTTCACTATATATATGTGCACAGAGGGCCCCCTGCTACCTGTACATTGCATAGGGGGGCCCAGCAGCACACTCTGTCCTCCTTTCCAGCTGCTCTCTGTCTAACTTTCCTGCACCCGGTGGCCGCCAGAGCGTTGCCACGGGCTACTATGGCAACGCTCCGCACAGCACGCAGGCCTGTCTCACAAGAGTTAGTCAGAGAGGAGCTGGAAAGGAAGACAATGTGTGCTGCTGGGCCCCCTCTTCAATGTACCGTGGCTGGCTCCCTCCACCATGCCACTGGATCAACAGGAAATGCGATCTCCCTCCTCCCTGGCACGGTAAGAACCAGGGAGGGGGGAATAAAATTGAAATATACACAAATAAATAAAAATAATAATACTCCCCTCCCCCCTATTTTACACACACACTGAATCCATACAAGCACACTCTGCACTACACACACACACTACATTCACTAAACACACTCTGCACTACATTCACTAAACACACTCTGCACTACACATACACTACATTCACTAAATACACTCTAAACTCACTACAAACACTACATTTACTAAACACACTCTGCACTACACACACACACTACATTCCCTAAACACACTTTGCTCTACATACACACACTACATTCACTATACACATTTTGCACTATACACACACTACATTTACTAAACACACTCTGCACTACACACACACTACATTCACTATACACTCTCTGCACTCACTACAAACACCACATTCACTAAACACACACACTACATTCACTAAACAGACTTTGCACTAAACACACTTTGCACTACACACACACACACACACACACACACTACATTCACTATACACACGTTTCACTCACTACACACTACATTTACTAAACACGCACGGCACTACACACACACACACACACACACACACACTACATTCACTAAACACACTTTGCACTCACTACAAACACACTACATTCACTACAAACACACTACATTCACTATACACACTACATCCACTACAAAAACACACACTCTGCATTCACTATACACACACCTACATTCACTACACACACACTCTGCATCTAATGCATGCATACAAACATTAAATACATTACACAAAACTTACAATCTGCATCTACTATACACACTGCATCCATGACACACATACTGCATCCACTATACACACTGCATCCATGACACACATACCGCATCCACTAAACACATTCTACATCCACTATACACACTGCATCCATGACAATCATTCTACATCCACTATACACACACACACACTTCATCCTTGTGGGCGGACTCGGGGCTGGCCCCAGGGGCCCAGATCTTGAGCTGTGTCAGGGGCCCTAAAATTTCTGATGGCAGCCCTGCTCAGCAGTCTGTGTGTGTGTGTAAGGACTCACCAGTCTGTGTGTGTGTGTCTGTGTGTGTGTATGGACTCAGCAGTCTGTGTGTGTATGGACTCAGCAGTCTGTGTGTGTGTGTGTGTGTGTGTTGTGTATGGACTCAGCAGTCTCTGTGTGTGTGTGTGTGTGTATGGACTCAGCAGTCTGTGTGTGTGTATGGACTCAGCAGTCTATGGGTGTATGGACTGAGCAGTCTGTCTGTGTATGTGTGTGTGTGTGTATGGACTCATCAGTCTGTGTGTGTTTGTGTGTGTGCCTGGACTCAGCAGTCTGTGTGTGTGTATGGACTCAGCAGTCTGTGTGTGTGTATGGATTCAGCAGTCTGCGTGTGTGTATGGACTCAGCAGTCTGTGTGTGTGGACTCAGCAGTCTGTGTGTGTGTGTATGGACTCAGCAGTCTGTATGTGTGTGTGTGTGTGTGTGTATGGATTCAGCAGTCTGCGTGTGTGTATGGACTCAGCAGTCTGTGTGGGTGTGTGTGTATGGACTCAGCAGTCTGTGTGGGTGTGTGTTTGTCTGTGTGTGTGTATGGACTCAGCAGTCTGTGTGTGTATATGGACTCAGCAGTCTGTCTGTATATCTGTCTGTAAGGGCGCGAAACTCGGTTGCACCAATCAGTGCTCGGGGAGGAGAGGGGTTTCACCGCCCAATCAAGAGAAATGGCACCCAGAGGAAGCACATGCCGCTTGTTTCCCTTGCGGTCTGTGGTTTTCAAACCTCGTTACGAGATGTGAATGTTCTAAATAGACATTCTAAATAAGGTGTTGGGGTGGTCCCCGTTCAGGAGCCCAACAGAACCCGTTCGTATGAGCTCTCTCGAACGGGGAACAAGCAAAACACATAAATACAACATAGTTACATATAGATACATAGGGAAACACAGAGTACAACGGAAAATCGTGAGAATAAACATTGGGAACACAAAATACAAGGGGAAAACATATGAATAGTCAGTGGGCATGGTCCTTAGTGGCAGTGTCCCGCTACAATGAATATAGCACACAAACCTGTAAAAAATTGTTTTACCAGTTCTATTACCTTGAGCCCAACATAGGCACATAGTGGACTTGAAAAACATTGGCTCATCTTTATTGTTAAAGGGTTACTCCAGGCACCATGAACACTTCAGTGACTAATGTCCACTCTGTACAAATTTTAATGCACAGATGCTCATTCAACTGCTCAGAGTGGTACGCAGTAGGATTGGCTCTGCAGAAGCCAGAGGCAAGTCTGCCTTTAAAGAAAATTAGGAGTATAGAGGGATTAAGGTACGAGGGCAAACTGTTAAAAAATGGTTGCCCCATTACCAAGGACTGGGACCAGGGTACTCCTACACTGATGTACCAGAAGACAGCAGCTGTAAAGTTGGCCACTATACAACACAGGCAAGTTGAACCATTATTAGTGTCCTACCTAGGAACATAGACAACATCATGAGGACAAGCTCATGGTTAAATGTACCAGAAGACAGCAGGTTAGCAATTTACAGATCAGATACAATTTGTAAAACCTATGTATAGAGAGTAACAGGAATGTATAATAAAGTGTAAACAAGTTTATTTGTTATTTGGTTTACAAACCCACATGTATCTCCACATATCCAAAGAACATGTGTTGTAAAATGTACAGAAATAACCATGGTGTATAGATCATGCCCCTGCAGTTTCACTGTTCAATTCTATGCCATTTAGTATTCTTTTAAGTGTAGTTACAGTTACATTCACACATTTTTTTTATTAACTGTATTCTGCTCATGTGTTAATATATTCAATTGCTGAAATAATTGTTAAATCAATGTAAAGTTCAGGAATATCATTTTTTATATAGTTGTATTGTGTTTATTGCCCAGAAGAAGATGTGGCTTTCAAAATTTGTAATCCCGACCACTACTATTAATACTATAAATACACTGAAATATGGAAATGCATTGCCTGGATTTAATAATAAATGGCCATTTAGGGATTTACCTAAAATGTTATCTCAGACAGAGGTCAATGGACTAAACTCACTGTATCAACAATGTTTAAAGTGACAATAGTATGAATATCTTTTTTAAAATGTATTACTTATTACAATTATTAAAAAAGCAGAACATGGGAATATTTGTATTTTTCATGCACTCAACACCGATTTAAATATGTTTGTAACTAATACAATTGACAATATATGTCTGTATGCACTTTGCATGTCTCTCTTCATAGCAATGTTTTACTTTGCCAATCAGCAATTAAAGGAAAACTCCAAGCACCAATTACAATTTTACTTACACTGTGATTTGCAATGGTTTCTACATATTGCAGTTGGTAAAACTGTGAAATTAGCAAATTTTAGATTTAAATGTCAAAACTGGATTTAAAAAAAAACTCCCTTTCCAGAGTAGTTAATGGGCAATAAAGTATATTGATCACCAATAGACTTGAGCCTTTTTTTCAGGGTATATGTACGTGTAGCTATGCAAGAGAACATATAAGTATCAGGAAATGAATGTTAAGAAAGCTCTGCTGCTCGGGAGGAAGGACAACACATTGCTGCTGGTGAGTGAGACCGATTGTTTCCACTCCTGGTAATTCCGGCTGTAGCTGGGGATCTGGGCCGGCTGCCCAGCATCCCTGTAGGGCAGGTGGAGAGACTTCGGTCCTATCTCCATCTCACAGTTGGGGTTCCTCCCAGGACCAGTCTATGGAGGTCCCCTACTTCAGGTACCTCTGGCTGCCGTTGGGAGAGAGACCAGTTGTCTCCTCTCCCTGTGATGGGTCCTGCTACTGGGGAGAGAGACTGACTGTCTCTTCTACCAATAACACACTCTGCCGCTGGGGAGGAAGGACGACACCTTCCCGCTCCCCTCCCCTTTATCCATCAGGAACTCATGGTCTCTCCTGGCTTGTCTCCCGACAGTCACCTGGTCCCAGATCGCCCGGAAGGTCTCCATCGATACATTAGAGCCATACCAGGCCAGTCGCTGCCGCACATCGAACAGCAACTCTGAGCAAGAGTCAGAGGATGCCATGCTTGCCTGCTCCAAGCATGTGGGCACCTCTGCTTCCAGAGGCAGTGCACGAATGCTAGCATTGCCCTCAATATAATCCACACGTTACCAGTGTCTCCAGGATGCTTCTCATCGCACAAGAAGACGTCCCATGGCTGCCATCAATTGTGACAGACCGCCAGGCACCCCGGCCGGGTGCCTCCATCCTAATGCTTACCGAGGACTCC
Organism: Pelobates fuscus; assembly: GCF_036172605.1. Taxonomy (NCBI): domain Eukaryota; kingdom Metazoa; phylum Chordata; class Amphibia; order Anura; family Pelobatidae; genus Pelobates; species Pelobates fuscus. The sequence goes on from NC_086320.1 coordinate 145,946,727, forward strand.
ATATGTTTCTATGTTTCATTCCAGCAGACACCAAAAGCACTGTAGACCCCCTGAACCGCTGCAGCTTGGTTGGGGTCTCGCTGTCCTCCATCCACCCTGGACCCAAGATCCAGCTTCCAGTGGGTAGACCTCTCCTAGTCCAGAGAGCGTAGCAGGAACAGCTCTTATAAGAGCTAGTGATTAGAACCCAGGTGTCAGGGGTCCGCAGGCAGCTAGTAGGGGAGGCTGCTCGCAACTCGCAGCACTCACCCTCAGTCCATCGCCGCCCCCTCCTCCTACCTGTCGGCGAGCGGCGTCTCCTCTCCGCCGCTCGCCGCTCCCATCCGTCACGCCTCCCAGCGGCAGCATGTATAACGCTGCACGCTGGAAGGTCGTTGATTTATGCAAACGCCAGGGTCACGTGAGTGACCCGGCGTTAAAGCAACAGTACAACAATCACAGTGGGAGGCTTAGATATCTCCCACGTGTGATTCTTAATTCTGATTGGAAGTTATCCAATCAGAATTCAACCTAGGGTATTTATACTCACCTTTCCTGTTCCTCCCTGCCCTGTTGTGGTCTTTGCTGTATAGTATTGATTCTGAACTTGTGATTTCTGGTTACGTACTCTCTGGCTTGTTAATCTGACTTTGTGACTTTCTCCTACCCTTTGACCTCGGCTTGTTTATCGTTATCCTGTTTTCTGGCTCCCCTGACTCGGCTTGTCTCCTGACTATTCTGTGTGTGCTTAGCCCGGCCACTCTAAGGTCCGGTACGGCACCTTTTCTGTGTGTGTGTGTGTGTGTCTGTTAGCGTGTTGGGTTCCTGGAATCGTGACATTACAACAGGGCCATTATGGAACCTGCTGACATTCCACAGCTCCTAGTTAATCAGGGGGCTAGAATGGATGGTTTAGACCATCGTATGGATCAGTTTGCCCAGGCTTTACAAACCATACTGGCTCGTACTGCCCACTTGCAACCTGCCGTTCAAGAAGTTGTTGCTGCTGGGCCAGAACCCAGTCCTGATCCGGTAACCGCTCCTGCTCACGTGGTTCACATGACTCCACCTCAGCGCTATAGCGGGTATCCAGCATCGTGCCGTGGTTTCCTCAACCAAATTGATATTCATTTGGTGATGAATCCGCGCTCATACCCCACTGACAGAGCCAAAATTGCTTTTCTGATCAACCATTTGTCAGGAAAAGCTCTAGCATGGGCCAACCCCATGTTGGAGAACACGTCCCCAATGTCCTTTGCAGACTTTCTAACAGCTTTCAAACGTACGTTTGATCAGCCCGGCCGGGTTGCTTCTGCTGGCAAAGCTCTGCTCAGGATCCGACAGGGCAGTAGATCAGTAGCGGATTATACCATTGAATTCCGCACTCTGGCAGCTGAAGTGGTTTGGAATAACGACTCTCTCGTAACAGCTTTTCAGGAGGGTTTGGCCGCTTACATATTAGACGAAATAGCATCCAGGGAATTGCCTGTTCTTCTGGATGATCTAATAGATTATATCATTCTAATTGACAACCGTATAAGAGAGAGGCGTAGTCAAAGAAGAATGAATACACAGGAGTTACCTGCTTTACCCAGTACTGCACTACTAGCGTTACCTCCCCCTACTCAACCACCTCCCGAACCCATGCAATTAGGTGCCGTAGGCATATCTGAAGCTGAAAGAACATACCGCAGAAGGGAGGGCTTGTACCTTTATTGTGGTAAGAGGGGGCATCTCCGAAGTAACTGTCCTAGTTTGCAGGGAAACTACAGCACCTAAGGCCTAGAGAGGGGTCGGCCTCGGGTGTTATGGTTTTTTCCCCTCATGTGTCCATCTCCAGACCATTCATTACGGTTACTCTTTTGGTCAATCAAACCACGATTACAACTAAAGCCTTGATCGATTCAGGTGCTGCAGATAACTTTATCGATGAGAACTTTGCTAAAACCGCAGCCTTGAATCTGATCCAAAAGGCCAGACCCTTGGCCGTTGAGGCCATAGATGGTAGACCACTTGAGAAACCCCTGGTGACCCATGAGACCCAAGAAATGGTTATGGCCGTGGGTGCCTTACACAAAGAAAGGATAACCTTCCAAATAATTGACTCTCCTACAGCTTCCATCATACTGGGCTTCCCCTGGTTAGTTAAACATAACCCGGTACTTGATTGGGGTTGTTTGGATATACTCTCCTGGGGGGTATCCTGTCAACAAGACTGTATGGTCCGTTTACGTCCCCTTTGTTTACTCAATGTGCCTACAGTTAAACCACTTTCTGTTTCTGTCCCCCCTGTCTATGCAGACCTCGCATTGGTCTTTGAAAAAAGGGAGGCTGATAGACTACCCCCACATCGGGATTATGATTGTGCCATAAACTTGTTACCTGGAACGATGCCTCCTAGGGGCAAGGTCTACCCGCTTTCTGAGAAAGAAAACCAGGTCATGGAGGAGTACATACAGGAATCCTTACGTAAAGGTTTTATAAGAAGGTCCTCCTCTTCGGCTGGGGCTGGTTTCTTTTTTGTTGCCAAGAAAGAGGGCGATTTAAGGCCATGTATAGACTATAGAGGCCTGAATAATATAACAGTTAAGAATGCTTAATTTTATCCCTCTCATTACTGAGTTGTTTGACCGTGTCAAAGGTTCTCGATTTTTTACCAAACTAGACCTCAGGGGGGCTTATAACTTGGTTCGTATAAAAGAAAACGATGAATGGAAGACAGCGTTCAATACACGCAGTGGGCATTACGAGTATCTAGTTATGCCTTTCGGACTGTGTAATGCTCCTGCTGTCTTTCAGGACCTCATAAATGATGTCCTTAGAGATTTACTACATGTCTGTGCCGTGGTCTATCTCGATGATATACTTGTGTTTTCTCCTGATCTGGAGTCTCATCATGCCCATGTGAGGAAGGTACTTAAGAGATTGCTACAAAATGGTCTTTATTGTAAATTGGAGAAATGTTTATTCGACCAAAAATCAGTACAATTCCTAGGGTATATCATTTCTGAACAGGGGTTCAGCATGGATCCTTCAAAATTAGAAGCCATGTTGTCTTGGCCTCTTCCTCAAGGCCTTAAAGCTATACAGCGATTTATAGGCTTTGCCAATTATTATCGCAGGTTTATTAAAAACTTTTCATCTGTCATTTCTCCTATCACTAAACTGACTAAAAAGGGTTTGCACCCCAGGGTTTGGACTCCTGAAGCCATTAAAGCCTTTGAGACTCTCAAAAAGGCATTTGCCACTGCCCCTGTGCTACACCATCCCGATCCTTCCCTTCCCTTTGTAATGGAAGTAGAGGCATCAGAATCAGGTGTGGGAGCTGTATTATCACAAAGACTATCCTATAACGAACCTCTCCATCCCTGTTGTTACTTTTCTAAAAAATTATCTGATTCGGAGAAAAATTACGACGTCGGGAACAGGGAACTATTAGCTATTGTGATGGCTTTTAAAGAGTGGAGATACTTATTAGAAGGAGCCAGACACGAAATCCTGGTTATAACTGATCATAAGAATCTCTCCTATATAGCTGATGCTAAAAGATTGTCCTCTCATCAAGCCAGATGGTCCTTATTTCTTTCACGCTTTCAGTTCATTATCACATATAGGCCTGGGTACCGTAATGTCAAGGCTGATGCTATCTCCTGACAATACGAACCTTTGGAGTCTATTGCCCCCGCTCCTGAACCCATTGTACCCACGTCTAAGATAATAGCCGCTACCCGTCCCTTTTCCTGGATGGTATCAAGGCATACCAAACCCAGGCACCCTCGGAGACACCTGTTGATAGATTATACGTGAAAGAAAAAGATAGAAAGAAATTGTTGGTTTTATTTCACACCGCCAAAACGGCTGGTCACCCAGGGGTTACCAAAACATACAATGGTCTCCTTCAACAATTCTGGTGGCCTTCACTTAAGCAAGACGTAGTGGATTATGTGCAGGCTTGTCGTGTTTGTGCACAGTGTAAGTCCCCTACTGTTAAACCCCCGGGTCTCCTGATGCCTCTGTCCGTACCCAAGAAACCATGGACCCACCTATCCATGGACTTTATTGTTGATCTTCCTTCATCCGATGGAATGACAGTAATTTTGACTGTGACTGATAGGTTCTGTAAGATGGCATACTTTATTCCACTCAAAAAACTACATTCTGCGGTTCAGTTGGCTCGGGTGTTTGCCAATGAGGTTTTCCGCTTGCATGGTATACCACAGGATATCGTATCCGACAGGAGTCCTCAGTTTGTCTCTCGGTTTTGGAGGGGCTTTTGTGCTGAGATGGGGATTTCCTTGTCATTTACCTCCTCCTATCATCCACAATCCAATGGAGCTGCCGAACGGGCGAATCAATCTGTAGAGTTGTATTTACGCTGCTTCACGAATGCACACCAGGACAACTGGTCTCACCTCCTTCCCTGGGCTGAATTCGCCAGAAACACTGTGACACATTCGTCCACTGGCTTAAGTCCTTTTTTGGTTGCTTATGGGTTCCAACCCTCTGTCCTTCCCGGCGTATTCTCCGACAAGGGAATACCCGCTTTGGACGAGCACCTAACCTCCTTACGGAAGATGTGGGATCAGGTCCATGCTACTCTTTCTCGAGTGGCTGTTACTCAGAAGAGATTTGCTGATCGCCGTAGAGGTGCTGCTCCTTCTTATGTTCCGGGTGATAGGGTTTGGTTGTCCTCTAAGAATCTCCGCCTCAGGGTCCCCTCGATGAAATTCGCACCCAGGTTCCTTGGCCCCTACAAGGTATTGCGTAGGGTCAATCCTGTGGCCTACTCCCTGGCCTTACCTCCTTCCATGCGTATTCCTAACACCTTTCACACCTCCCTTTTGAAACCCCAGCTCTGTAATCGATTCTCTGGTCCTCTCAGGCGTCCGGATTCCCTCCGCGCAGTCTCTAGTGACGTGTACGATGTGGCTGCCCTGCTTGATTCTCGTTTTTCTCGGGGTCGCTTGCAGTATCTGGTTGACTGGAAGGGATACGGCCCTGAGGAGCGGTCCTGGGTTTCTGCCTCTGACGTGAACGCGCCCTCTTTGGTCCGCTCCTTTCATGCGTGGTTTCCTTTGAAGCCTTCAGCTTCCCGCCCGTTGGGCGGTCCTCGAGGGGGGGGTTATGTCAGGGGTCCGTGGGCAGCTAGTAGGGGAGGCTGCTCGCAACTCGCAGCACTCACCCTCAGTCCATCGCCGCCCGCGGTCTCCCCTCCTCCTACCTGTCGTCGAGCGGTGTCTCCTCTCGCATCCGTCACGCCTCCCAGCGGCAGCATGTATAACGCTGCACGCTGGAAGGTCGTTGATTTATGCAAACGCCAGGGTCACGTGAGTGACCCGGCGTTAAAGCAACAGTACCACAATCACAGTGGGAGGCTTAGATATCTCCCACGTGTGATTGTTAATTCTTATTGGAAGTTATCCAATCAGAATTCAACCTAGGGTATTTATACTCACCTTTCCTGTTCCTCCCTGCCCTGTTGTGGTATTTGCTGTATAGTATTGATTCTGAACTTGTGATTTCTGGTTACGTACTCTCTGGCTTGTTAATCTGACTTTGTGACTTTCTCCTACCCTTTGACCTCGGCTTGTTTATCGTTATCCTGTTTTCTGGCTCCCCTGACTCGGCTTGTCTCCTGACTATTCTGTGTGTGCTTAGCCCGGCCACTCTAAGGTCCGGTACGGCACCTTTTCTGTGTGTGTGTGTGTCTGTTAGCGTGTTGGGTTCCCGGAATCGTGGCACCAGGGAAGTATAATGAGTATAGCAATCCCCAGTGTGAATATAGCTGCCCCCACCACACATGGGATGAGACTCTATGTTGAGGGTGAAGAGATACTGGTTGAATGGTAGCCACACAGGCCTTTTATGACAATCCCCATGCAAGGGGTACACCCACATGGACCTTGTTGGGGACTCAAACACAAAGACACAGACCAATAAGAACAGTGATTAAATACACGATACTCCCAAAACATACAATCCCTCCTCTCTGCCTGATAGATAATTGAGTCAGATACTATATCAATTCAATTATCTCCAGGCAGAAAAAACACATATTTCTAAGTCCCAAAAGTACCCCAAAACACATAATATCCCCACAATTGTTACATCCACTGATAGCCCTGATCTGGGTGACCAACATATCAAAAAATCACCCAGGTTATTTCAGGGGTTCAGAAATTTTATGGATAGTTTTTACCGACCACAGGCATGGTCCCAAAGCCGAATATAGTTCCATAGAATTCCATAGTTCCATAGAATCGCGGCTAAGTCTATTCGTGGTTTTGGTCCATGCGAACAAGATGGCTGCAACCTTGTGGTCGTCCATAGGAATTGCGGCCACCCAGACGAACACTTAGACCACTATGGAAATTGCAATAATGTATCAATTAAGCTTAACAGGCTCCAGGGTGGTCTCTGGCTCGTGCGGCTGCTCAGTTACTGAACCATATAATTAAAATAGGCAAACTGAGACTTTTATATCACAGTTTACAGGGTCCATAGTCTGTGGGCAAGAGGCTGGCAAGTATGCCCCTCCAAGAACCAGTGACAAGGTCCAATTTGTCACAAATATATTAACACATGGGTTGAATACTAAACACTATTGTACCTGTGCTATACTCAGTTAATAAAAAATGTGTGAATATAACTAACTAAACTTAACCCCCTGGAATAAAAGGGAATCATGACATGTCACACATGTCATGTGTCCTTAAGGGGTTAAAGGAATACTAAATGGCAAAGAACTGAACAGTGAAACTGCAGGGGCATGATCTATGCACCAAAACTACTTCTTTACGTTGAAGTTGTTTTGAAACTTAGGAAATACTCAAAAAAATGTAACCACTATAGCTCCTGTAGTGGTCATGGTGCCAGAAGTGCCCTGCTGCTCACACAGAGTATTTTGTCAAACTGTTTTAGGACAACGTAGCTGAAAGCAGTTGGAACCCAGATAAGTTGTCAAATTACTCTAAAACAGTTTGACAAATGACTCTTTGGCAGTCCTGGCAAAATAGCCACTACAGTGGGATGTAGTAGTTACGGTGCTTGAAGCGTTTCTTTAAGTGACATTTGAAAGCGAATACTATAGTACTGTACCATTTATAATAAGCAGTTCACACTAGCTTGTGCTTCCTCAATTCCAATCAATAGATATAATAAATTTATTAAGCGTGGTCTTGGTAGATACATAGTTGCCTGTGGTTTTCCTCTCTTTCTGACACTAAATCTGAATAATAGCACTTTGCGTTAATGGAATTCTGCAGTGCAGTTATTATTACATTAATGATGTATGTCTGAGTTGTGCAGAATTGCTAGTAACCAATAAACGTGCAATAATCTCTTACAGCAATCCAAATACATTTATTATATTCATTTAATCCCCCTTTTTGTAGTTTCCATTATGTCTGGACTGAGTGAAACAGCCCCAACTGATGTGTCATGGAATCACTTCTGTTGTAATACTTTTATTTAACACAGAGACATAATGGTTTATTTAAAGGGACATTCCAGTCACCATTATACATTCATTAGACAAAAGTTATGTTTCAAGCAGATCCGGGCGCCAGCTTATTTTTAAGTCATAAACCGTTATCAAACAGTTTGACACCAAAGTCTTTGCCAAGATAATTACCAGATTTTACTAATTTCATGACGTAAAGTCATGATTTTATAAAGGACACGGAGGCGAATATTATGCTTTTCTCTTTCTTTAATATACCTCAGCAGCAAAGAAAAAAGTTTTTGAAAACATTAAAAGAATCAATTAGGATAGGTACTCCAGGGGTTAACCTAGTATGCTATCCTTAGCCAATAGGAACAGTCCATGTATCCATGTCCACCCATGTGACCTCTCTTCTCCCTCTTTCTTTGATCATGCCGAAGCTTCAATTCCTCAACTTGCGTAGATACTGGGTCCATAACCTGTGCGTTGACCTTCATCTTCATAACCAACAATGAACTTTAACCAATTGAATTGAGATGAAACTCGATCAACCATATCATTTACTGTGATTCGTTAAGCTGAAAGGAGAGAAAAAAGAAATGGTAATGTGTGGTCTAGCAACTGTGTGTCGCAGTTATGAAGGTTAAATCCTATAGTATATGAACCTCTACAGACCATATGTTCTACTGTAAGCGATATTGTTTAAGAGTCATTCTAGTTCATTCATTACATTTCATACCAACCCACAATATTACTAGTCATACAATTTACTGGGTGGGATTTCACATCTTTCTTGATATTCTAATCATAATTCGCGATACTTATCATGTTTGTTTCGCGATACTTACCGGGTGGGCTAATATTCGCCTCCGTGTCCTTTATAAAATCATGACTTTACGTCATGAAATTAGTAAAATCTGGTAATTTTATTAAAGGACACGGAGGCTCATATTATGCTAGTTCAAAGCTGAGCAATGACTGATGATGTTATGTGTTCTGTAGGGTGAAAATAGTATTCTTTAAACGTGGATTCCCTTGACCAGTCGGCCGTCCGCAACAGGTCTTCCAACCTGCATCCCAGATTAAATGCTTTAGTCGCCATAGCTCCTCTAGTGGAGTGTGCTCCAAACATGGATGTATCAATGTTAGCGGATGTCATCACCCATTTTACCCATCGGGCTATGGTAACCGAGGTTACTGGTTGATGTGGTGTGTTGATAGCTAGGAATAGTTCGTGCCGATTAGGGTTCCGAAATGGTTGTGTCCGTTTTTCATACTCTTTGAGACACGTTATTGGGCATAGGTTTGTATTGTGAGGGAATGCAGGGTAAGATACCGTAGTAATCTTTGTTTTTGTCCGTCTGGTAATATTAAAAGTGACCCCTGATGGGGTGAACGAACGTGCATCCACGTCCAATGCCCTCACATCGGATACTCTTTTGCAAGATATCAAGCAGAAGAGCATGGCCAGTTTCGCTGATAGCTGTTTAACCCCTTAAGGACCAAACTTCTGGAATAAAAGGGAATCATGACGTGTCACACACGTCATGTGTCCTTAAGGGGTTAAGTGTAAGGTCCGAATTCTGTGGCCATAATTCCAATACATTTAGGACTAGGTTTACGTCCCACGTTGATGCATATCTGGGTTGTGGAGGTCTTGCGAACTTCACTCCGCGTAAGAGTCTACACACCAATAAGTGCTTCCCTATTGGTGTTCCTTCACAGCCTTGATGTCCAGCCGAAATTGCTGACCTATAGACATTAATAGTACGATAAGCTAGGCCTTGATCATATAAGTATGTCAGGAAACGTAGCAGGTAATTCACAGGAGCATATACGGGATCCACCTGTTGTTCCAAGCACCAACCACTCCAGGAGTTCCATGCTCGACTGTAGGATCTCCTGGTTCCTGGGGCCCAGGCTCCCGCCAATAATTCCAACGTTGTCTGTGGAACCTCTGGGACGACCCATGGTCCCCTGATAGGAGCCACGCTAACAGCCTGAGTTGCCCTTGCATCATCAGTGGGTGTGGGTTCCCTTCGGGGTCCGACAAAAGGTATGGGTATTCTGGGAGTAGTCTGGGAAGATCTATAGACATCTCCATGAGAGAAGGGAACCATGGCTGTGTTGTCCAGAATGGTGTTATCAGGACCAACGTCGTCTGAGAGCGGTAGAGATGTACTAGGGTTCGTGCTATCAGAGCGAATGGAGGAAACGCATATAGTTTTCTGGTCGGCCATGGCTGGAGGAACGCATCCGTAGCTATTGCGTCTGGGTCTGGTCTCCAGCTGAAGAATTTCGGTAGTTGCGTGTTCAAACGAGACGCAAACAGATCCATGTGCAGTGGGCCCCACAGGTCCTGTAATCGTAGAAATACTCCGCGATTCAGGCGCCAATCGCTGGCGTCCCGCAGATATCTGGAATTCCAGTCCGCTACAACATTCGTGAGGCCTGGGATGTACTCGGCTCGTACCGATATGTTGCGGTCCAGGCAATATTGCCAGAATTCCGTGGCTAAATCTGCTAGGATTTTGGACCTGGTGCCGCCAAGGCGGTTGATATATTGCACTGCTGATATGTTGTCCATCCTTAATACGATGGAGCAGTGTGTCTTGGCACCTAAAAGGCTCTTCAGAGCAAATGCTCCTGCCATAAGTTCTAGGCTGTTGATATGCAGCATCCTTTCCAATTGGGACCATCTTCCGCCTGTTGAAATACGACCACAACGCGCTCCCCAGCCCTGTGTGCTGGCATCGGACTCTATTATACAATCTGGAGCGTTGCCAAAAATTGCTCTGCCATTCCACGCTTCCATGTGCTGCAGCCACCATTTGAGTTCCTCTTTGGCTGTGTGATCGAGCTGTACGGAGTCTGAGTAAGATTGACCTGATTGTAGTTGGGCCGCTTTCAATCTTTGTAGGGCCCTGTAATGTAGAGGTCCCGGGAAGATTGCTTGAATGGACGCTGAAAGTAGTCCAATAATCCTGGCCAGTTGTCTCACCGTGAGCATTGGGCGAGTTAGTGTTCTGCGGATCTCTCTTTTGATGGTTTTGATCTTTGTCTGCGGTAATTTCAAGGTTCCTTGGACCGCTTCTATGTTGAATCCTAGGAATTCTATGGACTGTGAAGGGGTCAGAACTGACTTCTCCCAGTTGCATAGAAATCCCAGGTTGTTTAAAAGTGTAATTGTCCAAGTTAGGTGTTGTTGGAGTAGGAGTGCGTCTTGAGCCATGATCAGTATATCGTCCAAATAGACGATCATGCGCACTCCTCTGCTGCGTAGCAGCGCCACTACCGGTTTCAACAGTTTCGTAAAACACCATGGAGCCGATGACAGGCCGAAAGGGAGGCAGCGAAACCTCCACATTTGAGCCTTCCATTGGAATTGCAGGAAGTGGTGGCATTCTTCCGCTATGGGGATGGCGAGGTAGGCATCCTGTAGGTCTAATTTGACCATCCAGTCTCCCAGCCTGAGGAGGTCTCGCAGGCAATGAATCCCTTCCATTTTGAAATGGCGATACCGCACATATGCGTTGAGTGGGCGTAAGTTTATCACTGGTCTCATACCTCCTCCCTTTTTGGGGATAAGAAATAGGTTGCTCAAGAAACCTGGAGAGTGAGGTGCGACTTGATAGATCGCGCCTTTCTCCTTTAATAATTCTATTTCCTTTGACACGAGTTCCCTGTCTTGTGGGGTAAACACAATTGGCCGAGGGACCGAAGTTTGGACTGGGGTTTGAACAAATTCTATGTGGTACCCCCCCACTGTGTCGAGGACCCAGGCATCGGACGTTAGTCTGTGCCATGCCTCGATGAATTGGGATAGTCTGCCCCCCACATATGGTGTACAAGAATGGGAATTCTGAAAGGTACTCACCATAAGGCCGTCGGCCGTAAGTGGCGCCTCTGCGTCCTCTGGTTGCCATGCCCTGCCCCTGACAGGGAAGAAGGGTGAGGGGTTTCTGGTTTCCACTTGTGGGAATCTTGGTGAAGAGGAGCCTCGGTAGCCCCGGTAGGAGCTCCTAGATGAACGGCCGGACAGACGGCCCCGTTGTCTGCCAGCCCCCCCAAAAACCTTTGGGGCGAACACACGCTTTAAGTTTGTTTGTGCTTTGTCCAGGGCTGTGAATGTATTAACGTAATTGCCTAATTCTTTGACAAAATTGTCTCCAAAAAGGAGGCCTTTCGCCTGCGGTCCAGGTTCAGACAATGCCATGTTGACCAGCTTAGGGTCGATTTTCATAAGAACCGCTTTGCGCCATTCTGTACAAAGTGCCGCATTGGAATTGCCAATCAGGCATATAGAGCGTTGTGCCCACTCTCTGATGGCCAAAAGGTCCACTGGTGTGTCCCCTGAAAGTGCCGCTTCGACCATGTCGAATATTTTTGCACTGGGGCCTAAGGAATCCAGCACCTTGTCCTGGCAATGGCGCAGAGAATAATCCAGCCCTTTCTTGGCTTTGGGGTCCAATTCCGGTGTGGCGCAAGCCATATCCGGGACCGTCGGGCGTGGGCATTCTGCCCTCAACTTATTCCTGGTACCTTTGTCCAGGGGTTTCCTAATTCTGGCCGCTATATATTGGGCCACATGGTCAGCAGGAAACCATTCGGTCGACCTCGGGTGCTGAAGGTCATCAGGATTAAATAGGGGTTCCCCTTGCGGATCTAAAATAATTAAATCATCCGCTGGCTTTTGGCCTTTGTTGGCTGTTTTGCCAGTTAAACTGTGCTCTGGAGAAGAGTTCTCCGATTCCAATGAGCCCATCTCTTCTGGCTCGCTCAATACCTCCTCTTGGTCCGAATCAGTGTCGGATATTTCTGTTTGGGCTTTTGCCCATTTCCATGACCTCACCGTTTTTGCCCGGTGGGAGGCTCTCTTACGTGGGGGCCCCACGTCCTCATCAGTGACAGGGCGCAACCTGTCCGTAAAATCAGTTTTGGAGGTTTGTTTTCCCATATAATGGGTCTTTTTAGTAGCCTTGCGACCGCTAAGGGGGGCAGGCTTTTCATCTTGGGCCTTGGAGCTGGGGCCTCTATGATTATGGCCAGACGCCATAATGGCATTACTAATGGATAGGGTCAGATTGTCAGACATCGCCCCCATAGCCGTATAGATTGCTTGCGTGACTGATTTTGTCATGGTTGCGTCTAATAAGGAATGGAACTCTTCAGAGTTCAATTGTTCTCCAGACGCCAACTCTTCCCCTAGAGGGGAGATAGGTTGTGGGGCAAGGGACCCACCATGTGTGGTGTCCTTATTGCTCGCAGCCGTCCTGGCACATTCTTGTTCCTTAGGCTGCTTTATTATATATATATAATTAAGTCTGCTCCAAAAGTCACTAATTTTGCACAGTAATATTGGCCCTCGGAATAAACAATTTAATTATAACTGCTGTGATGCAGTACAATATTGTCCTTTTAATATTAGTAATCAAGGACACAGGGAAGAATTTACCTTAAAAGGTAACTAAAATTGGAGGAGATAGGGCAAGGCACAAACAAGCTGTCAGCTTACCTAGTGTTCCCTCCGAAATGGCTGCAAAGGGACACTAGGCTGGCTGACAGTTATTAGCCACTACCCCTTCCTCGCGCTCCCGCCCAGTGGGTTGGGAGTGTCGGGAGAAAAGCGCGGCAAATTTCTGCCGTTGGAGGGGAAAATGGCCGCCGCGCTATGCGACCGCGAATGCGCATGCGCGGGCGGCTCAGTGAAATGTCCGCATTGAAGCCGGCCGCCGCGGAAGCTATGAGGGAAATAAAACTTGACAGATTGCGGGTAATAAACTACCCAGCGGGATAGGGGAGGGGGGAGAGTGTTACTTGGACCGGAGGAAAAAGCCCGGTCCACAGTACGAAGTTAGGGGCATAAGCCCCAGTAAACACCAGGGCTGCCCCTCCTCTACCTATAGAAATCCCTATAAAGGGACACTAAAACACTCTACCTCCCTGAAATCAGCAAATAATGTACAATATTAATGTAAAACAGTAATATGAACACAAATCAATCTATTACAACCAAAATCAACAATAATTTAACTCAAATACAGAGAGCTAACATTAGGTGATACTTAGCTGAGGCAGCAGCAAAGAAAGAGGGAGAAGAGAGGTCACATGGGTGGACATGGATACATGGACTGTTCCTATTGGCTAAGGATAGCATACTAGGTTAACCCCTGGAGTACCTATCCTAATTGATTCTTTTAATGTTTTCAAAAACTTTTTTCTTTGCTGCTGAGGTATATTAAAGAAAGAGAAAAGCATAATATGAGCCTCCGTGTCCTTTAATAAAATTCTGTTTGAGTCTGAGACTTCAATCAAAAAGCCTCGAACTAGGCACTACTGATAGGCTCAGTGTGTCAGCGGACACTCTCAGCTTATAAGTAACTCATAGATGGTGCTTATGGTGCTTGAAGTGTTCCTTTACCACTTATGGTCTAATGAAATTTCATGCCATAACCGCAATGTAGTCTCTACAGACCCTGTGCCTACATGGAATTTCCTAAATATATTTAAAGGAACACTATAGTCACCTAAATTACTTTAGCTAAATAAAGCAGTTTTAGTGTATAGATCATTCCCCTGCAATTTCACTGGTCAATTCACTGTCATTTAGACGTTAAATCACTTTGTTTCTGTTTATGCAGCCCTAGCCACACCTCCCCTGGCTATGATTGACAGAGCCTGCATGAAAAAAAAAAAAACTGGTTTCACTTTCAAACAGATGTAATTTACCTTAAATAATTGTATCTCAATCTCTAAATTGAACTTTAATCACATACAGGAGGCTCTTGAGTGTCTAGCAAGCTATTAACATAGCAGGGGATAAGAAAATCTTAATTAAACAGAACTTTCAATAAAGAAAGCCTAAATAGGGCTCTCTTTACAGGAAGTGTTTATGGAAGGCTGTGCAAGTCACATGCAGGGAGGTGTGACTGGGGTTCATAAACAAAGGGATTTAACTCCTAAATTGCAGAGGATTGAGCAGTGAGGCTGCAGGGGCATGTTCTATACACCAAAACTGCTTCATTAAGCTAAAGTTGTTCAGGTGACTATAGTGTCCCTTTAACCCCTTAAGGACCAAACTTCTGGAATAAAAGGGAATCATGACATGTCACACATGTCGTGTGTCCTTAAGGGGTTAAAGACTAGATTGTTCTGGCAGAGTTATTCCATCATTAAACCTAAAGGGGTTAGTAATGCAGAAAGTTTGGACTACGCATGGGGAGAGCTAGACGTATAGCCCACACGCGAACAGATGACAGATAACACACTACACAGGACCACACGCTAGACCCAACACCGTGCCGTGCCCAACCCCTGGACATATACGACACAGAATGATCGCAAAAACAGATGATTGACCTGATCAAGGCATAGGCGCTGAAGGTGCCAGACTAACCACCCAGAGGAACACGCGACCATACAGGCAAGACACACTCACACGGACTCAAAGGACCACTAACCATATACCCGCAGACCACACCAACGGACCGCCCCACATCACCGGGCACCAAAGAGGGCCGTATACACGATGCCACAAATGACAGCGAAGACACTATAGTCTGCTGCTAGAGCACAACGGACTGGACAACCGATAGGCACACCACGCGACGCGGAATCATGACAATAGCCGCTTAAGCCGGAGAAGACGGGGAGGCATAGCCGACACAGAACTAAACGGAAACCACGCAACACACACCACACGTGTGACACGCACACAACAGAGGATACAATACAAATGACACGACTGACGCGAACAACGCCACAGAGCCGCCACAAACTATAGCGACTACAGTTACTAACTCACCCCAAAGAGATACAACTCTCTATGCAACATAGCGAGGGACTACGACCGACACTACTATGGGTATAGACACATACAGGGAAACACCCAAAGGGCCGCTACAGACATGCTCTCGTACTACCATGTCTCTTACTGGTGATACTTAACCGCTGCGCTTCTTCCCAAGATTTAAATATCAGCACAGTGATTAACTAAGAGCGGTCACGTAACACACAACTGAGTGTTAAATAAATATCAGGGATGATGCCTGTACTTAGCTCTGTTTATTAGTGCCGATGCACAGTTTATTTGCCCTAAACTATCGGCTTACCACTTAATGGCCTACCGGCACCTAGAGGGTATACCCCAGAGAATGTTACTCTGATAAAAGCTACACAACATATGACAGGTTCAAAGAGCCTCAGAGCAGGCCACAACATGTGAACCCGCTCAGGCAAACATAACCAAGCTTATACGTAGGCACTGACCCGCCTCTCGAACACTGCGTTTGTAATGTAATATGTTAAGAATCCAATAACCAAATTCAATGCATAAGAGTATATGGCACAAAGCAACGAAATGTATACAAAAATGTTACGCTAAACAGTCCTCTGCGCAGGCAACCAAATGTTTACACGGTTCTCAACCAATACTTAAGCCCCTGCGTGGGCGACCACTCGCTTTGTTATCTTACAAATCAGTTTGATACATGTAATTACATTGTGAAAACAATAAAAAAATATTCAATACAGAAAGGTTGGACATGATATATCTTGGTGCTCTTCATCACTAAGCCATGCAAGGGAAGCAAAGATGGACACTATGAATTTGGAGGATGTCTTACAAACATAATCACTGGAAAAATAAAATATAACAGCAATTACTAAGGACACACCATTATTTTCCATTAACAAAATACGTGTATTCCCTAACAAAACATGACTTTTAATCATTTAATTATTTTTATGACTGATTTTCACAATTCTTTAAACACAGTTTCCCTGGATTGCTTAACAAGTCTGTTTTATATCCCACCACATCTCTAATATGTGCCGGACATGATGCCACTGGGTTTCCAGCATAACTTTAATGATTTCCATTTTCCTCTGGTTTTCCTCTGAAAAAGGTTCTCTGTTTGTCTGTAGTCTTGGAACTCTGGTATTTCTCTGAACAGTTGTTTTTCTTTTACCATGGCAAACTCTACTCAACATGTATAGATCTTCATTTTATGTTCCTGACATTACCTAATCACTCATGCTTATGTTTTTCTGCAAATTAACTCCACATAATAAGTAGTTATCCAACCATCTTCCAATAGGTCCATATACATTCTTCATCCTAATGTTTTAACAAACTTTGGGTGCATGTCTCTTTGAGGGCATTTCTGTGGTATCCATGGCGCAACTGGCATGCCGATGCATTTACATTGGTTTCAAATAAATTTCTGGCATAGTGCATGCTGACATTGCACAGTGTCAATCCATCAACCACTTACTGTGTAAACCCACCTCCTAGCCATCCCCTGCATCCTCACATTGTGCATCTTTCATACTTATACCTACAGCTATGCTCGGCCATGCCCTCACCTTGAGTACCATACGTTGATCTAAACATTTCAAAGTGTATCCTTAGCTTTGTTTCCATCTCACCTGTGGTACACCTCTGACCTTTTGCTGCTACATCACTTAAATGTCAGCCTGTCCTACACCACCTTCATCAATGAAAGGCATCTGATTGACTACAGCATAGAGATAAGGAAAATCAGGGCTAAACAATGGGATAGTGGTTGTTTGAATGAGGTTTGCCTATAAATACCCAGGGAATAACTTTTTCATACTCCCCCAATTTATGTTTTCCAAACACTTTCCTCATTTATTTTTTACATTATGTATAATGTACGAATAAGTGAAGTGAAACGAGTGATAATGTGTTATTTGATTTTCTTTCTCTGCATTCATCTAGAAGTCTGTCGGGGCCAGGTATATTACAATTTACATTTTACCTTCATCCTCTGAGAGTTCAAATAATTTAGCATTTTTACGAATTTGGGGTGATCATCTAGAGTTGGAAAGTATAGGTTTTTGTACAGAAGGTATGACTGATGCCTGAGCACAAATGTTGGACTTTAGAGCTGCTAGTTAAGGAAAGAGCAAACTAGCTCAAGACAATGATGCATTCCAATATTAATGAGCAAATTGCAGTTGTATTGTGAATCAGGAGTTACTAGTGAAGAACTCCTGGAGGCAGGTACCTACTGGTACAGGGTTTTTTGGCCCCCTACTGATTTACAGGGTTTTTTGGCCCCCTACTGATTTTCTCCCCCTTCTTTCTGCTGCTTTCACACAGTTATTATGTTTACGCTGCCCAGCCACACAGCCCTGTCTCCCACACCCACAGAGCCCCCCAAAACAGCCAGATTTACTTTTAATGGGTTAATCCAACCAAAAACAGTGTTTTAATAAACGCTGTTTTTAGATGGAGTAACCCTTGCTGGCGTGCCTCCCCAGCAATTAAAATAAAGAAATACAGCAAATTTAATTACAACCTTCTAATGTTTTTGCTGATGACATCACAAGCAGCGTTCCCAACATGTGCAACCATACAAGTAGCCACATGTGTTTGGAGTCTACTTGTGGGGTTGTGTGTGTGGGGATGCTGCTAGTGATGTTGTGTTCCTGTTTGTCAAAGTGTTGTGTTAGAATTAATCATTTCTCTTGTTTTACCTATGGTACAGCGCTGCAGAACATGTTGGCGTATATATGTGTTTGTAATAATTGTGTGTGTGTAGGCTGTATGCAGTATTTCAATGGTGGGTATGCTGTTTGTGATGTGTATCTGTAGGGAGGCTGCATGTGGTTTTGTATGTGTGGGGATTATGCTTGTGCGATTGTGTCCATACAGTGAGGCTCCTTATGGGTTTTTGCTTGTGTGAATGGGGCTATTTGCAGTGCATGTGAGTGGAGAGGGCTGGTTGTGTTGCAGTGTGTGTGGGATAGAATCTGTAGTACGCATCTGGTGGTTACTGGGGCTGTAGTGTGTCCGTGTTTGGATAATAGAGGCTCTACTGTGTATAAGTAGGATAGTAACTGTAGTGTGTGCATGGGGGGATAGATGCTGAAGTAGGTGCAGGGAGGCACGGGGACTAAGGTGGGTGCAGGGAGACTGAGGTGGGCAAGGAGAGGCATGGCGACTGAGGTGGACATGGCGAGGCATGGGGACTGAGGTGGGCGTGAGAAGGCACGGGGCTGAAGTGGGTGCGGGGCTGGACAGAGTATGAGTTGGGACATAGAGGTGGTGGGCGCAGGAGGGGACATAGGGGCTGTGGTGAGTGCAGGAAGGGACAGAGGAGCTGTGGTGGGTACTGGAAGGCAAAGGGGCTATGGTAGTTGGAGGTGTCATAGGGACTGTGGTTTGAGCATAGGGGCTTAGGTGGGTACAGGGATAGGTAGATTGTGGGGTGGGTGTTGGGAGGAATGGTGAGTGCAGGGGAACTGAGGTGGGTGCAGTAGGGACCTAGGTGGGTACAGGGGGAGCTGTGGTGAGTATGGGGGGCTAAGGTTGGTGCAGGGAGACAGGAGGCTAAGGTGGGTCCAGTAGGGGCTGAGGTGGGTGCAGGAGGAGTTGTGTAGAGTGCAAAGGGGGCTGAGGTGGGTGCACAGGGGGCTGAGGTGGATACAGACAGTGGCTGAGGTGGGTACAGGGGGGGCAGAGGTGGGTTCCGGTGGGGGCAGAGGTGGGTACAGAGGGGGGCTGAGGTGGTTAGATGGAGGGCTGAGGTGGCTACAGAGGGAGGGCTGAGGTGGATACAGAGGGGGGCTGAGGTGGGTACAGAGGGGGACTGAGGTGGGTACCGGGGGGCTGAGGTGGGTACAGAGGGGGGCTTAGGTGGTTAGATGGAGGGCTGACGTGGCTATAGAGGGAGAACTGAGGTGGGTACAGAGGGGGGCTGAGGTAGGTACAGAGGAGGACTGAGGTGAGTACAACATATTACTGGAATATGGCAGAAATCATGTTTTTCTGGCTGAGGAGATCTATGACCTCTGATCTTCTTAGCCAGAGCATGTCTGTGCTGCCAGGCCCCTGGCTGCCTCTGGCCCTCGGCCCATGACAATCCTAGAGTACTAGAAGATAAGTGGCAATCTGTTGTGTATGTGTTTACGGATTTAGTGTTTCTATTTTTATGTTTTCCTATATGCATTTTTAGGTGTATATTTTCCAACATGGTTTATTTACACTAATAGCCTGCAGAGTTATCTTACTGCACATGAAACATGCTGTTGTATATGTACATGGATGCAATTAGCTTTTACACATCTGATGATAAGAGCCTCCTGCTGAGAGGAGTCGTTGACATTGTATATAGCAAGTAAGAAGTGCTAATACTGTTTAAGGTAACATGCCATAGTATCAATTCATTATATTAAAAAGAATAATACACCCAGAACTCTGGATATTTAAACTTTCGCATATACATTTGTACTGTAATAAAACAGTTGGTTAATGTCGAACATTTATTTGTTGCTCAAATAAAACCTTAAACAAGTCATTCAAAAGTGAAGTTACTAATTTTCTGCTGTGCATATCAGTGTTCATTTTGGTGGCAAATTTCAATTCAGTTTTAATCATAGTCTTTTGACTAAAATGCAATTTTAGTTCTAGTCATTTTTTAGTCATCTGAATAGTTTTAGTTTTAGTTTAGTTTAACTTGGCTAAAATTGTAAGTTGTCAAAATTAACACTGGTGCATATGAAAGATCTGACAAATTAGTTGTGATTAAAGGTGAGGATGTAGATCAGATATAAATCCTTTACAGGTAATATCAAGTATTGTTGATGTTTATAGAGGGACTGTCTCTTTAACCTAGTCCCAGAGATTAAAATGCCTCATAGTACTTGCATGCACCTAACACAGATGCAGTGACTTATTGCTGGAAAATAAAGGGCAGATAGATAAGCATTTATTTTGCTATACAGATATATCAATTTGACTACCAGATGTTGGCAAACAGATATTGACAAGCCCAGTCTTAGATTGTTAAAAAAGTGTCACACTTTTGAGAAACAAATTATATTGTTGAACTAGTTAATGGCATTCGCAATCACCTACCTTAAAGGGTTACTCTGAGCACCATGTCCACTTCACTGCTTTGAAGTGGTCATGGTTTCTGGAGTCTGTATGTGCAGTTGTTTGCTTGGAAACGCTGCACATACAGAGATTAACCTATATACCTACACCTTCCGGCTTCTGCAGCTCTGCCACTGGATCACCAAGGAGCATCGGAGCCTGGCAGGGATCCAGGTAAAAGGGCAAACTGTTGCTATATGGTTTGCCCCATTTCTGGGGAGCCAGGCAAGGGTACTCTTGGTATCATAACCTCTAGAGAGCGCTGTAATGGTTGTCCTGTTTAAGTAACCCTGTAACTGTTCACACAAAACAGGATAGATCCGGCATTCTTTTTTTTTTTTTTTTTTTCATTAACTCAGTCTGGCCGTTCTCTGCTGATCTCTCTCAGTAACGAGGTGTTTTTTGCCAACAAAACTACTGCTCATTGCATGCTTTCTTTTTGCACCATTGTATCTAAACTCAAGAAAGTGTTAATACAATTATCAGTTTCTCTATCATATCTGATGCCAACAATCAGTCTCATGTCTTTCCTAATCTGTTTTGTTTAAACCTCAACTGAATCTTTGGACTTAGCCTTAATGCTTTTATGCATTGAGTCACTGCCACGTGATTAGCTTATTTAATATTTGCATTAACAAACAGGTGTATTGGGGTACCTAATAAAGTGACCACTGAGAGTTGTACTTTGTACACTAGTTAAGATATAACATGTTTTCTATAGCTATTCATTCCTTCTATCATAACGTTTTTATTCAAGTCAGTCTTAGCAAGTCATCAGTCATGACGGGGTTAAACTGGATCTGAGCTTTTGTATACCATTTTGTTGGGTAGTTTTTCTCAGTCTTGTATAATAAAGATCCCTCCCATCAGATAAGCATTTATTATTTCATAAAGGATGGGGACGGCGCGATAAAACCACAGTAAATTGCAAATGCTTATCTTAGATAAAGGTTTTATTATGTAACTGGCAGAAATCCCTTCAAATATATAACACTATATAAATCACAACTTTATCCAGTAATCGATTTAATATAAGGACAGTAATATATTTTTCATTAGATTAGAATTCTGTTAAATACTAGTTGGAATCCATAAATCAACATCATTGACAGCAATATGCTTGTAAACTGCAATTCAGAATGGCCGTCACGATAATAGAAAGTATGGTACCTGAGAATGCAGAAAACACAAATAGGATAAATATTTTAGTATGTTCACAGGAGATGTTAGATATACTTATTTAAGCTTCCCAGCCATTACCATCCCGCATAGGGATAATAAATTGTGCTAGTCATTTAAAGTGTGTTTACTTAAATTACATAGTTTATATACTGAAAATATATCAAGTTAGCACTTACCTTGGGATTCTCTACAAACTGTAGATCACAGACAGAGCACATCTGCAAGCAGTTACAGAGAATTGCTATAGAACAATTGCTGTTATTACTTCTTATTTAAATATAAAGCACCAGCATAGTGAGTACAATGATATATGTTCATACTTTCAAGCTCTGGTAAAACTGCAATGAAGCAGTTTAGATGTTCTGTATACTGAAGTTAAAAATATCTACTGAATCTGTTTTGTTTTTCTTAAAATATAGTGAGTTAAAATTTTTGAGTCAGAATTTGCAAAACACTAAACCTACCTTCTATTCTTTTTTCCCATAGTATATTCTTCACTTATGGTTTCCTGAGCTGAGATTGTTGGGAGGGCAGTTCATTTTCATGAAATTCTGGGCAGCAGTTTCAAGAACAACCAGGCTGGATTATCATATTTATTGTACTACTCTTCACATGCTCTTGCTCTACAATGTTGTACAGAGAGAATTAAGTATGGGAACTTGTGCATTAATGTATAACTGACTGCACTCTGTGTAAATGCTCTTGCTGGCTCTGTCTCTTTAGCCATATAGACTGGGTTGAGAGCTGGAATAGAAAGATTAGCATAGGGCATGTGTATTTTTATTAATGCATCTCCAAGACCAGATTTCCTACTAGGCAGATTAGGCACCTGTTTTCATGGCCGCCATCAGGGCATCACAACCATGACGATTGTCATGGACCCTGCGGTCATGAAGGGGCCGGACTACTCTGGGAATTCCCTCAGTACACTTATATATAGCGATTATCGCTATATATATGTGCACTGCTGTCCTCCGGCTACCTGTTCATGGCAGAGGGAGTCCAGCACATTTGGTCTTCACTGGAGCTCTTATGTCTGTAACTCTCGCGAGTCACAGCCATCAGAGCGTTGCCACGGGTTACCATGGCAATGCTCCGAGCGTCAAGCAGGCTGTTTCACAAGAATCAGAGTAGCTGCTGGAGGGTTAAGACTGTATGTGCTGGGCCCCCTCTGCTGTGTGCTGCGGGTGGCTCCCTCCACAATGCCACCGGACCACCAGGGAATGCAGCTCCCCCCCTCCCTGGACAGGTAAAAAGCAGGGAGGGGGGGGAATAACATTAAAATGTTCAAATAAATGTTAAAAAATACAAAACACAAAAATTTACTTTATTCCCATGACACACAGACACACACACAACATTACATACACTACACACTCTGCATGCACTACACACACTACATTCACTATACACACTGTACATTCACTATACACACTACATTCACTATACACACTACATTCACTATAACACTGTTCCTTCACTACATACACACTCTGCAGTCACTACACACGCACTACATTCACTATACACACTCTGCATTCAATATACACACTGTGCATTCACTACACACACTCTGCAGTCACTACACATACTACATTCACTACAGAAACACACACTCTTCAGTCACTATACACACACTACTTTCACTATACACACAATACTTTCGCTATACACACTTTGCATTCACTATACACACGTTGCATTCACTACAGTCACTATACACACTCTGCAGTCACTATACACACACTACATCCACTATACACACTCTTCAGTTACTATATGCACACAACATCCTTACACACACACACTATGCAGTCACTATATGCACACTACATGCCTACACAAACACACACTCTGCATTAACTACACACACTCTGTGTTCACTATGCATACTATGCATTCACTACACAAACACACACTCTGCAGTCACTATACACACTTGAAATTTGCTGCATACACTACATACACTATACCCACTCTGCAGTCCCTATACACACACTACACAAACACACACTCTGCAGTCACTATACACACACTACATCAATTACACAAACATACAATCTGCATCCACTGTACACACCACCTTCAGTACACAAACATACTTCATCCTTGTGGGCAGACTCAGGATGGGCCCTGTGGGTGGACTGGGAGCACGCCCCAGGAGCCCAGACCTTGAGCTGTGTCAGGGGATCCAAAATTTCACAACCAAAGGAGAGAAAGGGGGGAGGGGAGAAATGAGGAAAAAAGAAGGAAAGGAAAGAGGGAAAAAAAAGATAGGGGAAAAAAAATAAATAAAAAATAAAACAAAGATAAAGATAAAAAAAAGGGAAAAAAAGGGGGGAAAGAGGGGGGAGGAGAAAAAAACAGAAAAAAGAAAGAAAAAACAGAACAGGGAGGAGGGAGGAAAGGGGATAAAAGAGGAAGGGGAAAAAAAGGGAAAAAAGAAGAGGAAGGAGGGAAAAAAGGGGAGAGGGGTGGGAAAGGGAACACATGAGGAGTACCACACGCACGGAGGAGGGGAAAAAGAAGGGAGGGAAGAGAGGAAGGGGGGAGAGAGGGAGTAGGGGCACAAATGTCATAATGGCGGGAGGGTGGGAAAGGATAGACAGCTCTGTCACATCAGGCTGCGAAATTGGACAAATGTAAAGGCAGGGGATAGGATCAAAGGGAATGCACACAAACGCAGACACCACAAAGCGACTAGGCACCCCAGATCAAACATGAGACAAGAGGAAAAACGTATAGCTGGAACGGGCGCAGATACATCCATCCATTAGGGTTTAATGTTCAGGCATCTGTTCCGAATGTAATAAGCAGCACTATGTTGTGGAGCTCACCACCGCGACACACGCACTGATTCACCTACACGACCACCCAGGTCCCATCCACTGCCCCCCGCACTTTTTTACGACAGCACGCCCTCAAAGGGGCACGTACCCAGCCTCACTACAACTCACGAGATACTCACACTCTCACCTACATCCCGCAACCCACACAATGGAATACGACCAAGAGAAGACCGGAGACATGGAACTCACAAAACGGTCTACACACGGACGGCACAGCGCATAACATGCCCCATGACCCACACACACAGGGGTAGCTTACCCGGACAGGTAAAAGGGCCTACACGAGCCACACCACCACACTACCGGTCAAACACTGGTTATTGTCACAGACGGCTGGACAGACGGATATACCCTATACCCGACGCTGTTCAAGGCCGACAGAGATCACCCCCGTTGACCAGGGACTGGTGCGGGATACCCAAACCCCCCACAGGATACGGACTAGAAGCACTCCCACTTAGGCAGAGTGCCCCTGTCCAGGAGCGGTCCCGGGCACCAGATCCTCTTAATCTGTGGACCCCGCTACCAGGACATTAGTCCACTAACCCGATCTAATACTAGGTCCCATCAGGACACACACACACACACACTCTCCCCCCCTCCTTTATTTTGTTTTTCTCTTTTCTTCTTCTCCCCCTTGCCTGCCCCTTCTCGTCCTGATTCCCCCCCCCCCACCCCATCCGCCGCGGGTGCCCCAGATGGCCGCCCAGGGGACGCAAGCCCTGGGGGCTGCCCGCTACATCAAGAAAGATCTGAACGTCATTTCATACAATGTCCAGGGCCTCAACATACGGGAAAAACGCTCCCAACTCCTACGATATCTGAAACGATACCACGCATCCATTGCATTTATACAAGAGACGCACTTTCAGGAGAACCGTACACCATCCCTAAGAGACCGCAACTACCCACAAGGATTCTTCAGCAACAACCCACTGCGCCGCACACTGGGCGTAGGTATCCTGTTCTCCAGGGGGATCCCTTTCGTCGAATCAGACATACTTCACTGCCCTCATGGCAGATACATCTTTGCGAAGGGGACCATACACCACCAGACATACACCTTCGCGAATATCTATGCACCGAATGCTAACCAATACAGATTCCTCCGGGCGACACTAACCACCTTGATGAGATTCACGGAGGGCACATTGATCATAGGCGGAGATTTCAACTTACCGTCCAATCACCAAGACACTTCGGCAAACCCCGCTCAACAGACACCCAACAGACACGCGCGGACGATACAGCTCCTACACCACCACCAACTCACGGATTGCTGGAGAGCGCTGAGCCCCACCGCAAGGGACTACACATTTTATTCCATGACCCACGCCACCTACACCAGGCTGGACTACTTCCTCCTGACATACCACCATCTTCCTCTCCTCATGAAATCAGAAATTGATGGTCAGACCACAACCCCATCTGTATAAGACTCAAGTCACCCCTGTTCCGACCCCGCCAGGTATCTTGGTGCCTCAATGAATCGATCCTCGCAGACCCAACCCTGGGTCACAACAACAAAACAAACTATCCAGGACTACTTCCTCACCAACTAAACTGAAGACACGACACCCCTGATTCCGCTGGGACGCGGAAAAAGGCACACAACCAGAAAGTACAAGACCTCAAAAAGGAGATAGCGGAACTGGAATACCACCACAAACAGACGATGGACCCTTCCACGTACCGCAACCTACTTCTCAAGCGCACCCAGCTCACCGAACACCTGAACCGAGCAATCCAACGCTCCTTCCAAGCTCCTTCCAACAATTCCAACATCTGGTATATGAACATGAAAACAAATGCAGCAGGCTCCTAGCAAACCTACTAAAACAGCGCAGGAATCACCTATATATTCCCAAGATTAAAAACACTGACCAGCAAATGTGCCATCTCCCGGACCGGATCGCAGCGACGTTCACCCAATACTACGAAGACCTCTACAATTTACAAAGAGACGCACAGGCCAACGGGGCACCCCGCAGGAACGAGGCCATTCGTGCATATCTGGATGCAGCTGGACTAAAACAATTAGCCACCCCAAACCGGGACGAATTGGAGGCCCCCATAACAGTAGAAGAACTGACATACGCAATCAGAAAAGCAAAGACGGGGAAAGCACCAGGGCCAGACGGACTACCGCTACAATACTATAAAACCTTCCTATTGGACCTCCTGCCGAAACTACACTCAGCTCTGAACTCAATTCTAGACGGCGCTACCCCCTCAACCCCATTCACGGCAGCAAACATTACCCTCCTCCTGAAAGAGGGTAAAGACCCTACATCCTGCACAAGCTACCGCCCGATATCGGTCCTGGATTTGGACGTCAAGCTCTTGGCGAGCGTGCTGGCCAACCGTTTGGCACCACTACTCCCAGACCTGGTCCACCCAGATCAGACGGGGTTCATCCCAGGAAGAGAGGTATTGAACCTGATATCTGTAGCGGCGCAATCCGACCAACAGACTCTGATCCTTTCCACGGACGCCGAAAAGGCTTTTGACAGGGTAGACTGGGAATTCCTCTTCTAAATCCTCAGGAGCCTGGGCATCGGCCCCAAATACATACAATGGGTAGAGGCGCTCTACAGTGCACCGACGGCTAGACTCCGCATCAACGGGGCCCTCACAGACCCGTTCCACATCCGCAACGGAACACGCCAGGGGTGCCCCTTATCCCCCCTGCTCTTTGCACTAACCCTGGAGCCATTCCTTCATAACATCAGAGGCAACGAGGTGATCTGTGGACTCAGTATAGGCCGATCACACCACAAAGTCCTGGCATATGCAGATGACCTGCTCTTCATTGTACAACAACCGGCCATGACGCTACACACGATCATGACTGAATTCGAAACATACGGCAGCGTCTCCAACTTACGCATCAACTACAGCAAATCAGAAATCTTAAACCTCAATATTAGACACACCCAAACGCAGACGCTCAGACGTCGCTTTCCCTTCCGCTGGTGCACCACCAAGATGAGGTACCTAGGGGTATGGCTCACACCGAACCCAGCGGATCTCTACCACCACAACTTCCTACCACTTCTCAAAACCACGCAGGCCAAACTTCAGGCCTGGAACACCTATTACATATCGTGGCTAGGCCGCATGAACGCGGTGAAGATGACCCTACTCCCTAAATTCCTCTTCGTCTTCCAGACGATACCAGCTGCAGTGCCGAAGAGCTTTTTCACATCCATCTAAGCGGCAGTCCGTCACTTCATATGGAAGGGCAAGTCCCCCCGAATAGCCCACTCCCAATTGACACTTCCTAAACTCAAAGGGGGACTGGCTCTTCCTGATTTCAGGAAGTATTACATTGCAACCCACCTCACCCGAATCATCGGTTGGTCGACAACACCAAGAGACAAACTATGGGTTCAACTTGAAGCGGATAGCTCTGATTGCGACCTTAGAGCCCTACCGTGGATCACCCCAGAAGCGAGCCGACGCACCCCGCACGCGAACCCATTTGTGAAAGCCACCCTCCGCATCTGGCACCAAAACGGCCCCAAATACTATCTTACTACCAACCCGAGCCCTCTACTCCCACTCAGGGGAAACCCGGATTTCCCAGAGGGAGACATGGGACCCACCCTGAGATTGAGGACCGACACCACAATACCCCGAATGATAGACGTACTCACACCCCCTTGCACTATAAAGCCAATTGCAGACCTGTTTTTCCGGACCAAAGGCACACCTTCCTCCACACCATAGCAAGGGAACAACTACAGAGATATGCACGCTCGATCCCCCAACGACCGAGCCTTATGCGGGATTGTACAGAGTTTGAGTCCCTGTGCGGAGGCACCCCCCCCTCTCCCCCCCCCCCATAGCAATCACCCAGATCTACACCTCATTGACGACTGGACGATACCTTCTGGCACCACCGTGCATTTGGCGTTGGGAAGACGACCTGGACGTAACACTCACGGACGCAGACTGGGATAAAATCATTACACTCACCCAGAAGACCCCAGGATCGGTGAGGCTCCAAGAAAATTCGTATAAAGTATTTACGAGATGGTACATCACCCCAGCGAACCTACATGCTAGAGACAGCTCGAAACCAAACACGTGCTGACGATGCGGAAGGGAGCCAGGATCATTCCTCCACCTATGGTGGGACTGCTTCCTCATCCACCCATTCTGGGAAGCGGTGGGCCGAGTGCTTAACGAAACCACAGACGAAAACATCCCAGTGGCACCGGCACCTTTTCTACTACACCATACAACAATACCCACACCGGCATACAAACGATCTGTGATACCGAGGCTCCTCAATGCAGCGAAAGCAACAGTCCCAATCTTCTGGAGGCAACCATGCACCCCCTCACTCAAGCGCTGGGTGGAGGAGGTGGAAGACACCCGGAGATTCGAGGACCTGAAGGCAACGACTGCAAACGCAAAAGAGAAACATATTAAGAGATGGTTCTACTGGCTAAGACACATTGCCTCGGATGACTTTGTGATGCTCTTGAACGCATCTGAACACCAAGAGGAGCACACGGGCAGCGCGTAGGTGGAGACCACCTGGGGCACCGGCGAGACAAAGAGCGACCGAATGACTAAGATACCCACCTGCCCCCAAGCAGCCTCCCCTCCCACCTTTTTTTTTTCTCTCTCTCTTCTCCCTTCCTCTCCCTCTCTTTCGCCCCACACAAGTACCAGAAGCGCACCTCACACAAACACAACCCCTAAAGGAGGACACATACACGCAGACGTACTAACATAAACCATACCCCAAACGGACGACATAACCTACAATTTCGATCAAAGCACAACTCCATACACTACCTACCAGCACACCAAGACTCAGGACAGATGCTACAGACCGAGCCACAAAAACGCTCTCACTATCCCAAGCAAATATGACCAGGAGACACCACCAATACCAGAACAAATATCGGCATTAACCACCTAGACACAGGTAACAATATACTATTGCAATGGTCGCACCCGATGACTAACAATTTCATACCAGATGTACCATATGCAGTGCCTCTGCGCAGGCACCAAAAGGACTAAATGTGATGTTAATGCTGTGACTACACAATCACAACAAACTGGCCAACACAAGACTACTACAAATACCAACTAGCACAAAGCAACTACACAAGCCAGCTACCACAAAGCACCTACACAAACCAGCTAACGTGAGGCGACTACACAAACCAGATAACAGAAAGTATCTACACAAACCAGTTAACACACGGCAACTACACAAACCAACTAACACAAAACAACTACGCAAACCAACTACCACAAGACAACTACACAAACCCAAATCACACCAGGTTATACCCGCCTAGACAATGTATCTCAAAGTACTCAGAGTACACACCTGTCTAATTAATCTAAGTACACATGTTCAATTTACCTGTTTCAATGTTTACGCCTCTGCGTAGGCGACCATATGCTTTTACAATACTATGTTTGAATTCCACAAATACAATGTGATGACAATAAAAATGATTTAAAACAGTGTCTATAATTTTTGGCAAATAATAAAAAAGTATTTGCTTGTTTTCCTTTCTTGTGAAAAATAATTTTCAAAAAGATATTTTAAAAAACAAAACAGGCTATAAAATTATGTTTTTCTTATCTCAACCCTGTTACACCAACTGTTCTCCTTTCATAATTACTTAGACTCTACCCTAAAAAAAAACCCTGCCCCCCCCCCACCCCTTCACATAAAATTCTATTCTCTACTCACATTTGATGATGCCTCTGCGCTGACCTGCTCTGCTCCGAGCCTCCGACCACTGGTGCCTCACAGGATGAAGGTGGACATGCGGCAGCGGCGCACGTCGGCGTCACGTTGCGCGACGCCGCAAAACTCTTCCCCGGCTCCCCCTGCTCCATCATATTACTGCAGTAAGTGCAGTATAGAGCGGCCGGCCACAGATGTGACCGCAAAGGCACCGCAGCGCGCACTATATGAATTGATGGGGGGTAATCCATGACACTAGCAGTCATGGCACCCCCATAGTGAGTGGCACCCAGGGCCCTGTGTTTCATCAATTGTATTATTTTATATGCATTCTATTTTTTTTTTAATTTGTAGTACTATTTTGTCTTTATTGTTTATTTTGGATATAACTTATTACTAACTCCTGATTCCACTCCAAAGACTATTATTTGGAGTTTGACAGTTCAAATTACCACATAAATGTTTCCCATTTGTGAAAATAGACACCACAGGATATGTCATTATGGTATATTTTGCACCTTATTACACAGTTATTTTGTCACCGATTTCTTTAAAAGTTTCATATTTATTTACATGCACATTGCAATTTAGTGTTTTATTTCCTAAACTTGATATGTGCTACTGTAATAAAAATTATTAATTTGTGCTCAGCTTTATCTTTTGAGTACAGAATGACCTTCTTCGTACTCTTGTCAAGCACTGCATACAGCTCATCAAAACGTCTAGGGCTACTTAAACTGTTAAACTGTTGCGATCTTAAAGATATCACTGAAAGCAGAATGTTTCCTCTGCATTTTGTAGTTATAGAAGTTCCTCTAAAATATATATCTTTTTTTGTTCAAATCTTTTATTTTTGGTAGTGCAATGATATGAATATATGCAGGTTTAGATATGTCAACAATAGACAAATACAATTAAAAAAACAAACAAACAAACAAAAAAAAATAGTCATCTTTCAATAATGCTTAAACTAAGCCTGTGCTATAGTAGTTAACTATAAATCTGAAATACTATGCTGCATTGGCACTGATATGAATCCACCAGGTAGACTGAGCCTAAGCAATGATACTAATAACATTTGTTGGCTTGCTAACTTAAACTATAATGAGGCTAACAAAATATATAACTTAAAAACAATGTTAAATCTGCTGTTTGAGCTAGGTATCTAACTTGGCATAATAAAGTTAAAAAAAAGAAAAGAAAAATGGACTTGTATATTACAGTTGCTCAGTGTAGAGTAATTCAGAATTGCAAGTAGCAGGCATCAAACAATCAGCTGATACCTCAACTAGGCCACATCGGAGAGCTTGCTCCAAGTCCACTCAGGAGAACTTGAATTTTTTGCCTCCGCACAATGCCTGCAAGGGAGGATAAACTGGTCTGCAGAGACCTGCATAGTGTAGCCCAAGCATCCCCACTCTCTAAGTCAGGCTGTAGTAAGAATCGCTGTCAAAAAATCACTGAACCCTCCATACCCAACGGCATGCTCGAAAGTCCCTTGAGTCTCCCATATCACAGAGAGGCCTCCAAGGTTGTGGATGGCAGACTGGAACAACGTCCATCTTTGTTCCTAACAAAGAGGGAGAGCGACAGGCTGAGATTACACCCAAAGCCACTACACCAGTGGATAAGGTGAGCTGAGATTCACGAGTGTAGATACACTGCCAAAAAGCTACACATAGAGCTTTTTATTTTGATTTAAAAATATCTTCCCACCTCCTCAATATTATCCCTGCAGGCTTGGAGGCCATCTTAATGTTGCCACAAGGACTTGCAGTATCGGAGAGGGAGACAGGCTAAATGCCTCAGGAACAGTTAAGATTCTCCCCCCACCAGTCTAAAAAGGGAGGGGACACTGGGCATGAACTATAACTTTTAGGGGCACCAGGCAGTGAAGGCCAAAATCTGGGTATTTTAAGTATCACGCTATGATAAAGACAGGAGGCTTCACATTTGCTTAATATTTCTTTACTGAACGTCCCAGCAGCAAAGAAATAGTTAACAATGATGTAAAAATTTGCAACCAATCAGAGTGTACAACAATGTCATATAGTGTCCTCGAGCTCCACCCAACGCCTGTCTCTTTGCTGCTTGCCTCCCAGGTGAGTCTATTCTAATTATATTGCCATATAATAATTTAATTACCATATAAAGAACTTGGTTTCTCACATATATTTTACCAATTTAATCATTTATTTATTTCACTTCCATTTATCCTTTGGAGTGGTCAGTTTTTACACACTGTTTTAATTGTTTTGGGACCTTCTGTTATGTGTCATTTTATTTAATTGGTTAAATGGTTTACCTAAACTGGCCGTGTTTTGGTGACCCGCTGGAGTCATCTGTGTTCTCACACGATCTTTACACGGCCGCAGATTCTCTCTTCAAAGAGTCTGCGACCCAATTAGTATCAATTTTGTTACATTTGGCCGCGGACTCTGGGAAATGGGTCTGTTCTCGCCTTTATTCCCTCTTACTCGCTAAGGCTCTGATGCGCCTGTTTCCTTGCCTCGGCTAGACTGACAATGGCCATTTTTTTCCGACCCTGTGCTTCCCGCTTTTTTCACCTCAGCGCAACGGTCGAAAACGGTCAGCACTGTGGACAGCTGCAAAGCCTCTTACAGCTCGCGGCGAGTCTCATTCAAATCATCATTTTTATTTATCGTTCTAATCACTCTGCAACAGTTATTTTTTCTCCGGTTTTTCATTACTTCTATTTGTTTTACTCTACAGATTTCTCAAAGTATTCATTTCTCAAGACCTGCTTATTTGTAGCCCTGTATGTAATTGTTTTATTCACCTATATGCATTCCTCTATTTCCCCTCTGATTTCTGACTGACCTCTGACCCCTCCCTTCTTTTATTGACATGTTTGTTTTGATTTGCATAACCATCCCTACATCTCTGTGCCTAGATACATATCCCCCTCCCTCAGCTTTATTGCAAGCCTATATAAACCGTTACATATCTTGATTCAACAGCCTGATTCAAAACTATCAATCCCCAATACTGCTGTAAGAAAGTCTGATTTCAATATCCCAATCAACAACCCCAACTGCACTGATGCCTCTTGTCTGCTCTCTGTAACCTCCTCCTTTGGCCTCACGCGATGATCCAATTTAGCAACCCATACAGCGGTAAAGACTCTTGATCTCGCCTTCACCAATCTCTGTACCACCTCTAATCTCTCCAATATTAATTTTCCTCTGACGACCATCTGCTGACTTTTGACATCGGCATACCCAAGACCCAATTGACACCACCGTCTGAACATCAACCTCACAGAAACCTCCAATGTCTTGACCTAGAGCATTTCTCCACTAATCTCCAAACTTTCCTTTTACCTATTTCAAACCTCACCTGTCCTAGCTCTGCAACCTCCTTCTACAATTCCACCCTCTCCTCTCAACTAGACATCATGGAACCTTCTACATTTAAATGCTGCAAGCGCCCACAACAAGAACCTTGACACACCAAGCTGACTCGATACCTCCAAAAATACTCCAGAACTGCTGAACGCTGTTTGAGAAAATCTCACTGCGCGTCTGACTTTCTCCACTATAAATTTATGCTGCGCTCATACAGCTTGGCTCTTTCCTCTGCAAAAGTAAATTACTTCAATACCCTCATAACCACACTCTACCGCGAACCCAAATGACTATTTCACACATTTAACTCTCTTCTTCGCCCTATTGTTCCTCCTCCACCTACTAATTTGACCGCCTCAGACTTTGCAACTCACTTCACTGACAAGATCTCTACAATCAGTGAAGAGATCTCTTATCTCTTCTTTCCCTTACAATACTTCCCCTAACCTCACTCCCTCTGCTGTTATATGTTCATTTGCACCCGCTACAGCGGAAAAGGTTTCTGCTCTGCTCAAGTCCTCCAGCCCCACCACTTGCTCCCTAGATGCAATTCCCTAACATCTCATCCATACTCTGTCTTCTTCTCTTTCTCTACCTCTCACTAAAAATCTCAATCTCTCTCTCCTCTAGCATTTTTCTATCACCCTTCAAACATGCAACTGTAACCCCAATTCTAAAGTAGCCCAACCTTGACCCTAACTCCCCGTCCAACTACCGACCATTTTGGCTACTGTCTTTTGCGTCCAAGATCCTTGAAAGAGTTGTGTATGCAAGATTGACAGACTTCCTTGAGTCCAACTCTCTGCTAAACCCACTCCAGTCTGGTTTCTGCGCTAAGCACTCTGTGGAAACGGTACTGACCAAAGTATCCAATGATCTACTCGCTGCAAAATCTCGTGGTCACTACTCTATCCTAATTCTCCTTGACCTTTGTGCGGCTTTGACACTGTTGATCATCAACAGCTTCTTCTCATCCTCCGCAATATTGGTCTACAAGATATTGCTCTCTCCTGGTGCTCCTCCTACCTCTCCCAGCGCTCTTTCAGTGTTTCTTTCTCTGGCTCTGATTCTTCTCCCAAACTCCTCTCTGTTGGTGTCCACCAAGGTTAAGTCCTTGGTCCCCTACTGTTCTCTATACTGATCTATAATGCCTCCCTTGGTAAACTCATTAGCTCATTTGGCTTCCAATATAATTTCTATGCAGATGACACGCAAATCTATCTGTCCTCTCCTGATCTCTCCCCATCCCTCTTGACTAGTGTCTCTGACTGCCTCTCTGCAATTTCTAACTGGATAGATGCCCACTTCCTTAAACTAAACTTGACCAAAACTGAAATTCTGGTCTTTCCTCCCTCAAGTGTTGCTACTCCTGTGTCTGTCTCCCTCCAATTCAACAGTGCTACCATCAGCACCACCACGCAGGCTTGCTGCCTAGATGTTCTCTTTGACTACGACCTCTCCTTCACACCTCATGTTCAGTCTATCGCCAAATCCTGCCACTTCCATCTCAAAAACATTGCGCGCATCCGACCCTATTTAACGTCAGATGCGACTAAGATGCTGGTACATTCTACTGTCCTTTCTCGCCTTGACTACTGTAATACGCTTCTCATTGGTCTTACGTGCTCCCAACGTGCGCCGTTACAGTCCAGAATTAATGTGGCGGTGAGACTCATCTTTCTGTCCGCCCGCATCTCTCACGCCTCACCCTTCTGTCAGTCCCTACATTGGCTTGCTGTAAGATATAGGGTTCAATTTAAAATTCTGGTTCTTGCTTTCAAATCTCTACATAATGATGCTCCCACCTATCTGTGACAGACCGCCTGGCACCCCGATTGGGTGCCTCCACCAATCACTGCTTCCTAGTACCTCCTAGTACTTCCAAGCACTCCACCAGACACCATCAGCACCGTAGCCCCCACTTCCAGCGTTACAGCTTCGTTGGGGTCTCGCTGTCCTCCACCCACCCTGGACCCAAGACCAGGATCCATCTTCCAGTGGGCAGACCTCTCCTACTCCAGAGAGTGTAGCAGGCTGCTCTAACAAGAGCAAGTGATTATAACCCAGAGGAGTATAGTGATATAGCAATCCCCAGAGCAAATACAGCTGTTCCCCCCATACATGAGATGAGACTCTATGTTGAGTAGGCAGGAACTGATTTATTGGTAGCCACAACTGGCCTTATATACAAGTCCCCATGCAAGGGACACTCCCCCCTGGACCTGAGAGTAAACCACTCCCATACATGATAAGACAATCCCTCCCCTGTTCCTGGGAGATAATTGAGTTATGGACTGTACTAACTCAATTACCTCCAGGCAGAAAAACACACATTTCAGCAATAGTCTCTCTCTTAACTTTGAGGACTATTTTGTTGACTTAGCCATATTTCTAACAATCAGTCAAACATGATACTCAACAAACCCCTAGCAATTTCAGGAATTTCAAGTATTCCAGCTCTAGCATTCCTAGTGCAACTAATGGAGCCCTTGATTAGTTACATCAGGTGTGCTTGAGACAACACCTGCTTTGCATATTTGTGCTGTTGTAAAGAATTCTATTAAGGGAGTTGAATGATATTGAGACTGGAGAAGTCATTATAAGTTGCATTTTCAGTTGAATTTTGGGAAACCACTTGACGCATTTGTTGTGTTGAGCTATTTCAATTGCTTTTGTTTGATTTGTTCATTGGAAACAGCTGAAGGTCTGTAAGTTTTGACAATAAACCTGATTTTCAATGGGGGTTGAATTATTTTGATTACAACTGTATGTATACAGATCATTTTAAATAGATTGAATCACTCACAAACATGGGGCAGGTAGAGACTGCCCAGACTATATGCTATAAGAAAGTAAATCCAGCCCTGTCCAGACCCCAATTTTTTTTTATAAAAAAAAAAAAACCAAAACCCTTGGCTCTGTAGATGTAAAATGTGTATTTCTGCTTGCATTAATTATTTATTCATGATAAAAGCAGGCAACAGAGGTTTTTTTTTAAATCAGTCTTCAGGACATCAACATTTTTTTTTATCACTTAAAGCCTT
This sequence comes from Pelobates fuscus, assembly GCF_036172605.1. Classification (NCBI taxonomy): domain Eukaryota; kingdom Metazoa; phylum Chordata; class Amphibia; order Anura; family Pelobatidae; genus Pelobates; species Pelobates fuscus. The sequence continues at coordinate 145,983,225 of NC_086320.1, forward strand.
CCACATAAATTGAACTACATATTAAACCATACAGCTATAATCCTTAAATGCCACTTGATAATAATGAAAGATTACCCCATGGACTTCACTTCGAGTCAATAGTTATCAAGTTATTTATAAACATTAAAATTGATATATACATATGAAGCCATTGTACTGAATAATTAATAAGCACTCAATTACATGCACAGCTTCACCTGGAACATATTTAATTTCCCAAAACTACTAACATAATATGAAATATTCTACAGCAACATTAAACACACATCTGTAATGGTTAGAATGCAGCGGACATGCTAGAATTCTGTTGACTCAGTGAATTTCTGCTTTCATTTTACATTTCAAATGTGATTTTTCTTGGATATTAGCATATTGTCACAGTACATGAACAGGACTTGACATTGTAGTAGTAAGGAGGCTGTAATACATTTTACTGGCAATACTCTCCAGGGAAAAATAATCAGAGTTAAAAAAATAAACTTTATTCAATTACTTAACTGCAATAGAGAGGAGGAATTGGGGAATAAAAATAAAAGAGAATGCCTCTAAGTTATATAATAAATTCTATTTTTTAACTGTTCATGTGCTGAACTAATGACTCATAAGGTGAATTCTGCAGGTGCAGATTTAGATAATATTTTCAATCAACTGTTTATTTGGGCTTATGTTGTGCTAAGAAGGTAGAGTAGCAAAACCACCCCTTATTCTCATTTATGTAACTTCTATGATACTGGTACACAGGGCTGCCATCAGAAATTTTGGGGCCTCTAACACAGCTCAATGTTTGGGTCCCCGGGGCCCTGCCTCCAAGTTCACCCACAGGACCCGCCTCTAAATCCACCCACAAGAACACAGGGTGTGTGTTTTGTGGATGCAGTCTGTGTTTGTGTGCACACACACAGATACACACTGACACAGATACACACACTGATACACAGAGATACACACTGACATACAGACACACATACTGAAATAGACATGCACATATACAGACATACATATTGACACACACATACTGAAACACAGACATACAAATACATACAAACACTCAGACATACATACATACACACTGACATACAAACAGACACACAAATATACATACTGACAGACGCACATTCTGAAACAGACATACAAGTACAGACATACACACACTGAAACACAGACATACAGACATACAGACATAAATAGAGACACACGGACATACATACTGACAGACACGCACACATCCCATTGTACAGCGCTACGGAGTCTGATGGCGCTATATAAATAATAAAATAATAATAATAATACTGAAACACACAGACATACACACAGACACACAGAAATACATACAGACACACACACACGTACTGAAACACACAGACATACATGCAACTCATGTTTCAGCCACCCTCCTGTTTTTTTTACCTTTTTGGTGTAGGAGGGTGGCTCCGGTCTGTCTCCTCCCTCCCACGCAGAGTAAGCTGGGAGGAAATTTCCAGCCGTCATTTCCTCTTAGCACTGACTGACATTATTAAAAGGGGCCCAGTTGTGCTATTAAAGGGCCGCAGTCTCTGAGGATCTGTGGTCATAGGGTGGACCTAATTGCAGTTCCGCTGCTACAGATTGAAAATGTGGGGCCTGGTACAGTCTGACACAGTGTGGTACACTTGCGGCATTTGTTACAGAAAAAAATAGGTCTTAGAATGTATTAAATTGATAAGAAACAATTAGGACAGATTATCTATAAATATGGTCATTTCAACATTTTAAAGAAATGACTGTAAAGGTGACTTCCATTTTTTTCGCTGAAAGACTAATTTATCTGCACACCAGGCTCTGAAGCCGCAGAACTCATGGGGATGATTTCCCATAATTAAATTAGCCACATCTAATAAAATGATTTAAAATTAATTGGATTGAGTCACCCACTTAATTAAAAACATAGTGTGGCATTTGATTAGACAATGGATTTGATAGTTCTGCATGACTTTTACATTGGCACTTAAAATAGTTCCATTAGCTGTCTCTAGCCTTTGATGTATGTCCTTCATTTGTGGACTGTTATCAGCCAGCAAACGTCTTTAGAAACACAGCAAAAAATAATTTTATAAAACTTTCTAAGGCTACTCAATGTCCTTGACTGAGATTTTGCTACATATGACTTAACAAAAAGATTATATTCAGCGGGCATTTGTATAGTTCAATTGGGTTATTCACTAAATGACCGAATTCTGGCCGCATTGGCAATCCTCATATTTACGAAAGCATATTTACTAAAGGTTCTAATGAATCTACAGTAATTGGATGTTTTTGGTGTCCGAATTAAAATATGTCCTTTCGCATCCAAATCCTATACAAAGTATAGGATTCTGAATATCCACAAAGTACCGGTTTTAATAATATTTGGGATCAAATGCATCCTCCAGGATGCACATTCTCAAATTATCATTCACTTGCTTATTTGCCTGCTGCTGGCCTTTCTAGCAACTAGTTTTAAATAGTAGTTGATATGCTTCTGCCTTCCACATGGTAGTTGGAGCATAGGGAGTTTTAAAACCTCCCTTACTGTAAGATGCAGGTCTTATTGTCCTGGTTAGGATTTTTAATTAATAATATTTTCATTTTATTTTTTCGCGTGGCGACTGACTAGCAAGCGCCGGCCAGCTGCTACGTAATTATCCCTCAAGCTGGTGATGTTTTTTTAAGTATTGGCTTGCTGCTGCTAGTACTGCCAACAGGCAAATTGTTCAGATTTTTTTAAAATTTGGACCCGGATTTGCAGCACTTGTTCTTGATTTCAGCCATACCGAACACTCTGGTTCGTTCGTGCCTGAATTACAAAATCCGGCCATTGTTAACTTGCATGATTAATGTCCAAAGTTTACAGCCCGAATGGCCCTGTACACAGCTGAATGGCTTTGCTCCATTCAACATCGGGCCTTTTGGACGTTAGGCAATTACCCCGCAAGTGTTTAAACTAGTTTTTGCGCAAAAATAGCCTTTGCATATCTTTAGATACAATCAATCCATGTTCTTGAGTGAACTGATTAAATGCATTCTAAAATAAATCTTTTATGAGGTCATACATTACTCTAAACAGAGCCATCATTTTATGAGTGATATTTCCTGTTTCATATTCCATGTAACTTATATATAAATAACGTTGTTTTGTGTACAGTTTTAGGATTTTTTTCAAACACAATTCTGTTTTAAATTATCTCTCCAGCTATTATATTCCTTGATCCAATATTATTTGTCATCCACATTGAAGACTTATACTTTAATGTTCAAAAGAGATAGGTTCACATAGAAACGTATGGGCATATTCACTATACAGCAAGTTTGAGATGAGCCAACACTCAAAACAGCCAATTTGGAAAAATAGATACAAAAATAGATTAACCAGTTACTTCAGTCTCTCTAAGTTATTTGAGAAGCAGTGTTTTCGATCTGGCAAACCCAGGTCATAAACAATTCAGTGTGTGTCCATTGTAAAGACAAACAATATGTAAATATGTGTTTAAACTAGCAAGTTATGATACTTGTTAGAATCATTTAGCAGCAAGTCGATAATTGGCAGTTTCTAACTTTACTAATTACTGTCATTTTCCATGCTATGAAATGTATTGCTTATCGATAGGTAATTTGTAACTGACAAAACTTTCAACATATCTCCAAAAGAGATGAACAGGACTCGCTAAAAGCTAAAAAGCACCTTTTTTTACACCAATTGGTCAAAATTACTGTCTGTATCAATTTAACCAAAAATTATGGCTGAGTGTAAATATGAAAAGACAAGACTATGACTACAAACGCTCAATACTTACAATATTAAAAAAATTATTTAATCTATATTTAAGTACATTTAAATACTAAAATCTACCTATGAGCATTTACTATAATAGATATCTGTGAAATTTGGTAAGTCGTGTCTATGCAAACACTAAAGGCAACTTGCTCAGACAATCACAGTGACCTCATAGTGTCCTGATTGTGCTGATGTGACAAAAATAATTGAAAATGTGCATAGTTCGGAATGTACATGCAATTTGCAAAAGTATAAATGCCAAGTGGTAGGTGGCAAGGTAGCATGCATGCATTACATGCATTGGTGGTCCTAGTAAATCTGTCTACATTTTTTTAGCTGCTTATATGTACCTGCTGATGGTATTAACCCCTAAAGGACGCATGACGGTGGGGAAGCACTTAAGGACGCATGACGGACTGGGTCCGTCATGTGCTAAAATGAACCTCAGATCACCGGGGTGAACGCTCCTCCGCTCTGCCTCGGTGTCCCTGCAGCTGTGATTGCTCTGAGAGGCTGTCAGACCGAGCACTTGTGCTGCAGGGACTTCTGATCCACCTCCCTGCTCTTCCACGTTCAGTGTGAAGTGCAGGGAGACGGATCAGTGATGATCCTCTTCACCCTGTAAAAAAAATAAATTAAAGTTAAATCCCACCCCCTCTCTCCCCTGCTTTAATAAAATTAACCCCTTCCCTGCCAATTGATCACTGACTACAGTGATCAATTGGCAGGGACTACATTTTACTGTGATCTGATTTTTGTTTTCTTAATACCTGAGGGTTAAGTTTTATTTTTTTTAACCCTCAGGGGTTAAATTTATTTTATTAATAATTTTAAATATTTTAAAATGATATATTTAGATAACTGAGGTGGGTGGAAGTTAGTGGGGAATTTGGTGTTAGGCTAAAGTTAAAAATAGTTTTTAAAAAAAAGCTTTAAAAAGTTTCAAAAATCCCCCCCCCCCCCCTTTGCCCAGTCCTAATAAAAATTAACCCCTTCCCTGCCAGTTGATCACTGCCTATAGTGCCCGCCACCATGTGTTGCGGCCCCGGCCCGTGCAGAGTAAGCGCAGGGGGAGAGGGGCCACGGATACATTTTCACACTGGGGCCCCATGGGTCATGTGTACGCCACTGGTTGAATGTTTCCACTATTTGTATTACTTTTGGGTCTTCGCTACTGAATACTGTTTATAAATAAACTTGATTACATACAGAGTTACATAGTTACATGGCTGAAAAGAGACTTGCGTCCATCAAGCTCAGCCTTCCTCACATATGGCTTTTGCTATTGATCCAAAAAAAGACAAAAAAAAAAAGCACTTCCAATTTTGCAACAAACTAGGAAAAAGATTCCTTCTTGACCCCAAAATGGCAGTCAGATTAATCCTTGGATCAAGAAGCTATTACCCTACTTTGAAAAATTATATCCTTGAATATTCTGTTTTTGCAAGTATGCATCTAGTTGCTGTTTGAACATTTGTACAGACTCAAATAAAACCACTTCTTAAGGCAGAGATTTCCACATCTTTATAGTTCTTACAGTAAAAAAACATTTTCTTTGCCTTAGACAAAATCTTCTTTCAGTCTAAATGCATAACCTTGTGCCCCATGTAAAGTCTGGTTTGTGAATAGATTTCCACACAATGGTTTATATTATAATGGTTATACAGTATTCTGTTAAAACACAATCTAAAACTTCCTCAGATTTATACCTTCCTGTGGCCACCTCCAAAGGGGCCTTTAAAGCTGGGGGGTGGGGAGGGTTGGGCAGGCTGTATACACTGACATACAGACACAGACATACATAGACTTTAAACAGTGTAATGATATTGATGTTACAAAGTTTTGGAGTCCAGTAGCCAGATCAGCAATGTTTTCTGCCAGAGGTAGCCACTCGTTACCCAGGTGGTTGAGCCCCTGAGCCTTGAGTGGCCTTCTGGTCTTAAGCAGAGATGGGAGACTGGAACAGAGAGATGATAATCGTAGTGAGGCAAGCCGAGGTCAGTGGGAAGGAGAAGCAGAAAAGTCAAAACGGTCCAAAATCAGCAACAGGCAGGAGAAACAGGAACAAGCTTGATTAGAGAGTACAGGAACCACAATAATCTGGCAAAGGTACAGAGACAGGAAGTGGCTTTTATAGGCCAAGAACCAGACACATGACCAGACACAGCTGAAGAAACTTGTCACTGATACCAATGCTTATAGAGTCAAGGTTACCAGATCTCAGGTACATTTGCAAAAGGCAGGCTGGTGTAGTGGCAAGGAAGAGGTTTAGCAGCATGTAAACCAGGGTTTGAAACCCAGCAGAGTCAGTTCCTCACAAACAGTCACCCGCTGGCAGACATAAACAGACACTGGAAGGTATAAATCTGAGGATGTTTTAGATTTTGTTTTAACAGAATACTGTAGGCACTATAACCATTTAATCCTATTCACCGTGTATTATTGTGATAAACGTTGACTTTTTAATATCCCCAAAATGCCATTTCATCGCCATGCCTATTTTATACATTTTCCAAAGTATAAAATAACAATACTTTATAGTTACAAGCTATCTTGAAGTGAATCAGACTTTTACTAGCATGGTAGATTTATTAGATACAACATATTGTATTATGAAAAATGATGAATTGCCTGATGCAAAAATTCTTACTGCACAGCCCTATTGAGCATGAACTGGTGGCATACCCTCCGAAATGAAAATATAAAACATCATACAAAAAATGCTTTTGTTGCATTTTCCGTGATACACTTATTCATCCGTCATCACAGGGACTAGCACAGCCAGGAAAACTTGCTGTTTTCAAGGATGATAGTAGAAACTGTAAATGGGATTTTGGGAAATGTTTCTACCATGTTGGTAAAGGAAAATGAATGATCAGCACATTCTTATTTGTTCTCTTAAAGTTTGGATCACTCATTGATTGATTATTCTATCAAAATATATGGTCTGTAAGTATATATTTTAAGCCAGGGTTACAGTTTCAGGTAAAAAGAAATAAGAAAGTAGTGGTGTCTAAAATAGACAAAAAATATATTTTTTTTAAATGGCAACTGTTACAGAGATCCCCTCTGTCAGATACATACAGTTATTTTTGTTTCACCTTGCTACTGTGTTTCATACGAACCCATTCTGCAAGCCATTCGTATATATGAATGACCGACCACCCGGCACTTGGCATATGCCACTAGTTAACCTCGTATACTTGAAACCGCCTAAAGAACTAACAAACAGCAGACCACCGCTACAGGAGTGTGCTGACAATTAACCGCCCGGGAGTTGCGGTTTGTGGTTAACCACAACCTAATTGGCTGTCATCAGGGTGGTCACCGTTCACGCACAATTGCCCGAATGGAATAGCGAACCATGCACGAAAAGGACTGTTGAACGACGACCACCTAGACCCTGGCGTGTGTCACCAATTAAGCTGTGGTTTCTGCGGTTAAACGCAACCTAAGTACTTATCCCATGGTGGTCGCCGTTCGTATGTCGAACACAAGGCGGTGGCCATCTTTTTGACATTGAGTGTTCGACGGGACTTGAGAGTAAAAGCCCTGGAACTATAATCAGCTGATGGTTTGCACGAACCCCGCTGAGGTGCCGGTTGTCCCATCCATTAGCACAAAAACCAGACAAGCAAACTGTAATATTGTGACTCTTACACGCCATTCGTGAGATCTGAGCGCAATTCGTATATCTTGTGCGCTCAGATCTTAACTATCCAGTGAATGGTCAAATGGGCTATTTTCGTAATAAAATATAAAAGTTATTGTTATGTTATTTTCATGTGGGTAATAAAATGTGGTATTTTCATGCGCTTGGAGATAATTAGGTTAGTGTAACCGTTGAAACCAATTATCTCCAAGCTAGGGGAGTGTTTTCAAAAGATGCACTTTTCTCTCATTGGTTGGGACATTGCATTGTCCAGTGTACCATCAGGTCCAGAGCCTGACACACACGCTGGCAGACAACTAACTGCTATTCGCTCTATTACAGTCAAAATTGTATTTTTTTTTTTTTTTAAATGTACACTACTGTTACACCAGATATGAGTTATACTGGTGTGACACTGTGCCCTGGCAGGCTCTGAAATGCACACTAGTGAAGGAAACTGACTGCTATTATATTACAGTCCAAAAAGTTTAACCACAACGCACCATCATGGGTTTTAACTTACAGTTTCCCAGCTGCATTCCCACCAAGCAATAAAGTTAGTCGATTTTTCGCTGGTTTAAAACCGGGCATTGATGATTCTTCTTTTGCAATGTAGCTTCTTGATGGCATGCGCTTCCAAAAGAGACTGGTTTCATCCACATTGAAAACCTGTAATGGCGAGTAATTTCCCTCTACCAATATTTCTGCTAACTTAGCAGGAAATAATTTAGCTGCTTCTGTATCAGCACTAGTGATGTACCAAACTGTTCGCTGGCGAATAGTCCCCGGCAAACATAGCGTGTTCGCGTTCGCCACGGCGGGCGAACACATGCGCGGTTCGATCCGCCCCCTATTCGTCATCATTGAGTAAACTTTGACCCTGTGCCTCACAGTCAGCAGACACATTCCAGCCAATCAGCAGCAGACCCTCCCTTCCAGACCCTCCCACCTCCTGTACAGCATCCATTTTAGATTCATTCTGAAGCTGCATTCTTAGATAGAGGAGGGAAAGTGTAGCTGCTGCTCATTTGATAGGGAAATGTATCGCTAGGCTAGTGTATTCAGTGTCCACTACAGTCCTGAAGGACTCATCTGATCTCTGCTGTAAGGACAGCACCCCAAAAAGCCCTTTTTAGGGCTAGAACATCAGTCTGCTTTTTTTTCCTGTGTAATCTAATTGCAGTTGCCTGCCTGACAGCTTCTGTGTAAGGCTCACAGTGGATACTGTGCCCACTTGCCCAGTGCCACCACTCATATCTTGTGTCACAATAGCTTGCATTTAAAAACAAAAAAAATGTGTTGTACTCTGCCAACCTCTGCCAGTGCACATTGCCACTCATATCTGGTGTCACAATAGCGTGCATTTAAAACCCAAAAACTTTTTTCACTGTTATAGATTGAATAGCAGTTAGTTGTCTTCAAGCGGGTGTCAGGCCTACAGCGTGTACTCTGCCAACCTCTGCCAGTGCACATTGCCACTCATATCTGGTGTCACAATAGCGTGCAATTAAAACCCCAAAACTTTTTTCACTCTTATAGATTGAATAGCAGTTAGTTGTCTTCAAGCGGGTGTGTCGGGCCTACAGCGTGTACTCTGCCAATCTCTGCCAGTGCACATTGCCACTCTTATCTGGTGTCACAATAGCGTGCATTTAAAACCCCAAAACATTTTTCACTGTTATAGATTGAATAGCAGTTACTTGTCTTCAAGCGGGTGTCTCAGGCCTACAGCGTGTACTCTGCCAACCTCTGCCAGTGCACATTGCCACTCTTATCTGGTGTCGCAATAGATTGCATTTAAAAACCAAAAAACTTTTTTTCACTGTTATAGATTGAATAACAGTTAGTTGTCTGCAAGCGGGTGTCAGGCCTACAGCGCGTACTCTGCCAACCTCTGGCAGTGCACATTGCCACTCATATCTGGTGTCACAATAGCGTGCATTTAAAACCAAAAAACTGTTTTCACTATTATAGATTGAATAGTAGTTACTTGTCTTCAAGGGGGTTGTCAGGCCTACAGCGTGTACTCTGCCAGTGCACATTGCCACTCTTATCTGGTGTCGCAATAGATTGCATTTAAAAAGCAAAAAACTTTTTTCACTGTTATAGATTGAATAGCAGTTAGTTGTCTTCAAGCGGGTGTCAGGCCTACAGCGTGTACTCTGCCAACCTCTGCCAGTGCACATTGCCACTCATATCTGGTGTCACAATAGTGTGCATTTAAAACAAAAAAACTTTTTTCACTGTTATAGATTGAATAGCAGTTACTTGTCTTCAAGCGGGTGTGTCAGGCCTACAGCGTGTACTCTGCCAACCTCTGCCAGTGCACATTGCCACTCTTATCTGGTGTCGCAATAGATTGCATTTAAAAACCAAAAAACTTTTTTCACTGTTATAGATTGAATAGCAGTTAGTTGTCTTCAAGCGGGTGTGTCAGGCCTACAGCGTGTACTCTGCCAACCTCTGCCAGTGCACATTGCCACTCATATCTGGTGTCACAATAGCGTGCATTTAAAACCCAAAAACTTTTTTCACTGTTGTAGATTGAATAGCAGTTACTTGTCTTCAAGCGGGTGTGTCAGGCCTACAGCGTGTACTCTGCCAACCTCTGCCAGTGTACATTGCCACTCATATCTGGTGTCACAATAGCGTGCATTTAAAACCAAAAAACTTTTTTCACTGTTATAGATTGAATAGCAGTTAGTTGTCTTCAAGCGGGTGTGTCAGGCCTACAGCGTGTACTCTGCCAACCTCTGCCAGTGCACATTGCCACTCATATCTGGTGTCACAATAGCGTGAATTTAAAACCCAAAAACTTTTTTCACTGATTCCCTTTTGCCCTAGAATAATGCCCAATTTTCAGAGGCCACATACCCTGAACTTGAAAAGTTCTGAGGACTGGCTAACACAGGACACCCAATCTTCCGCTCGGAACCTTGACGCACCATCCTCCTCCAGCTTAGCTTCGGCACCTCTCAAGATACCACTCGCCCGCCTGCCGCCACCACCAACACTAGCACCACAGCCGCTTCACTTTATCTGTCAGAGGAGTTATTATTTACACATCCGAAGAAATGAGTGATGCGCAACCATTATTGCCAGAGGATGTAGATAACAGGGATATGTCTCAGTCAGGCAGCATTCTACACATGGACGTACGGTGTGATGATGTTGTACCTGCTGCTACTTCCTTTGCTGAGTTGTCAGATACAAGTGAAGCGGTTGATGATGACGATGCGTCCATGGATGTCACGTGGGTGCCCGCTCGGCAAGAAGAAGAACAGGGCGAAAGTTCAGATGGGGAGACAGAGAGGAGGAGGAGATGAATTAGAAGCAGGGGGAGGTTGTCGCAAGGAGCTAGTGGCACAGTCAGACAGCATTCATCGGCACCCGGGGTCAGCCCGACAGCACGCCAATCAACGCATGCTGTGTCCACCACCAGAATGCCGTCATTGCAGAGCTCTGCAGTGTGGAATTTTTTTTGTGTGTCTGCCTCTGACAACAGCGATGCCATTTGCAACCTTTGCCAAAAGAAACTGAGTCGTGGGAAGTCCAACACCCACCTAGGTACAACTGCTTCGCGTAGGCACATGATCACACATCACAAACGCCTATAGGATCAACACATGAGTACAAGCAGCACACAAACTCAAAGCCGCCATCCTCCTCCTGGTCCAGCATCTTCAGCCACGTCAACCACTGCTGTCCTCCTTGCCCCCTCTCAACCATCCGCCACTCCGTCTCTCGCCTTGAGCAGTTCCCGCTCATCTGCCCACAGTCAGGTGTCTGTCAAGGACATGTTTGAGCATAAGAAGCCAATGTCAGAAAGTCACCCCCTTGCCCAGCGTCTGACAGCTGGCTTGTCTGAACTATTAGCCTGCCAGCTTTTACCATACAAGCTGGTGGAGTGTGAGGCATTCAACATTTTTTTAGCTATTGGGACACCGCAGTGGAAGGTACCCGGACGAAATTTACTTTCACAAAAGGCAGTCCCCAACCTGTACTCGATTGTGCAAAAGGAAGTAATGGCATGTCTGGCACACAGTGTTGGGGCAAGGGTCCATCTGACCGCTGATACCTGGTCTGCAAAGCATGGTTAGGGCAGGTATATCACCTACACTGCGCATTGGGTAAACCTGCTGATGGCTGCCAAGCATGGAATGCGTGGCTATGCAGAGTAGTTGGTGACACCGCCACGACTTGCAGGCAGGCCTGCTGCCACCTCCTCTACTCCTCCTACTCCATCCTCTTCCATAACCTCCTCGGCTGAGTCCTCTTCTGCTGCTGCATCTTGCTCCACATCAACGGCACCCCCCCAGCTCCCAGGTACTATTCCACATCCCGGATACGGCAGTGTCACGCCGTCTTGGGTTTGACTTGCTTGAAAGCAGAGAGTCACACCGAACAAGTACTCCTGTCCACCCTGAACGCACAGGTGGAAAAGTGGCTGACTCCGCAGCAACTGGATATTGGCAAAGTTTGTGACAACGGAACAAATTTGTTGGCGGCATTGAAGTTGGGCAAGTTGACACATGTGTGTAATCTGATCGTACAACGCTTTGTGCATAAGTACACAGGCTTACAGGACGTCCTGAAGCAGGCAAGAATGGTGTGTGGCCATTTCAGGCGTTCCTACACGGCCATGGCGCACTTTGCAGATATCCAGCGGCGAAACAACATGCCAGTGAGGCGCTTGATTTGCGACAGCCCAACACGTTGGAATTCAACACTCCTAATGTTCGACCGCCTGCTCCAACAAGAAAATGCCGTTTTATTAATTTTATTAATTTTATTATCTCTATTTAATACATTAAGAACATGTACCAACTACACTTTGGTCATCATTGTATACTTAAAAAGAGAATTCATCAATATGTTACAATATTAGAGAAAGACACACAGATGTAGCAACTGTAACTCCAATTATTGTTACAACTGTGTATTTTAGGTCCTATGTGTTTAGTAAGATGTACAGATATAACAACTCCAATTATTGTTACAATTATATACTTTAGATTTTATACGTTCTATAAGTATTTTTATGTTATTGCCTCCTGAACCAGATCGGAATGTTGCTATTTATGTTGGTTTAAAATATTCCACCTTTTTCGAAGCCATAGAAAGGCATATACCTTTAAGAATTTGAATGACTTTTGCCCGGCAAAGTATTTAACTGCCAAGCCAGGCATGAAGCACCTATCTTGAAAATGCCCTCGGAGAAAGGGCGAAACGCGTTGATCAGGTGGCTACTGAGATCTTGTCTGCAGCATATCCTGCTCTATCAGCTCCCGACTGAAGCTGCATTCGCCACAAGCTGTTTCCCTGCCAGTGCCATTACAGACAGCCCTCCCGAGTGCACCGGGCAGCTCCTGTCCTCTTGGGGAAACCAGAGCTTCATTTGAACATACAACGAGTGAGCACGGAGTTGTCTTCTGCTTCATGATGAGTATCTCCTTTTTTAGTCGTGTAAGAGTATTTATGTAGGGGGGGATTTTTATACCTGGAATAAATTTTGTTACAGATTCACACTATATACCGTTTCTGTCTCCCTTTTATCCAAGGTATTTCTATATATATCTGGACCCCTACCTTCCATTACATCTTTGGACTTTTTTGTGCAGGACTCACACTCCAATTTTGCAAACTTTGGATTTTTTCTTTTATAGTGGTATTTTCCCACTATTGATTTTGGACGATTATTTTTGGACTTTATATGGTTTTCCTTTGCTTTTACATTTTGTTCTATATATGTCCTATTGTTTTTTATTGGTTTTTTTTACTGCTCCTTACATTCAAGCACCCTTATTACCAATAAGGGGATTATCCATTAAGCGCTGAAACCTATATGTGCATCTCTAAATAGGAATTGGGAATTTCTTTTGTTTTTAGCTGCTGATTTATACTGATATTGTCATTATACTATTTTCATATATTTTATTTAAATTATTCATTGGTTATCATGTTAGCCAGTCACCATTTTAGTATTAGCGCTCTCTTTTTTTGTATATCATAAGAAAAAGCCGTTAATGAATATTTGTATGACCGGGGTGCCACGTTACTGGACGTTCATGTGCAATGCCTGTAGGCTCATGCGTCCTTTTGAGGAGGTGACAAACCCAGTCAGTCGCACCGAAGGCACCATCAGCGACATCATACCATTTGTTTTCTTCCTTGAGCGTGCCCTGCGAAGAGTGCTGGATCAGGCCGTAGATGAGCGTGAAGAGGAAGAGGAAGAGTTGTGGTCACCATCACCACCAGAAACAGCCTTATCAGCATCGCTTGCTGGACCTGCGGCAACGCTGGAAGAGGATTGTGAGGAAGAGAAGTCAGAGGAAGAATGTGGCTTTGAGGAGGAGGAGGAAGACCAACCACAACAGGCATCCCAGGGTGCTCGTTGTCACCTATCTGGTACCCGTGGTGTTGTACGTGGCTGGGGGGAAGAACATACCTTCATTGAGATCACTGAGGAGGAGGAACGGGAAATGAGTAGCTCGGCATCCAACCTTGTGCAAATGGGGTCTTTCATGCTGTCGTGCCTGTTGAGGGACCCTCGTATAAAAAGGCTGAAGGAGAATGACCTGTACTGGGTGTCCACGCTACTAGGCCCCCGGTATAAGCAGAAAGTGCCTGAAATGTTACCAAATTACAACAAGTCGGAAAGGATGCAGCATTTGCAAAATAAATTATAAAGTATGCTTTACGCAGCGTATAAGGGTGATGTCACAGCACAACGGGAATCTAACAGGGGAAGAGGTGAAAGTAATCCTCCTCCTCCCACGACCACGCCGGCAAGGACAGGATGCTTTAAAGACGTGTTGTTGATGGAGGACATGCAGAGCTTTTTAAGTCATACGCATTGCCACAGACCTTCGGGATCCACCCTCAGAGAACGACTCGACCGACAGGTAGCAGACTACCTCACCTTAACTGCAGATATCGACACTCTGAGGAGCGATGAACCCCTTGACTACTGGGTGTGCAGGCTTGACCTGTGGCCTGAGCTATCCCAATTTGCTATAGAACTTCTGGCCTGCCCCGCTTCAAGTGTCCTGTCAGAAAGGACCTTCAGTGCAGCAGGAGGTATTGTCACTGAGAAGAGAAGTCGCCTAGGTCAAAAAAGTCTAGATTACCTCACCTTTATTAAGATGAATGAGGGATGGATCCCGAATGGGACTGACAGTGGGCAATACATTCGACTATAAAAGGCCTGATGAGATGAGCTGCCTTGGGCTAAAAATGGTGACCCTATGTAGGAGGAACAGTCCCTATTCTGCTCTGTGTCAGTGTGTATCAGGGTCCCTGAGGACAGGTGTCAATCCATATCTGCCAAGTGACCCTATGTAGGGGGAACAGTCCCTATTCTGCTCTGTGTCAGTGTGTATCAGGTTCTCTGAGGACAGGTGTCAATCCATATCTGCCAAGTGACCTTATGTAGGGGGAACAGTCCCTATTCTGCTCTGTGTCAGTGTGTATCAGGGTCTCTGAGGACAGGTGTCAATCCATATCTGCCAAGTGACCCTATGTAGGGGGAACAGTCCCTATTCTGCTCTGTGTCAGTGTGTATCAGGGTCCCTGAGGACAGGTGTCAATCCATATCTGCCAAGTGACCCTATGTAGGGGGAACAGTCCCTATTCTGCTCTGTGTCAGTGTGTATCAGGGTCTCTGAGGACAGGTGTCAATCCATATCTGCCAAGTGACCCTATGTAGGGGGAACAGTCCCTATTCGGCTCTGTGTCAGTGTGTATCAGGGATCCTTGGGATAGGTGTCAATCCATATCTGCCAAGTGACCATATGTAGGGGGAACAGTCCCTATTCTGCTCTGTGTCAGTGTGTATCAGGGTCCCTGAGGACAGGTGTCAATCCATATCTGCCAAGTGACCCTATGTAGGGGGAACAGTCCTTATTCTGCTCTGTGTCAGTGTGTATCAGGGTCCCTGAGGACAGGTGTCAATCCATATCTGCCAAGTGACCCTATGTAGGGGGAACAGTCCCTATTCTGCTCTGTGTCAGTGTGTATCAGGGTCTCTGAGGACAGGTGTCAATCCATATCTGCCAAGTGACCCTATGTAGGGGGAACAGTCCCTATTCGGCTCTGTGTCAGTGTGTATCAGGGATCCTTGGGATAGGTGTCAATCCATATCTGCCAAGTGACCATATGTAGGGGGAACAGTCCCTATTCTGCTCTGTGTCAGTGTGTATCAGGGTCCCTGAGGACAGGTGTCAATCCATATCTGCCAAGTGACCCTATGTAGGGGGAACAGTCCCTATTCTGCTCTGTGTCAGTGTGTATCAGGGTCTCTGAGGACAGGTGTCAATCCATATCTGCCAAGTGACCCTATATAGGGGGAACAGTCCCTATTCGGCTCTGTGTCAGTGTGTATCAGGGATCCTTGGGATAGGTGTCAATCCATATCTGCCAAGTGACCATATGTAGGGGGAACAGTCCCTATTCTGCTCTGTGTCAGTGTGTATCAGGGTCCCTGAGGACAGGTGTCAATCCATATCTGCCAAGTGACCCTATGTAGGGGGAACAGTCCCTATTCTGCTCTGTGTCAGTGTGTATCAGGGTCTCTGACGACAGGTGTCAATCCATATGTCAAGGTGTCAATCCATGTGTCAAGGTGTCAATATGTCATATATCAGGTGACAATCCATATCCATTGTGATTTATGAATGTTAGGTGATTTATGCCCTTTATGGATTAAAACCAGACTCTGCATCAAATGTGTAATTTTCCATGGGAGTTTTGCCATGGATCCCCCTCCGGCATGCCATAGTCCAGGTGTTAGTCCCCTTGAAACAACTTTTCCATCACTATTGTGGCCAGAAAGAGTCCCTGTGGGTTTTAAAATTTGCCTGCCCATTGAAGTCTATGGCGGTTCGCCCGGTTCGCGAACGTTTGCGGAAGTTCGCGTTTGCCGTTCGCGAACCGAAAATTTTATGTTCACGACATCACTAATCAGCACTTGCAGATCATCCAAAGATTTTTATGTTATGCCAACCAGGTCCTTTTTTCTAACAATCAAACCACCCATTACTTGCAGAAAATGTTTCTTCAATGTTGCCTCCTTTTCTTTGTTTCAGCATCTCAAAAAGTGATAAAGCTTTAGCACAAATGGTAGCATAGGCAGGCATATGGAGCCGTCCAGTTTGATCACTTATCCATGTTGATAAAAGTTTTCCATATGTGAAATAAGGCTTTTATTTTCCTTTGTTTGTATCCAAGTAGAATGCAATGATTGTGCATTTTTTACTTCCTTTAAATATTTTTCTTTGTCTTTCAAAATTGTACTCACAGTTTATTTACTTAGTGAATATTTGATAGCTAATTATTTAGTGGATTTTTCAGCATCATGGTCTGTTATGATGTTCAATTTTGTTTCCAATGTTATGGCTTTTTCGTTTTTTTTATATTTTCATTACCTGCTCCAACTGTAGCATCCTTTCTTTTTGGCGGCATTATGAGCCCTCCTTCTTCATTTTCTTCTTTCTCAACTTCCCTCTCTCCTTTATCACTTTATTTTCCTCCTTTATTTTTACAGCTCTCAATCTCGTCTCCTTTCTTACTTTCAGACTTGCACCTCTCCTTTATCACTTTTATTTTGCTCCATTTATTTTTACAGCTCTCAATCTCTTCTCCTTCTTTCTTACTTCCAGGCTTGCACCTCTCCTTTATCACTTTTATTTTGCTCCTTTTATTTTTACAGCTCTCAATCTCTTCTCCTTCTTTCTTACTTCCAGGCTTACACCTCTCCTTTATCACTTTTATTTTGCTCCTTTTATTTTTACAGCTCTCAATCTCGTCTCCTTCTTTCTTACTTCCAGGCTTGCACCTTTCCTTTATCACTTTTATTTATTTTTGTGAATCTTTCTTTTATGGAGGCATTAAAAATACGGTACAGAAAAAAGAAATGGAGTTATAACAGATGATCTGATAACAATATCACAATAAAATGCACATTGATATAATCTCCAGATTGATAGCCTCTTTTTTGTTTGTGTTTTTCGATTAAACACGTCTCATATGTCTTGATTTATGTCTTGGTCTAAGCTTTTATGCAGGTAGGGTACATCAGACATGAGAATGCTAGTAATTAAAAATACTAACTGTATAGTGCATATGCTAGATTCACTCAACTATATAGTAAAAACTTTAGAGACACTGCTTTTAGTTAATAATTCTATGCCATGTATATAATAAGCTAGGCTAGAACAATTTTACATGCATAGGTGAAGTACTGCCAGTCAAGCTACAACAGACAAGGTATATAGACCACTGTGTCCCCCATATTTGAACACTAATGATCAGCTTAAGGTAAACCTTATTTAAATCATCCAGGCCAGGTCTGGTCTACGTCAGTTATGTAAAAAGAAAATTATTGCTGTAACACAAACAATAGCAATACTTAGATAAAGAAATAATGGCATTGGAGTACAAGACGGCGATAGCAGCCAAGCAGGAAACTGCAGAGCATAACTGATGCCAGTACTTTGGAGTTGGTAGAGACAGCCATGAGATGTTTTCAAAAAGGTGCAGAGAATGACCTCCCTCCCGCCCCAGGCCATGATGAGGGCCCGCATCTCATTATCACAGACTCGGGGCTCTCGATGGAGTCCAGGTCTTTCCCAGGAAGGGAGTAGCAGAAGCTTCAGGTGTTTCTTTGCCACCTGGGTTGGTGCTTCGGCCTCTGTGGGTGATGCCGAGGGAGTATATCCCTTAGGGCTCTCAGCCTAGGAGGGCCAGTGAAGGGTGCTGCAAGCATAGGCATGGTAGTTGTGTCCAGAGGGGGCCTGCTTACTCCACATTCACCTCCACCCCTCTCATTCCTCCGGCTCCGAGCCGGCACCATCAGGAGACGAGCCTCCAGTTGTGCCCAGAAGCGGTCAAAGGTTGCGTTGATGCGTTGTGTTAGGCGATCTATTGCACTCAGATGGACTGGCTCAGGCAGCGGGGCTCCTGCTCAGTATGCGCGGCTGCCATCTTGAAGGCTTTTGCTGTGGGCAGGACCTGTGCTGACATAGCTGCTTGTAGCTGATTAGGGTACGTAGAGTGGGTCAGTGGGGACCGGGATAACCCCTGCCTGTCTAAGGGGGGGGGAGGACCGCATTAGGCGGGAACCACACTATCGGCCTGTGAACTGGGAGAGCGGCCGTCTCCCTTTGGTTCCAAACACTAGGTTGCAAGCTTCTAGTCGGGTAGTTCAGCGGAGGAGATGCTCTTTTCGGGTATCCCCAGGTGCAGCATTGACCCATGAACATGAGGAATGCTAGCTGCGGTCAAAAAGAGTAAGTGGACTGGGCATAGTCCCCAATCTTTGGAACCAGATGTGTGAGCTCTTGCTGAACACGTCTGGTCCCCCATCACTTTTATTTTGCTCCTTTTATTTTTACAGCTTTCAAATTATTCTCCTTCTTTCTTACTTCCAGGCTTGCACCTCTCCTTTGTCACTTTCTTTTCCTCCTTTTTTTTTTATAGCTCTCAAGTTCTCCTCTTTCTTTCTTACTTTCAGGCTTGTGCCTCTCCTTTATCACTTTTATTTGCTCCTTTTATTTTTACAGCTCTCAATCACTTCTCCTTCTCTCTTACTTTAAGGCTTGTACCTCTTCTCCTCCTATGTTTTTTAGAGTTTTCAAGCTATACTCCTTTTATTTTCAGAGTGTTTAAGTTTTACTCCTTCTCCCCTTTCTTCATGCTTTTCAGCCCTCCTTCTGCTCCTTGCTATGCTGCCTGTCAAAATATGGCACAATGTCAGACTCACACACACACACTTCATATGGCTAGACTGCTTAAATGACTGACACTACCTGGCTTACATTTCACAACTTGTGTATCCAGATCTGTCTGACTAAACCCAACCCCCCACCCACCTACCTGAATCTAATGCATCCTGACATCTCTTTCTAATAAATAACATAAATAAACTATAAATAACAAATCATGGCAACCACTTTACCTGTACAGTATGCAGTAGTACTGTGCAGTATAATTCCAGGCCTGTTCTACAGTCCCAAACACACTCACATCAATCTCAGACACACACAAACCCATTTTTTACACTTACCTTTCTCTCTTCTCCACTCTTTTTGTCTTCTCCTGGCCACAAATTCTTCTTTTCAGTGCTTTTAAAGCACGCTCCGCGGTCCACATCCACGGATTGCTGAAACAAAATGGCGTCGAAAATAAAATGGCACAGCATCCGAATAGCTTTCGTATAGGCGGGAAAACGTAAAGAGGAAGTGCATAAACCGGGAAATGTCTGTACTGCAAACAAAAACAGCTAAAATACATATTATGCAAAGCAAAAACACAACACATTATCTAACTTAAATAGGAGGTAGTCTTCAGAATTCAGAATAACTGAATGAAAAAGTGAATCATAAAAACATGGATATATACCATATAGATTTAAAGGGACACTCCAGGCAGCCCTTTTTACTCACCTGGTTGCAGCGCCAGGAGCCTCGTGAAGCCGTGCCCCCTATTTCATCAAAATGACGAAATAGGCGGGCGCGAGCAGGGAGCAATCAGACACTTCCGTTCGGAAGCGGCATTGCTCCCTTGTGCGCATACGCGGCTTCACCGCACATGCGCACATACTTCCGCCCTATGAAGTCCTGAGCGCACTACCGTGCATGCGCGTGGTGTGCGCGTCTGCGAGCTGTGCTGACTGACAGCTCAGCTCGCGGTCTTTGCCCGCCCCCTCTCCTCTGCTGACAGGCAGGAGAGAGAAGGCGCACACACAGTGCCTTCTCTCTCCTGCATAGGTCAGACGTATTTTAATACGTCTGACGTATACATGGCCTTTTTAGGGATATACATGATAGGAAGTCCCACTGGTGGCCGTCTGAGTGCCGGCCACTGGAGGTATTCCTATCAATCAATGTAAACACTGTATTTTCTCTGAAAATACAGTGTTTACATTAGATTGCCTGCAGGGAGCTATAGATCTCACCTGAACAACTACATTAAGCTGTAGTTGTTCAGGTGACTATAGTGTCCCTTTAATGTTGGCATTCTATCTGCACTATTTTGAACTTACTTGAGTGTTTTAGGTAATTGAATGATTTTTAAACTAGGCAATTTTTTTATACTTTTTTTTTCTTTCCAACTGATGCTTTCCTTGTTCTTCTTATTTGTTTATTTATGTATTTTGATGTTTTATGGTTACTTATTATACAGCTGTCATCTGCTTATATACTCCAATAATTGGATTCTTGTATAAATAATGTCAGTATTTCTTTTTGGATGCATTCATTTAATGTTACCACTATGTAACACTTTGAACTTTAAAATAAAGATTATAAAAAAGCAAACAAACTGGGCAATTCATTTCAGGGATTCTTTAAACAATGTATAGGCAAATGGACTTGACAGATTTAACACCTCCACAGTGATTGGATCAAATAATTCTAACAGCACATAAACACAAGAAAAAACACAGGCACAGACCCTACTTTACATAAGACAAGAGACTCAGAATGGGGCAATTAATATATTTAGTGCCTAAAAGACCTGCGTTTGAATGATAATTTATTTATTTCATGTGTTTGGTTTTCCTGAACGTGCACACATAAACTAGAACCACAAATCTAATGACAGGTTGACCATAATATTTTACCAGCTGAACACATAAAACGATGCCACCTTAATCTGTTATATTGAATAGGCGTCTCATATAATTTCAGTATCCAAGCTGTCAAGGACTTTTATGGTGTAGTGACAAAAAAAAAAAAAAGTTCCTATAGAGAGGGAGGTGTAGATGTTTAAGATTTTATTAGCAGTATCGAACAAGCGTTAAAACCTGAACGTTCTGGTATTTATAATTAGAAGAAAGGACGTGCAATAAGAACGAATCAACAGAAAACACATAAAAAATAAATTTTCAAACTCCCACGTATTTTAAAGGAAAATACCACAACCACTACAATGCTCTACAGTGGTTATGGTGCAAGGAGTGCTCTGCCCCCCTCTCCAGTGTAAGTATTCAAACCATACAGTCGATATCTGGAAGCTTCCTGTCTAACCTGACTATTTAAAATTGGTAGAAAAGGGGGACTCAAGGACACATCTGGCACTATAACCACTACAGTGTGCTGCAGTGCTTATGATCTTTTGAGTGTTCCATTATCTGTTAAACAAACAGATCCATATAGGTGGCTTAGGTCACATACCAAATATCAAACACACACATATGCTCTCAATCATCCATAATAGGTTTGTGGAAAGCAGTATAGCTGCTGAACATCTACAATTATCATACCATGGCTAACACAGATTTATAGAAGCTGTAGTTTCAAACAGGAACATCCTTATCATAAGCGTTTTTGATATTAAATGGAATGTTATCCTAGAAGGTCATTAAAATATTCCCTGCAGATTGTTAGTGTGCTGGGTACACTCAGTCACACCCTAATGCAGGGACAAACTCTTCAAAAGTGAAAAGTATCTGTTTATACCTGTTAAATGTTGCTAAAACGTTCTATTGCAAACCTATTTTTTTAATGGTAGTTATTTTTAAACAAAGGTTAGGTGACATTTTTCTCTGGGGACACATTCTAATGGAATGTGCTGTGCACACCTATTCAAATGATCACAAGCAAGGTCTAAGGTTTATTAGTCCAAAATACTTCGTTTCCAGAAAAATGTAAACGTAATTGGCTGAAAACTGCTATGCATGGCATTGGTATAAAATGTGTTCCATTTATTGGGGATATGATGTAACCCACTCTCAACTCCTATAACTAAAACAAAGCAGCTTGCAGCAGTACGCCCTATATCAATATACTGTGTAACGTGTATTTAAAAATTAAGGAAGCAAAGTATGCTAATTTATTAAGAAAAAATATAGAATTCATGCACACAAGACGCCTACATTCTTTCAATTAGTCAATAAAGTGAAAGTGAATGCTGCCATTCCGGAGCAAATCACATCTCCTACACAAATCTTTCAATCAAACATCTTTACACTGGGACATTTGGGATTATTAACATTTGGAATATAACGCAGGGAATAATGTTTAATGCAACAATCATCACATTATTTTCAAACAAAATATATACAACTCTTGATGTTCTTCACTTAAATAGGATAAACTTATTTTTTACTCAAGTTTTTTTTTTAGCTATCACATCTAATTCTTGGACATCCCTTTTCTTCTCTGCTGTACATTATTTTATTTTTTTAAAGATTCTCCCTTTACCTTTCCAATTATTGGCACACTTGTCTACATTCAAGTTCTAGGTAATGCCTGCTCATCCTTTCTTAATTTTAACTTTAATTGCATGTAGGCTTCAAATTCTGTTTCACACATGCTCTTTTTATCTGAGTGTTTCTCGTATCTAATGTCAATCTTTTCAAAATCATTGCTCAAAAAATATTTAATTTGTTTCCTTACTAAATGTATTAATTCTTTACCAAATTTTGGGTCAAGCGAAATTAATAAGATTTCAGATTTTCTGTATTAGCTCTCAGTTTTAAGATATACTACTAGCACTTTAGTAATATAGTCAGAGTGAAAAGCAATATGTTCTGATATTTTTTTGATACAACATAAATTAAAGTTGTTTCAATCAATCACACATAACAACACAAAAAGAGAAAGCATACAGCAAATCTGAAAGTGGCTTGTCTCCTGCACTCCTCTTCTGGGGCATCTCTTGTCATTCTCCAACGGTGTTGTCAGCAAGCGTAGACGCATTCCACCTACACTGATCTTCATTCCATTGCAGAAATGTCATGGTGGAACTGCTCGTTTCCACAACGTACACATATTAGGGCAAATATTTCCCCTGTGCTCAGGGACTCATACTTCTTCTTACGTTGCTAATAGCCCCATAGTTAAATTGCTGTGGCGATAGTATTCTCCTTTTGTCATACTACTCTTGTCTTTTCCCCTTCCTTGGTGTAGGAGAATGGCAGGTTTCTTTTTGTTAGAGACACTCTTGCCTCACACTCTCCCAGGATCATTTCATAGCTGCTACACTCTCTAAGATGGAGCATTTTCATGAGGGTACTTTAATAGTTAAAGGAGACTTAAACGTCCTGCTGGATCCCGAAGATGACATGTCTAGGGTTCTAAGTAGTTACCCAGCACACTCTCTGTATAAGAATAGGCATTCCCTGTGGAATGCGGGACTGGTTGATTCGAAAGGTAGAGATTACATTTACTTTTTCCCATTGCGCAATTTATATACCAGAATAGATTTTGTTTTTGAAGTACAAGAATTGTTAACCAATTTATTTTCCGCTAAGTTAGGGTATGCAACATTTTTGCAGGATGTGGAGGTAATGTATAAGGCACAGGACACCTTCTCCTATTATTTCTCTAAATATGATGTAGCAGACATCTCTCCTGTTATTTTATGGGAGACACATCAATTCAGAACCAGAAGGGCTATTTTATCAGAACCCGTATGTTTTTAAAGAAACAGAGGCAACAACAGTCAACAAACTTGCTGGTTCAGATTGCAAATCTAGAAAATACACAATGCCACCTTATCAGATGATGATTATCAAGCAGTTTTGAACATGTGAACACAACAAAAGTATTTATTGACATTGCATAAATCTATTTGCTTTTTATGAACAAATGTGTTCACCTATTGCTGAGAATATTCCAGAAAAAGCAACAGCTCTGTTATGTCCACATGTTTTGTTTTTTTAATCGTGTGGAGGGGTATTTTGCCCTGATGAACTCTCCTCTGAAATCCATTCATATTATTTGCCCTTATAAAATTTAAAATGTAGTTTGCTTGACTCGCAGGTAAAGTCTAGAAAGGAGATCAGTATTTGTACAAATGTGTCCCTACGTCTTTGAATCCAATCTATTTTGGAAGAAGAGATGACAGAAGATGAGCGAGCTGCAGGCTTCGGTGAAGTTGTCCCATACCAACAGAACCCCTGGTCCAGACCCCTCCATTATTATAAGTCTTTCGGTGACATTTTATACCTCAGTATTCTCCAAGTATTGAAGGCCTTGATTCAGGGGAAGAGTTTCCATGGGGAAGCTGTCAGATGATCTGTCCTATTAGCAAATGTTATGATAAATAGCTGTTTTTGACTCATTTGTCTAACTCAATATGTTAAAAACCCCATGTTTGTTTTCCTTTGTATTCACTTGTAATCTCTACAAATAAAAAAAATAAATAAAAAAAATGAATGAGGAAGTTAACCTTGAATTAAAGAAATGGAGAATGCCGGTCAAAGAAGTTAGGACGTTGCCTGCGTATGCATTCCATATGGACTGGCCACCCTCAAACCCCTTTATTGAAGAATGTATTCAAACTAAATTTAGAAAGGGCACCAAAGAGATAGCAAAGAAAATAGTGGAGAGGAGACAACTCCCAACAGGTGCCATTACCTAACAAAAAGTAGTAAGCTACTGCAAGTTCAGTGAATCATACAGGACCAACATAGATTTAATAAATTGAGTGGACTCCCAGGTGGCACGAATGACAGAACAAATAAGGCCATTCCACCCTATCAAACACTATATCTGCATCCAAGAGGAAAATACATTTTCCTGTAAATTGCCAACCAGAACAGGTCCATATATTGTCTAACAGTGCCATATGTCTGCCATTCCAGCATAAAACACACCTAGTCCATGGAAATAAGGCTAGTCATAAAGGGGAGTAATTGGGCAGTAAGTGCTTTTGCCAAAATTTAGAAATTTGAATTAATGAGCAGTGTAGGCCTAGAGCTAACTGGTGGAACAAAATCTGCTAGTTTAGTTGTAGTTTGAAAAATGTTTCCCCCTATCCTATCCCATTAGAGTGAGCCTCCACAATTTTATAGGGATTAGAGGTCAATGTCACGGCAATGATGCATAATTCATTGTTGCACTATGGAATATTGTCATTTATTGTAATTTATGCAGTGCATAGATGCACTGGCTGCTTGGTAGAGGTGGTATTGTCAATTCTAAAAGGGGTTTATTTGATTGTATGGAAGGGCAGAAGTTTTACAACCTAAATTCCTCTTTGAAGCTGGGACCCCAACAGAGCTACTCTGTAAGGTGTGAGATGTAACACATAAGTAGCCTGGAAGTCTGGTTTAAATATAAACTAACTCTCTAATGTGCCATATGTCTAGATTCCCTCTTAGATAGGGGGTCCTTTGATATGTTAATGGCCATTAGCCTTGTGTTTCAGTATCATATCTAAAAGAAACATTAATACTTACTCACAGATTAATAATTAAGCCTCATTTTTATTATATTTAGAATGGGACAAGCAAAGTTGGGTGAGATTGTGATGTCCGCTATATTGGGTCACAAGTCAGGAGTATTACATATCTGTGGAATGGAAAAATGGTAACAAATGTATAGATGCAATTATTATTTCTGTGGCAAGTACATAAGAGGAGAAAAATGTTTCCATTTGGATTGATGTTGGTCTGGAACACAAGAGGGTGGTGTCAGGATCGGGACAGGGATCCAACACGCAGAGTACAAAGAGTAGCAGATACGTATACCGGACCTTAGAATGGCCGGACTTAACGTAATACTACGTATAGAATGGTCAGGGACAAGCCGAGGTCGAGGGAACGAGAAGACAGGTAAGCGAGAGACAAGCCGGGTCAAGGATAACAGAGAAGACAGGTAAGTAATAACAAAGCCGGGTCAGAACCAAAAGACAGGAGTATACAAGAGCACTGTGTGACTAGGCTGGCTAGAACCACGACAGGGCAATGAGCAAATGCTGAGAGCTCCCTTAAATACCCTTGTTCTAGAGACTAATCACGCCTCCGCCGAGACCTGATTCGTGTCTGACAGGTCGGGCTAGAATAGCGTCATGACATCGACTATTGAGCGTCACGTTACAAAAAGGCATAGTTCTCTCGCGGCCGGCGTTTACATGCGCGAGGGGACCGCGAGGAACGGGAGAATCATGCCGTCTGGATGGAAAAACGTCTAAGTCTCTACCCGTCTCAGGGGTAGAGACTACAGGTACCCTGACAGTACCCCCCCTCTCAGAAACGCCCACCGGGCGGAAGGAACCGGGACGAGATGGAAAGCGGGAATGAAAAGCCCTGCGAAGACGAGGAGCATGGACATCCTCCTGTGGTACCCAGGTCCTCTCTTCTGGACCATATCCCTTCCAGTCAACCAGGTATTGAATTTTCCCCCGGGAGATTCGAGAATCGATGATGGAGTTGATTTCGTACTCCTCCTGACCCTCAACCTGAACAGAGTGAGGAGAGGAGACCTTGGAGGAGAATCTGTTACAGATCAGGGGTTTTAGCAAGGAAACATGAAAGGAATTAGGAATACGTAAGGCAGAGGGGAGCGCTAGGCGATACGCAACAGGATTAATTCGATTCAGGATCCTATAGGGTCCAATGTAGCGAGGAGCGAATTTCATAGACGGTACTTTCAAACGAATGTTTCTAGTACTCAACCATACCCTATCACCAGGGACAAAACTAGGAGCCGGCCTTCTGCGTTTGTCAGCGTGTTTTTTATACAGTATAGAATTATGTAGGAGAATTTGTCGAGTCTGATCCCACAACTTCTTCAGATTGGCAACATGAGTATCAACCGACGGTACCCCCTGGGAAGAAGGAACCGACGGAAGAATGGAAGGATGAAAACCATAATTCATGAAAAAGGGGCTAGAGCGAGTTGAATCGCAAACAAGATTATTGTGTGCGAACTCTGCCCAAGGAATCAGACTGACCCAATTGTCCTGGTGTTCAGAAACAAAACAACGCAGATATTGTTCAATCTTTTGATTGGTACGTTCAGCGGCTCCGTTAGACTGAGGGTGATAAGCAGAAGAAAAATTCAATTTAATGCCTAGTTGAGAACAGAATGATCTCCAGAAACGTGAAACAAACTGGGAACCTCTATCAGAAGTAATCTCGGAAGGTATCCCATGTAAGCGAAAGATCTCTTTAGCAAAAATCTCCGCTAATTCAGGTGAAGTCGGAAGTTTAGGTAAAGGCACGAAATGAGCCATCTTGGTAAACCTATCCACCACTGTGAGAATAACAGTGTGCTTTTTCGAAACAGGCAAATCCACAATAAAATCCATCGCCAAACAGGACCAAGGTTTTTCTGGAACTTCCAGGGGATGTAAGAGACCACAAGGAAGCGAATGAGGTAGTTTAGTCTTAGTACAGACCTCACAGGCTCCGATAAAATCCTTAATATCCCTCCGTAAAGAAGGCCACCAGAAATCCTTAGAGATCAAGAAATATGTTTTGCGAACGCCCGGATGACCAGCCACCTTACTCTCGTGAAGACACTGTAAGAGCTCCAGTTGGAGTTCAGGAGGAACGAAGTGTCTAGACGCAGGAGTCAGTCTAGGTGCCAGATGCTGCAAGCTCCTGATCTGATCCAGAAGCGGAGAATGGATTTTGAGAGTTGTGTTAGCGATGATGTTACACTTAGGTACTATAGAGGATAAAACCGGCTCAGATATGGCAGAAGGTTCATGTTGGCGAGACAAGGCATCAGCTTTAGAATTCTTAGAACCAGGCCTATATGTGAGTATGTAATTGAAGTGAGTGAGGAATATAGACCAACGGGCCTGTCTCGATGATAATCGTTTAGCCTCCCCAATATAGGATCAGTTTTTATGATCCGTCAAAATGGTAACAGGATGCAAAGTCCCCTCCAATAGATGTCTCCACTCCTTTAAAGCCATGATAACCGCTAGGAGTTCCCTGTCACCAATGTCATATCTGCTCTCAGTGCCCGATAATTTTTTGGAAAAATACCCACATGGATGTAATGGTTTATCCACACCCAACCTTTGGGACAGGATGGCACCTATACCCGTCTCAGAAGCGTCAACTTCGAGTAGGAAAGGCAGAGTAGTATCAGGGTGAACTAAAATTGGTGCGGAAGCAAACAGCTCCTTGAGAGTCTTAAAAGCCAGAAGTGCTTCAGTAGACCAATTCTTAGTGTCAGCCCCTTGTCTGGTCATATTGGTGATAGGAGCAATAATAGAGGAGTAACCCTTAATGAAACGTCTGTAATAATTAGAGAAACCAATAAATCTCTGAATGGCCTTGAGACCCTTAGGTAAAGGCCAATCTAAAATGGATTGGAGTTTCTCCGGATCCATTTCAAACCCCTCTCCAGAAATCACGTAACCAAGAAAGGTAGTCTGGGATTGGTCAAAGCTACATTTCTCTAATTTGCAGTACAAGCCATGTTGAAGAAGTTTGTGCAAAACCCTTCTGACCTGTGCGTGGTGAGTCTCAATCTCCCTGGAATGTATAAGTATATCATCGAGGTATACAACACAGTCATGTTGAAACTCCCTAAGAACTTCATTAATTAGATCCTGAAATACCGCCGGGGCATTACAGAGACCAAAAGGCATTACAGTATACTCATAGTGCCCATAACGAGTATTGAACGCAGTCTTCCACTCGTGTCCCTGCTGAATTCTCACCAAGTTATAAGCACCTCTGAGGTCTAACTTAGTGAAAATCTTGGAACCCTTTAATCGATCAAAAAGCTCGGTGATCAAGGGGATCGGATAGGCAGTGGCGTACACATGACCCATGGGGCCCCGGTGCAAAAATTGATCCGTGGCCCCCCCCCCCCCACTCTGCGCGGGCCGGGGCAGCAACACATGGCGGCGGGCACCTGGTCGCAGGGGTTGCGACCGCGGTATGTACGCCACTGCATGCAGATGCACACACACTTAAAGGACCACTACAGACACCCAGATCACATCAGCTCAATGAAGTGGTCTGGGTGTCAGGTCCCTCTAGTTTTAACCCTGCAGCTGAAAGCATAGCAGTTTCAGAGAAACTGTTATGTTTCACTGAGGGTTAATCCAGCCTCTAGTGGCTGTCTCACTGACAGCCGCTAGAGGCGCTTGCGCCATTTTAAGACACTGAACGTCCATAGGAAAACATTGAGTAATGCTTTCCTATGGGCGGTCTGAATGCGTGCGCGGCTCTTGCCGTGCATGCGCATTCGGAGCTGAGAGGCGGAGGGATCCCCAGCGCCATGGGAGTCCGGCGCTGGAGAAAGGTAAGTGCTGAAGACACACACACACACTCTCACGAACAAATGCATACACACTAGCTAACAGACACACACATTTACTGGCAAAGACACACTCAGCGGCAGACATACATACACACTCACATACAAAACATACACTCTCACTGACAAACACACACTCACTAACAGACATCAAACAGACTCACTAACACACACACACACAAACACACTCAGTAACAGACACACAGTAACACACTCACTGACACTCACTAGCAGACACACACTCTAACACAAACACCAACACTCACACTAACACACACACACTAACGCTCACACACACTAACACACACACTAACGCTCACACACACTAACACACACACACTAACGCTCACACACACTAACACACACACACGCTCACACACACACTAACACACACACACACTAACACTCACTCACACACACACACACTAACACTCACTCACACACACACTAACACACACACACACACTAACACACACACACTAACACACACACTAACACACACACACTAACACACACACACTAACACTCACACACACACACACACACACACACTAACACTCACACACTAACACACACACACACACTAACACTCACACTCACACTAACACACTCACACACACACACTTACACATGTTTTTTTTTTATTTAATCCCCCCAGCCTCCTTACCTTTTGGAGTGCTGAGGGGATTCCCTGGGGTCCAGTGGTGCTGCTGGGCTCCTGGGGGGGGGCGGTCACCCGGCGGGCTGGCTGGTCCTGCGGGCGCGCGAGGGAGCACTCTCCCCTGAGTGCTTCCTCTTCAGCTCCCTCGCGCGCCGCGTACTGATACCGGCGCCGGAAGATGACATCATCTTCCGGCTCCGGTATCAGTGCGGTGCGCGAGGGAGCTGAAGAGGAAGCACTCAGGGGAGAGTGCTCCCTCGCGCACCAGCCGGCCGCCGGGTGTAAGCAGGGCCAGCCTCGGGGGGCCCGGAGGTGGCCGGCTCCTGGGCCCCCCAGGAGAAGAGGCTGGCCCAGAGCGTACATACCGGGTCACAGGGGCGGCCGGGCCCCCTGGTGGGCCGGGCCCGGTCGCAGCCGCGACCCCTGCGACCCTGGTATGTACGCCACTGCGGATAGGCATTTCTAATGGTTATCTTGTTCAAACCTCGGTAGTCAATGCAAGGTCTTAAAGAACCATCCTTCTTTTTAACAAAAAAAAATCCAGCCCCAGCAGGAGAGGAGGATCTCCTAATGAACCCTTTGTCTAGGTTTTCACGAATATACTCCTCTAAGACTAAGTTCTCATTCGTAGACAAAGGGTATACATGGCCCCTGGGAGGCATAGTATCAGGAAGTAAATTAATTTTGCAATCAAAAGGCCTGTGTGGTGGTAAGGTATCAGCCTTTCCTTTGTCAAATACCGCCTTTAAATCTAGATACAAGGACGGTATCTGTACTTTGGTAGAGTCGGTAGAGTTATTAAGTGTGTTAACAATACAAAGGGGTGACACTCTCTTTAAACATCTCTCTTGACAACCCACTCCTTTAAAGCCATGATAAGCGCTAGGAGTTCCCTGTCACCAATGTCATATCTGCTCTCAGTGCCCGATAATTTTTTGGAAAAATACCCACATGGATGTAATGGTTTATCCACACCCAACCTTTGGGACAGGATGGCACCTATACCCGTCTCAGAAGCGTCAACTTCGAGTAGGAAAGGCAGAGTAGTATCAGGGTGAACTAAAATTGGTGCGGAAGCAAACAGCTCCTTGAGAGTCTTAAAAGCCAGAAGTGCTTCAGTAGACCAATTCTTAGTGTCAGCCCCTTGTCTGGTCATATTGGTGATAGGAGCAATAATAGAGGAGTAACCCTTAATGAAACGTCTGTAATAATTAGAGAAACCAATAAATCTCTGAATGGCCTTGAGACCCTTAGGTAAAGGCCAATCTAAAATGGATTGGAGTTTCTCCGGATCCATTTCAAACCCCTCTCCAGAAATCACGTAACCAAGAAAGGTAGTCTGGGATTGGTCAAAGCTACATTTCTCTAATTTGCAGTACAAGCCATGTTGAAGAAGTTTGTGCAAAACCCTTCTGACCTGTGCGTGGTGAGTCTCAATCTCCCTGGAATGTATAAGTATATCATCGAGGTATACAATAACACAGTCATGTTGAAACTCCCTAAGAACTTCATTAATTAGATCCTGAAATACCGCCGGGGCATTACAGAGACCAAAAGGCATTACAGTATACTCATAGTGCCCATAACGAGTATTGAACGCAGTCTTCCACTCGTGTCCCTGCTGAATTCTCACCAAGTTATAAGCACCTCTGAGGTCTAACTTAGTGAAAATCTTGGAACCCTTTAATCGATCAAAAAGCTCGGTGATCAAGGGGATCGGATAGGCAGTGGCGTACACATGACCCATGGGGCCCCGGTGCAAAAATTGATCCGTGGCCCCCCCCCCCCACTCTGCGCGGGCCGGGGCAGCAACACATGGCGGCGGGCACCTGGTCGCAGGGGTTGCGACCGCGGTATGTACGCCACTGCATGCAGATGCACACACACTTAAAGGACCACTACAGACACCCAGATCACATCAGCTCAATGAAGTGGTCTGGGTGTCAGGTCCCTCTAGTTTTAACCCTGCAGCTGAAAGCATAGCAGTTTCAGAGAAACTGTTATGTTTCACTGAGGGTTAATCCAGCCTCTAGTGGCTGTCTCACTGACAGCCGCTAGAGGCGCTTGCGCCATTTTAAGACACTGAACGTCCATAGGAAAACATTGAGTAATGCTTTCCTATGGGCGGTCTGAATGCGTGCGCGGCTCTTGCCGTGCATGCGCATTCGGAGCTGAGAGGCGGAGGGATCCCCAGCGCCATGGGAGTCCGGCGCTGGAGAAAGGTAAGTGCTGAAGACACACACACACACTCTCACGAACAAATGCATACACACTAGCTAACAGACACACACATTTACTGGCAAAGACACACTCAGCGGCAGACATACATACACACTCACATACAAAACATACACTCTCACTGACAAACACACACTCACTAACAGACATCAAACAGACTCACTAACACACACACACACAAACACACTCAGTAACAGACACACAGTAACACACTCACTGACACTCACTAGCAGACACACACTCTAACACAAACACCAACACTCCCACTAACACACACACACTAACGCTCACACACACTAACACACACACTAACGCTCACACACACTAACACACACACACTAACGCTCACACACACTAACACACACACACGCTCACACACACACTAACACACACACACACTAACACTCACTCACACACACACACACACTAACACTCACTCACACACACACTAACACACACACACACACACACTAACACACACACACTAACACACACACTAACACACACACACTAACACACACACACTAACACACACACACTAACACTCACACACACACACACACTAACACTCACACACTAACACACACACACACACTAACACTCACACTCACACTAACACACTCACACACACACACACTTACACTTACACATGTTTTTTTTTTTATTTAATCCCCCCAGCCTCCTTACCTTTTGGAGTGCTGAGGGGATTCCCTGGGGTCCAGTGGTGCTGCTGGGCTCCTGGGGGGGGGCGGTCACCCGGCGGGCTGGCTGGTCCTGCGGGCGCGCGAGGGAGCACTCTCCCCTGAGTGCTTCCTCTTCAGCTCCCTCGTGCGCCGCGTACTGATACCGGCGCCGGAAGATGACATCATCTTCCGGCTCCGGTATCAGTGCGGTGCGCGAGGGAGCTGAAGAGGAAGCACTCAGGGGAGAGTGCTCCCTCGCGCACCAGCCGGCCGCCGGGTGTAAGCAGGGCCAGCCTCGGGGGGCCCGGAGGTGGCCGGCTCCTGGGCCCCCCAGGAGAAGAGGCTGGCCCAGAGCGTACATACCGGGTCACAGGGGCGGCCGGGCCCCCTGGTGGGCCGGGCCCGGTCGCAGCCGCGACCCCTGCGACCCTGGTATGTACGCCACCGCGGATAGGCATTTCTAATGGTTATCTTGTTCAAACCTCGGTAGTCAATGCAAGGTCTTAAAGAACCATCCTTCTTTTTAACAAAAAAAAATCCAGCCCCAGCAGGAGAGGAGGATCTCCTAATGAACCCTTTGTCTAGGTTTTCACGAATATACTCCTCTAAGACTAAGTTCTCATTCGTAGACAAAGGGTATACATGGCCCCTGGGAGGCATAGTATCAGGAAGTAAATTAATTTTGCAATCAAAAGGCCTGTGTGGTGGTAAGGTATCAGCCTTTCCTTTGTCAAATACCGCCTTTAAATCTAGATACAAGGACGGTATCTGTACTTTGGTAGAGTCGGTAGAGTTATTAAGTGTGTTAACAATACAAAGGGGTGACACTCTCTTTAAACATCTCTCTTGACAACCCTGACCCCACGAGACTATTTCCCCTGATTTCCAATCTATAATGGGGTTATGTCTCTTCAGCCAGGAGTATCCCAGGACTATGGGAACAGAAGGAGATGAAATGAGTAGTAGAGATATCTCCTCCTTGTGTAGAATACCAGTAGTTAAGTTAAGAGGTGTAGTCTCCCGGAAAATCACAGGCTCAACTAAAGGTCTACCATCTATGACCTCAACAGCCAAAGGTGTCTTCCTTAACTGGGATGGAATAGCGTGTTTGGTGAGAAAAACTTGGTCGATAAAGCTCTCAGCAGCTCCGGAGTCTATCAATGCCACAGTCTCTAAAGTTCCCTTCTCCCAAGTTAAAGAGACGGGTAATAGAAGCCTGTGTTCTTTGTAGTTATGAGTAGAGGACAAAATAGAAACACCCAAGGCCTGTCCTCTAGAGAAACTTAGGTGCGAGCGTTTCCCGGGCGATTGGGACAATTCAAACGTAAGTGACCTCTGACTCCACAATACATACACAGTCCCTCCCTTCTCCTGTACTGTCTCTCCTCTTCTGATAGGCGAGTAAGGCCTATCTGCATAGGTTCTGGAAACAGTGGAGTTTTGGTTTCAGGACTTTGAAATGAAGGAGCTAGTCTAAAGGAAGGTCTACCGGTTCTATCTCGAGTGTTCTGCCTCTCTCTTAGACGTTCGTCAATGCGAGAGATAAAGGAAATTAAGTCCTCCAAATTCTCGGGAAGCTCTCTCGTCGCTACCTCGTCAAGTATTACATCGGATAATCCGTTTTAAAAAAAGGCTATATAAGCCTGTTCATTCCACTTAACCTCTGCCGCCAAAGACCTGAACTCTAGTGCGTAATCCACAAGTGTTCGGTTCTCTTGTCTAAGGCGCAACAGTAATCTAGCTGCATTGACCTTTCTGCCAGGGGGGTCAAAAGTTCTTCTAAAAGCAGCTACAAAGGCATTATAGTTATAGACTAACGGATTATCATTCTCCCACAACGGATTAGCCCATCTCAGAGCCTTCTCAATGAGTAAGGTGATAATAAATCCCACCTTTGCCCTATCAGTAGGGTAGGAACGGGGTTGTAGCTCGAAATGGATACTGATCTGGTTCAAAAAGCCACGACACCTTTCAGGAGAACCAGCATAACGTACAGGTGGGGTAACTCGGGAAGAAGCACCTACAGTGGCTACCTCTAGCCCTGAACTCACAGGAGGAATAGAAGTGTTACGCATCTCCTCAGGTGAATTATTAGGACGTGATAGTAACTAGCCTGTAGTGCTAGTGCCATCTGATCCATTCTATGATCCATGGCGTCAAACCTAGGATCAGGAGAACCAAGCTGACAGTTTGTACCTGCAGGATCCATTGGCCCTGTCGTAATGTCAGGATCGGGACAGGGATCCAACACGCAGAGTACAAAGAGTAGCAGATACGTATACCGGACCTTAGAATGGCCGGACTTAACGTAATACTACATATAGAATGGTCAGGGACAAGCCGAGGTCGAGGGAACGAGAAGACAGGTAAGCGAGAGACAAGCCGGGTCAAGGATAACAGAGAAGACAGGTAAGTAATAACAAAGCCGGGTCAGAACCAAAAGACAGGAGTATACAAGAGCACTGTGTGACTAGGCTGGCTAGAACCACGACAGGGCAATGAGCAAATGCTGAGAGCTCCCTTAAATACCCTGGTTCTAGAGACTAATCACGCCTCCGCCGAGACCTGATTCGTGTCCGGGATTTGACTGACAGGTCGGGCTAGAATAGCGTCATGACGTCGACTATTGAGCGCCACGTTACAAAAAGGCATAGTTCTCTCGCGGCCGGCGTTTACATGCGCGAGGGGACCGCGAGGAACGGGAGAATCATGCCGTCTGGATGGAAAAACGTCTAAGTCTCTACCCGTCTCAGGGGTAGAGACTACAGGTACCCTGACAGGTGGTCACTTATAGTTACTATCGTACACCTTATCTCCACCTCTCAGGGTGAGGCTTGATAATCCACAGGGTATATATCTAATGATACTGAAGTGTGTATTGTACTTGCTTGGGGCCAAAATCTAATTTTGATGGCGAGTCACCATCTTCCTTGCCAGAGACCCCCTTGCAGAAGTTTTACTTTGAAAAAAGAGTAAGTGATTAGGACTTCTGTTATTTCATCCTTTTTGTTTTTATCTGTTGTTGGTGTAACTAATTTGATTGTCATCTATATTTTTGTATGCACTGTGACTATGTTTTCCTCATAATAAATATTCCTTTATTAAGTTCTGCCTTTGTCTGGTTAAGAATCATCTGAAGAGACTAATTAGTGTTTTGCAATTGCTTAAATATTGTGCTAAGTTGTATATGGTGGGTTTTTATTATTAAGTTACTTGGGGGACCAAGGCACCCCATTTATAAATTGTCTTGGTGGTGACAGCGTTAAAATGGTAATATTTATATTATTAGAGTGAAGTGTGGGTGGTGTTAAGAGAGATTGTATCATTATTTCCAGTCTAGTACAGACAAATAGTGAACTTTAACCCATTCACCACCACAACTACGTCATGCACACTTTTGAAGTAGGGTGCGTTCATGATAATCAACACGTCAGATTCACATCTGATAGAGATCATCTGAACCGCACATCTGGCCTCAGCTTATTTACTAAAAAGTCAATTTAGACCAGGGAAGGCAGAGTTGCTAATGTCATCTAGCATGAGGTGTTTTAACTCAGTTCTAATGCTACAATGATATCCTGTAAGGGCGCTAATTTATGCCTATGTTTAAGGGTCCTCTAAGTCATCTGAAGTACTGATACAGTAGGTAACTTCTCCCTCTTAATACCAGAAGCAATATTTGCAAAATATCCCCAAATAACTGCATTGTGGGCTATTCCAAAATGTAGGGATCTTCTATGGTGTTTACAGAAAATACAAGGTAAGTTACCTAGAGATTGTTCACCTTCCTGGTGGCATCACTATAGGGAAGGGGTCAGCCTCCACACCCAAGACTCTCAGAAACCTAGTTTGAGTTTATTAGAGGCATACCTATTGAGGGCTTTACTTGACCTAAGGAAACAAATATTCTTGGGTAGGTGTGATCAGTAAAGCTTTCTAGTGAATGTATAGTCTCATGTACAAGCATAGGCAACCTTCGACACGCAAGATAATGTGGACAAGTTCTCCACTGGCTATTTGCCAGCATTATGGCTGTAAGAATATTATGTGAGATGTAGTCCATAACATCTGGAGTACCAACGGTAGCCTACCACTGAACTATGTCAACCTGGGTCCATTTCATGTTCCTAAGCAGCAAACTATTGGTGGAATTATGTCCCTTCACACATCTGCAAGGGACAAGTACAACACACATTAAACCACACTGTATTTATCTAATGATGCTTTTATCTCCTTAATTATTACAATTACCATTTACATAGCACCAACATATTCTGTTGTGCTTTATAATTATAGAAAGGGGATATTTAGAGGTGAAGAAGACCCTGCTCAAATGAGCTTCCAACCTACGAGTCAGGCAGGCATATATTATCAGGTGTTTTTTACAAGGACACTCACCATGATGTGTGCTGACTGATATTTGAACTTTGGTTTCGAAGGCAGGTTTTCAATTTAGTCTTCCTCGTCTTTATTAAACAGAAGAGTTTAATCCACCAAGTTTTAACTGCAGACTTTTATTTTTTTGCATGTCGGGTAATATTACATGTAAATATGAAATAATTAAAATAAAAGTTATTATCTGACATTTGTGAGAGCTATGATCGAGGTGTGTTCTGCTCTCCCTGAAACTTAACAATCATTCTTTTAGCAAATAAACTTCACATGGTTGATTGAAACTCACCCTTTTTTTTTTTTTTTAAATTACTAACAATCTCAGGGTCTTCATTTTAGCTTTCAGAATGGTTTTATCACCTCTCTCAGAGGGAGAGAAGCTTTCATTTGAATGCATCATGAAGAAAGGATGTTCAATTATTGTAGCTTGGTTGGAATTTTTCTCAAGGTATTTCCATATTTTACCTTTTTATTTTCAAAGAGCACAATGGGATTTCTTTAATCATTGCCAGTTTGTACACTATTCTCAACATGTTATCTGTTTCCCTTACTGTATTCCACACAGTCAAACCATTAAGGCTGATAGAGATTTAATAAGCATGAACTTCTGAATGCTGTTTTGTTTACGGTTTATGTAAAACAATGAACAAACTGCATTGCTGTAATACTTATTGACACAGCTGCAAGCTTAATATCTAGATAAAGTCTTGAGCCGAAAACAAAATAAATTGCTTTAGATATATGTCTACAGTATAATACTACCTTTTAGATCATATTATTAAAGTTTTGGAACGATATGACCCCTATTGGGGAATATTTTGTACCAGCTGCTGGTTGGTGTAACGTTGAAGAAATAGTACTTACAAGTAAAATGTCCTAAAAATGGACATACAGGCAAGTCTTTTTTCCTAAACTTATTTGAGACTGCTTTTAACTAAAAAAAAATAAATATATATTAAAATGACAGAGAGGGATGTAGTTTCTTAACAGTTTGGAATTAATTGATTATTAAGTGCTGAATAGTATAATGCTGCCATTTTAGGTTCTTCCCTGCAGATGATTTAAACAAACCCAAAATTAAATAATATTTGTGATAAATAAACTTGCAGAATATATATTTCAAAACTTCCATAATCACTAGCTGGGTACTGATTCCCCTCACTATTTACAGTTTTGTTTGGAGTTTATGATTTACTAAGTAGAGGCTTGGGGGTTATATCCAGTAATTTCCACGAGTGAGAGACTGAAATGTCTACCCTGACATTTTGTACTGTATAATGAACTCAGTGATTTTATGAGATACTTAGCGAGCCACATAGCAATAAGATGATGCTCCACACCTACAATGCCAATAACATGCCTTCCAACCAGCCAATTTACATGGGGTAGTCCCAATTTATAGAATTTATCATATGCAAAATATATCAATATATGAAAATATTAATATATTTTTAAAATATTAAATAACTTTAAAAGCTTATCCAAATTTATTAAATCGAGGCCTTTGTTCACTGGTGTCCTGCTTTTGGGGACACAAAGGAACTGTACACAAAAGTGTAGTGCGAGCGTATCATTAGACATGTTTCCACTATGCCAAGGGCACTAGGATCCTGCAGAAAGCTCTAAAACAGTTCTCCCTGCATGTCCTGTCCTCAGTCGGCTGGCCTATGGGATTGACAGGCAGCATGGCATGTATTCATGGCCAGCTAACCTATCATATTTTTGAGCACACCGATCCACCTTCCCTGTTGTCCTGCCCCAGAGCCGTAACCAGGGGCGTATTAGCCGCGAGGCAAACAAGGCATTTGCCTTGGGCGGCATTTTCCAGGGGGCGGCAAAAAAAGCCGCCCCCAAACGCCCAGGGCAAATGCCTTGTTAGCCTTGCGGCTAACTGACATGCCGTCTGGGCGGGCGGTCTGCTGGGCAGTGCTGGCGGGTGGCCGGCGAGGGAGCACTTCCTCTGAGCTGTCTGCTCAGCTCCCTCGCGCGCCGCAGAGTGAGGCTGGGAGCCGGAATATGACGTCATATTCCGGCTCCGCCTCCCAGC
This sequence comes from Pelobates fuscus, assembly GCF_036172605.1. NCBI lineage: Eukaryota > Metazoa > Chordata > Amphibia > Anura > Pelobatidae > Pelobates > Pelobates fuscus. The sequence goes on from NC_086320.1 coordinate 146,022,704, forward strand.
CTCACTGTGCGGCGCGCGAGGGAGCTGAGCATACAGCTCAGAGGAAGTGTTCCCTCGCCAGCCGCCCGCCAGCGCCGCCCAGCAGCCACTGGACCACCAGGGAGAAATAGGACCCCCCCCCCCCAGCATTCCCAAAGGTAAGGAGGCTGGGGGGGGTAAATTAAAAAAAAAAGTGTGTTAAATATGTGAGTGAGTGAGTATGTGTGTATGTCTGTTAGTGTGTGTGTGTGTGTGTGTGTGTGAATGTCTGTGTGTCTGTTAGTGTGTGTGTCTGTCTGTTAGTGTGTGTGTCTGTCTGTCTGTGTGCGTGTGAATGTCTGTTAGTGTGTCTGTGTATGTCAGTGTGTGTGTCTGTCTGTGTGTGTGTGAATGTCTGTTAGTGTTTGTGTGTGTATGTCTGTTAGTGTGTGTGTCTGTGTATGTCTGTTAGTGTGTGTGTGAATGTCTGTTAGTGTGTCTGTGAATGTCCTTTAGTGTGTCTGTGAATGTCCTTTAGTGTGTCTGTGAATGTCCTTTAGTGTGTCTGTGAATGTCTGTTAGTGTGTCTGTGAATGTCTGTTAGTGTGCGTGTGTGTGTATGTCTGTTAGTGTGTGTGTGTGTGTATGTCTGTTAGTGTGTGTGTGTGTATGTCTGTTTGTGTGTGTGTATGTATGTCTGTTAGTGTGTGTCTGTTAGTACGTGTGTGTGTGTATGTATGTCTGTTAGTGTGTGTGTATGTATGTCTGTTAGTGTGTGTCTGTTAGTACGTGTGTGTGTGTCTGTTAGTGTGAGTGTGTGTGTATCTGCTAGTGAGTGTGTGTCTGTTAGTGAGTGTGTGTTTCTGTTAGCTAGTGTATGCGTATCTGTAAGTGAATGTGTGTGTGTGTGTATTTAGAAGGCGGGGCGGGGGAAGGGTGGGGGTGGTGCGGGCGGGGGAAGGGTTGGATGGGGGTGGTGCGGGTGGGGGGAAGGGTTGGATGGGGGTGGCGCGGGCGGGAGGGGGGCGCCTGAGTTTTGTCCTGCCTAGGGCAGCACAAAACCAGGATACACCACTGGCCGTAACTACTAGCCCGCCACTTTCTACCATCTTGTCTCTGTGACACTAATTCCTGAGTTATATAAATGTTTGCAGAAAAACTAATGTTAACTAGAAAACCCATTAAAGATAGCGCAAAAAAAAGCAATGAACAAAAAAAGTGAATAACTATAAATGACAGTTTATGAAAACAAATATAACAGCTGCAAAAACACATAAAAAAGTTTCCCAAGTTTTTTCGAATTCTCTTTTGATGTTATATGCATGTTCCCTTAACCTTATTTTCAATGTTCTTTTTGTTTGGCCCGCATACTGGAGACCACAAGGGCAGCCTAACATTTTTGGAACTCGGATTATACAAATTTGGTTTTTGACACCCTGAAGAATATCTCACAGGGGAATACTCACTAAGTGCTGACACTGTAGAAAAGTAATGTTTTTCTTATGTTAAGTTATCCACTATGATAAGTATGCACCTTGTATATTCCTAGCCTTGCGTAATATTTGTATATTTAAGGTTACACACCACTAAAGTACAACACACTCTGGATAAAATTGCTGCCAGCACAACCTCGTGATCCCAACACACCTACCCCTGACCTGGTGATTAGGAATCTCAAGATTCCAGTCATATCACCTTTCCCCTGCCCAACTTGCTGCCCATTAAATAAAAAATTGTCCAAGGATCCAAACATATTGAGGATAACCTGAAAGGAAATAAACAGAACATTAACCATACCCAGGCACCTATAAAAGGTGCGGACGAACATACAATGGAAATCTGCTTGATTCCCACCAACCCAGCTGCCGAATGGAGGTATCTAACAGACCTAACCTGTTTGCCTGTTTAGTCGGACAGATGCAAAATGAATGAGTTGAGCAACCACTATCATCCACTCCTAACGCATGCAACACTGACTTAAATACTTTAGTGAACTGAGAACGATTAAGAACCAACCCATATTCATGCAATAAAATCATAGGATCGCATTTATTGGGCTGTTTTTTTTTTTTTTTTTTATATAGAATAACCTATTTCATAGAGTCCTTATTTCCCAAGTGTTAGCATACTTAATATTTCATTATTTGTCCTGCGTGGTTTTATTTCTCAGGTAACAAAGGCGGATATTTATTTGGCACTACATCAAACATGAAAATGCCATTTTGCAAAGTTCACTTAGTTTCATTACTGGTGCAATTAGTCCAATCTATTTATGATAATTACATTCTGATTTAATTAAAAAGTTCTGCAGACTTTCAGGTGTAATTAAGGAGTGCTTCCTCCAATCCACTTTACAAAATGTACCACATTAACTCATGTGATTCATTTCCCATTTTACAATCATGCACATATAACATTAGCACTCATTCTTCAATTTTCAGAGAGGATCACCGATGCCAATAACTGTTTACTGCCCAATTCACTTTCATACTGCATTTAGAGCAGTAGAATGTTTGTCTAACACACGCATCAAAAACAAGAGTAGATAACAGAAATTATTCTGAACTCCAGAAGCTCTGTCATCTATTTTTTTTTTATTTCTTTTGGTTTTCAATTCCTTTTGCCCCTTGTATATTGTGGTGGGACCACTGCCTGTTCATGAATTGCCTGTCTGTTGTTATGTGTGTTTCCCCATCTTTTCATGTCCTCTGTGCACTCCCCATTCAGGAGCGCTTCCACAAAGGAAATTAATTTGCCTCCCGAATGCGGACCACACCGATATCTCGTTTAGAATGTTAGTTTAGAACATTCACACCTCGTAACATGGTTACAAACCACAAGGAAAATAGTTCATGAGCACTCCGCTGGCTGGCCGCCATTCGTGCTGATGAACGGCAGCCAGGGGGGGCGTTCTTAGATTGATTCCCGACTCCCCCCATCCAGGGGGAGCATTCGTACCCCGAAGGGAGACGCTTCCCTTGAAGGGTTTCACACAGAGACCTCGCGGGCAGAGCCTGATCGAGGAAGGTACGGCTGCGAGGGTCCCTGAGATTGGTGTGGGCACTTCTGGGGCACTGGCGAGTTTGCAGTCTTTGCGGTGCCCGCTGGGACAAAGAGACTAGCTCTTTTCTCGCGGGTGGGCTCTCTGTGCCTGGGAGACAAAGGGATGGTCCCTTTTTCCCACGCTTGGTCTCAGATACAGAGGCTCATGGGTTGGAGACCATCTATCCCCGGATGTGGGAAACCCTGAGTTTGGGTGGCAGGCTTTTGGAGACAAGGGGACAAAGCCCTATTCCCATGCTAGGTTCCCGGGGAGGGGGAGAACACTGGGAGGGGACATATACAGTATACGTATACAGTGTGTTACACCCCTTGCATGGGGTTATGCTTAAAAGCCGTGTGCCGCCAATAAAGTAGTGTTGTACCTCCAGGACTGTGTGTCGTCCAGTTACTGGGGGGAAAATGGATGCTTGCTTCTTGTAAGGGTTCCTGAATGGCTGAAAGAAGGGAATTAGCGGAGGTTATCGGTCAGGTTACCGGGTGATCCGCTATATATATTAGTGGCTATAATCCCCTTTTTGTCAATAGCTATAGCTATATTTATTATCTTTTCCTTCTTGTGCCGGATATTAATAACAGGGAACATCCATTTTGTTCTTCTCGGTCCATGAGGTTTGGCCTTCTGTAGAATTATTTTGACTGATTGATTATGAGTAAATTGGTTTTAGCAACTAATATGGAACTTTGCTTAAAGGAGCACTATAGGCACTATAACCAGTTAATTTGTTTGAAATAATTATAGCGCCTGGAGTCTCCTGGCAAAAAGGTCCCTGGCTCCTGTGGTGTGGCTAAGGACAAGATCACACACTTCCTTGTATTCATACCCATTCATACCATCAGTTGGAGCTCTGATAGGCTAAAAGTAGTCAGCTGACACTCTAAACCAATCACAGATGCCCATTTCTGCTCAGTCTAATATTTCCTCATTTGCCAAAGCAGCACAGAGGGTGCTGGGGATTCTTGTTTGGCATTAAATCATAAAAACATTACAAATTGCTTAAGGCTGCATGACACTACAACCAGTTTAATGAGATGAAGCAGATACAGTGCCTACAGCGTTCCTTTAAGCTTTGCCCATTACCAAAATTTGCCAAAGGTCACACTCCCCATGAGAAAACATAGTCCCTGCTTTCAAAAATATAAATTTATTTAAAAAAAAAATAAAAAAAATACAAGGAGAACATAGAGGTACAAATTAATTGAAACACAAAACCTGCAAAGTGACAGAGCTTCTTTAACTGTTTAGATATAAATGTGAGCAAGTGTTACTTTAATTTTGGGAAAGCATCCCACCTACAAAGGAAATCACAACACGAAAACCAGAGAAATATCAGAAAGCAAATGGAACTTAAACTGTGGTCCTTGTATCACAATCACTGTGTAGATACCAAATTACCAAATTTTTATTATTATAGCAAAATGAATGGCTGATCCTTAAGGAAAAAATGTTTCTTGTGATTATTAAAAATAAAATATTGCATGTATTTAAACTACCAACTTTTTCCGTTATTTAAATATATATAACGTAATATTAATTACTTTAATTGCATCTACTGTTTAAGTCTGCTCCATGGGTGGAGGCCATCTTTAAGTTCTCTTTGGTCAAAGGCACCATTTAACCTTCAATGACATTCACAATTTGAGCTGCTGAAACCCCATAGAGTTTATATTTGGCTTGCTTAGGACCTACACATTATGCCAGGATTCATGAATACACACTAGTTGTTTATTACCCGCATGGTCTTGGGTCAGGTAAATAATCATTCTGACCAAAAAAGACTTCAAATGGCTGCGATCATGTAGCACGGAAAAGCAAGCACATAATAATTGCAATAATGAATTTAGCATTAGCACACCACAGAGAGGGAGTTTGATGCTGTATAGCAAGATATATATGGAACCCTTTCAGAATAGCCACCCCACTGCAAACAAAGTAACACAGATAAGAAAAGGACATATTGACATACTAACTCATCCTATAGTGTTTTAGACATGTGTAAACTACAATGAAAATATCCATAAAGGTGATGGTTAGCCAATTGCAAATTACCAGTCTACTAAAGTTGAACACACTAAACGCAAATTATATTTTGGAATAATTATAGTCAGGGCCGGCCTTAGGGGTGTGCGAGCTGTGCGGTCGCACAGGGCGCCATGGAGCAGGGGGCGCCCTGTGGCCGACACAGCTCGCACATGGCCGGCTGACAGGGGAGCTTAAGCAAGGTCTATTAAAAAAAAAAAAAAAAGAAAATCGCGGCAGAGGGGGCGGGGCTTACCGAGCGGCAGGGCGGGGCTTATCGTGAGGCGGAGGCGGGGCTAATACCTCCCGAAGCCCCTGCTGCACAGGAAGAGGGAAGGAGTCCCTGCTTCCCCATCAGCCAACTGCATCCACTGGAAAGAGGTAAGTGTGTGTGTGTGTGACTGTCTGTCTGTGTGTGTGACTGTCTGTGTGTGTGTGTGTGTGACTGTATGTGTGTGTGTGTGTGACTGTCTGTCTGTGTGACTGCCTGTGTGTGTGACTGTCTGTGTGTGTGTGACTGTCTGACTGCCTGTGTGTGTGTGTGTGTGTGTGACTGTCTGACTGCCTGTTTATGTCTGTCTGTGTGTGACTGTCTGTGTGTGTGACTGTCTGTCTGTGTGTGTGTGTGACTGACTGCTTGTGTGTGTGACTGCCTGCGTGTGTATAACTGTCTGTCTGTGTGTGTGTGATTGTCTGTCTGTGTGTGACTGTCTCTCTGTGTGTGACTCTAATTGTGTGTGTGTCACTGTAGCTGTGCCATTGTGTGTACCTGTGCCTGTATGTGTGACTGCCTTTAACAGAGTGTGTGTGGGTGTGTGTACATGCCTGTAACAGAGTTTACATTTTCCCCAGCCCTTCCTGTCAAGGCCGCACTTTGACTGACAGACTCTCACTCACTGACAGACATACACTCACTGACAGACTCACACTCTCATACAGGGAGTGCAGAATTATTAGGCAAATGAGTATTTTGACCACATCATCCTCTTTATGCATGTTGTCTTACTCCAAGCTGTATAGGCTCGAAAGCCTACTACCAATTAAGCATATTAGGTGATGTGCATCTCTGTAATGAGAAGGGGTGTGGTCTAATGACATCAACACCCTATATCAGGTGTGCATAATTATTAGGCAACTTCCTTTCCTTTGGCAAAATGGGTCAAAAGAAGGACTTGACAGGCTCAGACAAGTCAAAAATAGTGAGATATCTTGCAGAGGGATGCAGCACTCTTAAAATTGCAAAGCTTCTGAAGCGTGATCATCGAACAATCAAGCGTTTCATTCAAAATAGTCAACAGGGTCGCAAGAAGCGTGTGGAGAAACCAAGGCGCAAAATAACTGCCCATGAACTGAGAAAAGTCAAGCGTGCAGCTGCCAAGATGCCACTTGCCACCAGTTTGGCCATATTTCAGAGCTGCAACATCACTGGAGTGCCCAAAAGCACAAGGTGTGCAATACTCAGAGACATGGCCAAGGTAAGAAAGGCTGAAAGACGACCACCACTGAACAAGACACACAAGCTGAAACGTCAAGACTGGGCCAAGAAATATCTCAAGACTGATTTTTCTAAGGTTTTATGGACTGATGAAATGAGAGTGAGTCTTGATGGGCCAGATGCATTGGTAAAGGGCAGAGAGCTCCAGTCCGACTCAGACGCCAGTAAGGTGGAGGTGGAGTACTGGTTTGGGCTGGTATCATCAAAGATGAGCTTGTAGGGCCTTTTCGGGTTGAGGATGGAGTCAAGCTCAACTCCCAGTCCTACTGCCAGTTTCTGGAAGACACCTTCTTCAAGCAGTGGTACAGGAAGAAGTCTGCATCCTTCAAGAAAAACATGATTTTCATGCAGGACAATGCTCCATCACACGCGTCCAAGTACTCCACAGCGTGGCTGGCAAGAAAGGGTATAAAAAAAGAAAATCTAATGACATGGCCTCCTTGTTCACCTGATCTGAACCCCATTGAGAACCTGTGGTCCATCATCAAATGTGAGATTTACAAGGAGGGAAAACAGTACACCTCTCTGAACAGTGTCTGGGAGGCTGTGGTTGCTGCTGCACGCAATGTTGATGGTGAACAGATCAAAACACTGACAGAATCCATGGATGGCAGGCTTTTGAGTGTCCTTGCAAAGAAAGGTGGCTATATTGGTCACTGATTTGTTTTTGTTATGTTTTTGAATGTCAGAAATTTATATTTGTGAATGTTGAGATGTTATATTGGTTTCACTGGTAAAAATAAATAATTGAAATGGGTATATATTTGTTTTTTGTTAAGTTGCCTAATAATTATGCACAGTAATAGTCACCTGCACACACAGATATCCCCCTAAAATAGCTATAACTAAAAACAAACTAAAAACTACTTCCAAAAATATTCAGCTTTGATATTGAGTTTTTTGGGTTCATTGAGAACATGATTGTTGTTCAATAATAAAATTAATCCTCAAAAATACAACTTGCCTAATAATTCTGCACTCCCTGTATACACTGACAAACAATGACATACACACACTATTACTTGGACACACACTGACAGACACACCCACTCACTGAAAGATGCACGCCCCCACTGACCGACACATACACACTCACTGACCGACACACACATTCACTCACAGACACAAACACACATAAACACTTGCAGACAAACACATATTCACTTACAGACACACACACTTACAAACTTACAGACATACAGACACACACACACACATTCACTCACAGACACACACACATTCACTTAGGCATACACACTCACAGACACACACACACAGACATTTCCACTAACACTCACAAACTAATATTTTTTAAATTTTATTTTAAATCCACCCAGCCTCCCTGGGAGAGCTGGAGTGGATTTCTTACCTGCAGTCCAGTGTGGCTGCTGGGCAGGCAGGCAGGGGGCCGCACAGGCTGAGTAGGCAACGCTTAGTGTTGCCGGGAGCCAGACTGAGGTCATATTCCGGCTACCGGCTTCATTAACCCCTTAAGGACACATGACATGTGTGACACGTCATGATTCACTTTTATTCCAGAAGTTTGGTCCTTAAGGGGTTAAGCGGCGCGGAAGGGAGCTGAGCAGGAAGAGCTCAGGTGAGTATGCTCCTTCGCTGCCCGCTGCCAGCCTCAGGGGGGCTCAAAAGTGGCCAGCCGGCCAGCTCTTGAGCCCTCCAGGACGCGAGGCAAGCAAGGGCATTTGAGGGCGGATTTTTTGCCGCCCCCTGCAAAGTGCCACCCAAGGCAGATGCCTTGTTTGCCTCGCGATACACACGTCCCAGGTGCCTGTGTGTGTTACTATATTCAGGCAACTTGGTGGGGGGGTGGGGCGCCGTGAAGACTTTTCGCACAGGGCGCCTAATTGCCTAAGGCCGGCCCTGATTATAGTAGCTGTTCACTAACTCAATTCTTATTCACTAAAGTAGGCACAAAAAAAGACAAAGAAAATGTTTAACTCACATTTACCAAACTGTTTACCAAAATGAATGGCAAAAGCCTAAACCTGCCTCTACCTCAAGGAACACGATCTTTCAGTTCTTCTGCAATGCTGATAAGGCAAGTTTGATTTTTGTCATGATTTATTACACCCTATTATTCACCAAACTCTACCCATAGGACTCTTCTGGGGCACTCTGTGTGGTAAAAGATTTAAAGACTTATTCAAGGATCAGGTCCAAAAAAAAAGTATGTGAACTTGTCATGTTCAGCACCCCTTCCTATACATTAAGTAGCTCACATCATCCCACTCTTGCCCACCCTTTCACACATCCAACCTTGTTGTTAAAGAATCTGGAAGAGTGCCCTAGGTCAGGCATAAGCAACCTTCGGCACTCCAGATGTTTTGGACTACACCTCCCATGATGCTTTGCCAGCATTATGGGTGTGAAAGCATTATGGGGAATGTAGTCCCCAGCATCTGGAGTGCCAAAGGTTGCCTATCCCTGCCCCAGGTCATCCCATCCTCTCAATGGCACTTTGAACACTCTGCCTGGCAGTAGTGATGAGACTGGACCAGTCCTCAGTTTGAATCATTCTGTAACTATGACTTTATACACTCTCTCTTTGCATATTTTTATGTCTATATTTTGCCACTGTGTGTTGGTGTGGAACAAATACAATATATAGTCACTGTCTACTTAACATAAAAAAATGTTTCTGTAAATATAAATGTGTATAATACTGTGGAAAGAATCAGCAGCTTTTGCCAGCACATTGTATAAACTGACACAAATAGGACAGTCTATGGACAAATATGAGTGCTTAACCCCCCCTACCCACCACCCTCCCCCCCAAAACAAACCGCATAACCACTACAGTACCCCCAACAGATGCCTGGCAAGAAGTCAAACTGGTTTTGTGGTTATGGTGATGGAGTGTTTCTTTAACATATTTTTCCCACATTGGTCATATACATTGGTTATATATTTATTTATTTTTCATTTGTGGTTGCTGAGTACATACCCCTTGTGTTAAAAACACATAAATAAAGTATTTGGATAGCTGCACTCTTTAAAGTAATTAGAGATGTAATTATCTAAATTCTTTGAAATAGCAAGACAGTTTACAATTTGTGACTTATTTGTGCCCAATGTCAAGGCAAAGTACTTCCATAACAACTTACAGCTTTACCTATATCCTACCATTAGTCAGACAGACAGACACATATAGAAAATAAAAAATTGCTTCCTGCATAGTGCAGCGTGTTTCCAATCTTCCTGGATTATTAAGATGTTATCAGATGTGTTTGTCATTTAATATATGTGCAGTACACATCTTTTGAGATAAGCTACACAATACATTTCTACTGAGATGAACCTCACATGACCTGCTTGTTTGTGAAACAAGTCACGTCTTGCTGTACACACAGGAACAAGATCTTCCAAGGAATTCAAAGTGTAGTAACAGGTACAGGGTGCATTTGTTTATGGAGTAGAAGATGCCCTGAGCGCAGTATTGACCTTTCTAGGTCAAAGGAAAAGGAAAGCAAAATAAACAAAACGTTGCGATATTCATTCTGTGAGACAGAGGCTTGGATAGCAGCCACATTGATTTCCAATATATATTTGCAGCTAAGTAAAAGCATTAATTAACATTCGACTTTTCCATTAATATTTCGGTAAAACTAAGTTTGTGATCATTTCTGATTCTAATTCGGACAAATTTAATCAAGGCCTAAGTTTGTTGATGCCTTGATGGAGCAGTAACCCTAAAGGAACGGCGAAACAGAAACCATTGCTTACATATATTATTAATGCATCCCCAATAAATACTCAGTAAACCTATACGTATACAACACTCATTGGACCATCATCTGTGAATAAGGAACAATCACTATATTCCTCAGTCCACATTAATTATTGTCTAACTGATCAGTTATTTCTACTTGAGTTACAACACATCTCCCGTGTTTCACACAACATACCCATTCCTTCCATACTCTAAGCTTCATACCTCAATTTAAAATGCTGGAACCAGAGCCAGGATTTGGGAGGGGCTCTTCAGGATTTGTGACAGATTCTAAAAGGTGTACACATAAATTTGCACAATCAGATACTCAAATGTACACATAGTCACATAGTTACATAGCTGAAAACAGACATATGTCCATCAAGGCCAGCCTTACTCAGATCTGTTTTTGCTGATGATCCAAATGAAAAAAAAACAGTTTGAAGAGCTTCCAATTGTGCAACAAACTAGGAAACAAATCCTTCTTGACCCCAAAATGGCAGCCATATCTCTCCATATCCTTAGAGATATCTGACTGCCATTCTGGGGTCAAGAAAGGAATGTTTGCATACAGTGACAAATACCCAAATGCCTCTACACATTAAGGTATGCCACTTCTAAAATGACGCTTTAAAAGACGGCCTGCTTCTTGCATGACTAATCAATAACATGATGCTTTATATGTATATGTAGCAGACTAACAGAGTGGGGGCTCTGGCAATATTTCAAACAATTCGAAAACAGGTATTTGTGAACAGAGTTGAGGTGGCACTTCAGTCCCTGCTGCCGAACAGACTGACTTTTCCGGGGGGGCATTTGCCCTGGTACTCCCCCCTGGATCCACCACTGCAATATTGCAAACTGTCTCTCAGTGGTGTATATAAATGTTCTTCTTTAATTTTGCATCTTATTCATTTTCCACCCATCGTTCATGTAGCTCATCTATTTATCTATTTATTTTTGTCTGATTTCAGGGGTTACTTGTGTTTTGTACCTTAGTCACAGAGACATCAGAATTGAGAGATTGGAATTGTCTCTTATTGCTGTACTAGGGAGACTATTAATACACAAAACATTTTTAGGTTGGACTAATCATTCTGCTTGAATTCTTAAATTAATTTTGAGGTAAATGTAACATTTGTACATAAGGTAACAACATATCTGTAATCCATTTGTAGTAGACACAGGAGGAATGGTCCCAGGCTTGGAGCGCAGACCACCGTCCATCCAGCATTCGTCCCTTCTCCTAAGTAAAAAATATGTCAGAAAGCCTTTTCTTTCATCACTAGCTGAGTAGCCGTGACAGAATCTCCCAGAGATAGATCGGGATTAAGCAGGGCTCGAGTCCTGCAGGAATGCGTGGGAACGGCGTTCCTGCACTTTTTCCACAGCAGGAACGCCGTTCCCATTACTAGTCCTGCAGGACCCAGGGCTGGCACAAGCGGCTGCCAGAGCAGGGGGAGGACAAATCCGAATCCCCTGCCTCTGACTGGGGACTCGGATTTTTAAACTCACCTCTCCCCCTGCAGTCAGTGGAGTCATCCTGCCACTCCTGATGATGTCAGTAGGAGGGGGCGTGACTTTCTCTGCTCTTCTCACAGGACCGCTGGGGAGCAGAGGAAGTCACGCCCCCTTCTACTGACATCATCAGGAGAGGCCGGCTTACTCCACTGACTGCAGGCTGCAGGTTCCAGATCCTGTCCCACCCCTCCTGGCCCAAGGTAAGCCTCAGGGAGGGGGGAAGGCACTTTAGTTTTTTTTTGTTTTTTTTTATCCCTTCCCTCAGTCCCTGTCCCCCTATTTAAGGCCCTGCCCCCCCCTCCTCAGTTCCTGTCCCCCTATTTAAGGCCCTGCCCCCCCTCCTCAGTTCCTGCCCCCTTTCCCCAGTCCCTGTCCCACTCCTCAAGCCAGGTACTGAGAAGGGGAACAGGGACCTGTCCCTTTCCAGAGTCCCTGTCCCCCTCCTCAGGCCTCTCCCTTTCCAGAGTCCCTGTCCCCCTATTTAAGACCCTGTCCCCCTTCCTCAGGCCTGTCCCTGTCCCCCTCCTCAGTCCCTGTCCCCCTATTTAAGGCCCTGTCCCCCCTCCTCAGTCACTGCCCCCCTCCTCAGTCCCTGTCCCCCTATTTAAGGCCCTGTCCCCCCTCCTCAGTCCCTGTCCCCCTATTTAAGGCCCTGTCCCCCCTCCTCAGTTCCTGCCCCCCTCCTCAGTCCCTGTCCCCCTTCCTCAGGCCTGTCCCTGTCCCCCTCCTCAGTCCCTGTCCCCCTATTTAAGGCCCTGTCCCCCCTCCTCAGTTACTGCCCCCCTCCTCAGTCCCTGTCCCCCTATTTAAGGCCATGTCCCCCCTCCTCAGTCCCTGTCCCCCTATTTAAGACCCTGTCCCCCCCCCTCAGTCCCTGTCCCCCTATTTAAGGCCCTGTCCCCCCTCCTCAGTCCCTGTCTTCCTCCTTAGTCCCTTTCCCCAGTCCCTGCCCCCCTCCTCAAGCCCTATCCCCTTACTCAGTCCCTGTCCCCCTCCTCAGTCCCTGCCCCCATCCTCAGGCCTGTCCCTTTCCTGACTCCCTGTCCCCCTATTTAAGGCCCTGTTCCCCTTCCTCAGTTCCTGCCCCCCTCCTTAGACCCTGTCCCCCTTCCTCAGACCCTGGCCCCCTTCCTCAGTCCCTGTCCCTTTCCTCAGTCCCTGTCTCCCTCCTCAGTCCCTGTCCCCCTCCTCAAGCCCTGTCCCCTTACTCAGTCCCTGCCCCCTCCTCAGTCCCTGCCCCCCTCCTCAGTCCCTGCCCCTTTCCTCAGTCTCTGTCCCTCTCCTCAAGCCCTGTCCCCTTACTCAGTCCCTGTCTTCTTACTCAGGCCCCGTCCCCCTCCTCAGTCCCTGTCCCCCTCCTCAGTCCCTGTCCCCCTCCTCAGTCCCTGTTCCCCTTCTCAGTACCTGTCTCCCTCCCCAGTCCCTGTCTCCCTCCTCAAGCCCTGTCTCCCTCCTCAGTCCCTGTCTCCCTCCTCAAGCCCTGTCTCCCTCCTCAAGCCCTGTCTCCCTCCTCAAGCCCTGTCTCCCTCCTCAAGCCCTGTCTCCCTCCTCAAGCCCTGTCTCCCTCCTCAGTCCCTGTCCCTTCCCTCAGTCTCTGTCCCCCTCCTCAAGCCCTGTCCCCTTACTCAGTCCCTGTCTCCCTCCTCAGTCCCTGTCTCCCTCCTCAGTCCCTGTCTCCCTCCTCAGTCCCTGTCTTCTTACTCAGGCCCTGTCCCCCTCCTCAGCCCCTGCTCCCCTCCTCAGCCCCTGCTCCCCTCCTCAGCCCCTGCTCCCCTCCTCAGCCTCTGTCCCCCTCCTCAGCCCATGGCCCCTTCCTCAGCCCATGCCCCCCCTCCTCCTAAGCTCCTGTCCCTTTTCCACAGCACTGTCATCTTACTTAGCCCCTGTCCCCCTCCTCAGCCCCTGTCCCCCTCCTCAGCCCCTGTCCACCTTACTCAGCCCCTGACCACCTTACTCAGCCCAGTGCTCTTACTCAGCCCCTGCATACGAGCATCAGCCCCTGTCCCCCTCCTCAGCCCCTGTCCCTCTTCCTCAGCCCCTGCCCCCTTCCTCAGCCCCTGCCCCTCTTCCTCAGCCCCTGACCCCCTTCCTCAGCCCCTGACCCCCTTCCTCAGCCCCTGACCCCCTTCCTCAGCCCCTATCCCTTACCTCAGCCCATGTCCCCTTCCTCAGCCCATGCCCTCCCCCCAATCTCCTGTCCCTCTTCCTCAGCTCCTGTCCCCCTCCTCAGCCCCGTGCCCTTACTCAGCCCCTGCATACAAGCGTATCATTTTTGGGGGGTGAGGGGGGGAGGGGGGGAGGGGGCGGGGAGTGGATCTTGGGTGAGTTCCTGCACTTTTTGAACCAGGACTTGACCCCTGGGATTAAGGTATGTTAGATCTCAGGGGCAAGAAGAACAGGGCATGCACTCTCAGGTAAGTAGTGATTAGAAGGGAGAGGAGTAGCTCATTGTCCAGGTCAATAGGTTATTTAATAGTTAATGCTTAACTTTTAATTGTTAATTAGTTAAAAAGACATACACATCAGCATTTACTCAGTGAGAATGAAGAATGAAATTACTCCAACGCATACTATTCCTATTTAAGGCATTACCCCTCCCAGTTTCCAAAAAAAGACTTGGAGCCTTTACAAAGAGAAATGGACAGATTTGTATGGCAGAATAAGAGGCATAGAGTGGCACGCAATATACTATACCGCCCCAAGGCGGCTGGAGGCCTAGAACTACCACACCTCCACTATTATTATTTGGCAGCCCAACTCACACAGGTAGCCCTATGGCACACCCCTCCTGATAAGAGGAGACGGGTAGACCTAGAATCCATGCTCATGGGAGCTGACCTCCTACAACTGTATATTTGGCTTCCAAAAGAACATAGGGCACCACTGCACACCACCTGCCCGTCAATCACCAACTCCATCCGGGTCTGGGACTGCTCCACTCGGAAACATGAGCTGATGTCCTACCCATCCCCCATGATGCCCCTACTTCGCAATAGAGCATTCCCCCCAGGCATGAGGGCACGAGACTATCAAGGCCTTGAATATGTGGGATTAAAATGCATATGTCAAATATACGTAGGCGACAATGTAATCTAGTATAAAAAACCTTAAAAATAGGACCACTTTAACAACCACAGACTTCTTCAGATACATACAGATGCGAGACTTTGCGAGCTTACCTCACATCAAGAAGGCGGCCCACACACGGCCTACCTTCTATGAGAAGGTATGTGATCCTGAGACATACCAGAAAGGTCTGATCAGCACCATCTATTGTCACCTCTGCTCCACCACAACAGATTGAGGGGAGTTAACTTATACTAGTAGATGGGAAGCCGAAAAAGGAGAGGTTTTGGAGGGCATAGACTGGCGGGACATATGGGAAGCCAATAGCAAAACATTGATCTGCGTGACAATGCAGGAACAGGCTTTCAAAACCATACTCCCGGTCATACACAACACCGGTGAAACTTTATCACATGCATAAAACCCTAATAGATCAATGCTGGAGGCTGTGTGGTCACAGAGGAACGTACCACCATATGTGGTGGAGCTGCCCATTAGTGGCCGCCTTCTGAAAGGAGATGGAAAGGCTGGTGTCCCAAAAACACATTAACCTTGACCCATGGGTGTCCCTACTATCTAGACCTAGAGATGGCTCTGTTGCGCAGCATTACATTAGCGGCCCGCAGATCCTTGGCACAGATCTGACTACAGCCCGCTACTCCCTCAATGGCTACGGTACTCAATAAAATCAAAGATAATTACTTAATGGAAAAACTAACAGCACATGTAAGAGGGACACTGAAGAAGTTTGCAAGGGTTTGGGAGTCATGGGAAGCTTACTCAGAGACAGTGGGGAGGATTAGGGGACTCGGGTAAGGGGGAGGCTTGCCCTGCTGTGCTCTATGGCTTCCTCTCACCCGCGTTCAGTCGCTGGGTGGCCGGGGGGCTCTGCCTGGTTCCCCCCTGCCTCCCCTCTACACCCCCTGCTGCCCGGCTGGCCTGCCTCTGCCGATCGCGACCCGGAATTCTCTCTCTCTTATAACTTTTCTTTGACTCTTTTTTATCTTCCCTCACACTTCTCTTCCAACACTTCTCTATACTTCTTCCCCCATTCACAATGGGATTAGTGACACACACTGTTAACTCTATTAATATCTCACATGGAAACACGTATACCAGGAAACAGCACAAAAACCCTCATGAGGTGGGTCCAATATAAATAAGAGGTACAGGTGGAATAATACCCCTCCCTACGCTACCAAACCTACTGCCACCTGCAAATACACGGTGCGTATTTGTCCCACCGCACGGACCCAAATGCCTACCGGATAGACCCTATCTCAATAACCGAGTTTGAAAGGCTCTCGACCTCCACAGTTACAAATAGGCCTATTACATTCGAGTTCAAGTTGCATAGACTGCACACACAAAGTGAGGCTCAAATGTAATGCAAGTGACAACTGCCTCCTATGTAATTGAGGACAGTACAGATAAACCTGATGACCCCACTGACGGAGGAAAAATGTAAGAATTGAATCTGCTAAAAAAAAAAAATGAAAAAACGTGAAACCTTTGACAGGTTGAGATCTTGTCCATTGCCACGGTCTGACTGAAATATATGCTTTAACACTGCAACAATTTTCTTAATGTACCTTATCAAGTTTGTATGAAATATGACTTGGCTTTTATGCAAGCCTTTCTACTATTGACATATCACAATATCTGTCATTGAAAAAATGAAGAATTAAAAAAAAACTAAAGGCATACACATATGACCTCTAGGTGTCAATAAGTCAAAACAGAATAAAATAGACTAGATAGATCAATGTAGTGAACACAAAACATGTGAATTTCTATTTAACAGTTTAATTGATATGCTTTTGTGAAAAAGTGATTTTTTGAAGGAGTTGAGACCAGGTGAGCATCTAACGGAAAAGGGAATGGAGTTTCACAGAAACGTTGCAGCCCTAGAGAAGTCTTGAAGGCGAGCATTACAATAAAAGTCATATTTTTAAAATCAATCAGAATTCACAATTTCTGCCAGGCTATGTAAACTTTTGAGCTCAACTGTATATATATTTGATTTTGGCTGCTGATTGTTCAATCTGAATTCATCCATGTTCCAAATGATAAGATGGTGTTTCTGATGACAAAAAGGTTATTTTTGAACATAGGTCCCTGATTATTTGCTCACTCCAGAAGACTAACCATTTTAACAATTTATTGTCTCTTGTGCATAGCAACCAATTATTTCTTAACCCCTTAAGGACCAAACTTCTGGAATAAAAGGGAATCATGACGTGTCACACATGTCATGTGTCCTTAAGGGGTTAAACTATAGTCTATTGTCAACAACCTAATGTTAAAATTATTTTTGAATTATAGTTATTTTGATTTGTCTTATGTGAAGAAAATTGACTTTATTTCAACATTTTCTTCTGTATTCGTGTGTTTTCTCCGTTTCCTGTATAAATATTGGTTATTAGTTCGGCAGTTTGAAACTACCGAACACCGACCACCCTCCTGGCTTGTTAAGTTCAAAAGTACCATTGATTAAGTGTTCCCAGGGTGGAACGCCACGTGGAAAAGAAAACGGCGGCCATCTTGTTCGCACGAGGGGAGTCAGCGGGACTTGGTCGTCGAGTGTCTGGCACTAAAATCGGACACTCGACCTCACGAACCACCGCTGAAACTACCGAACACCAGCTTCTCCCACTTACCGAACAGCCAGAAGAGCGGCATTCGGTAGTTATGTTCGTGCAGACAAGGGGAACAATCGCTGCTATGAGCCAGGAGGATCTATTCTGTATTTTGCTCGCTTTTCACCTTTTTCCCAATTGACTGACCGCACACGCTGAATTTGTGGAACTGTTTTGGGCAGGAGCCTCGTGTGTGGTCAGTAAAACATGACTTCCACACTTTTCAAGAACCCCTGAACCGATCTGGGTGACATTTGGATATGTTTGTCCCCCAGATCGGAGCTATCAGGGGATATGTATTTTGTGGGGATACCTTGTGGGGAAAGGGGTGTTCTAACTTTTGGGGAAAATGTGTGCCCTTTGCCTGGAGATAATTGATTTATTCCTTAATTTATCTCAATATCTCCCAGGCAGAGGGAAGGCGTGTATTAGTGAAATACTGTATAATGATTGGTTGATGTATTTGTTTGCTGTGGGAGGTCCTCTTGCAGGAGGATTTCTCATAAAAGCCAGCCTGTTTTCAATAAAGATCATTCCTGTTACACCCTTCATGAAGTCTAGGCTCATGTTTGGGGAATATTCTATTTGCTTGGAAGAATCGTCTTGGAAGCTGTATTCATCTATACTATTCCTCTACTCCCTGCTGTAGCTATAATCACTTAGGCTCAGCTGTTGGGAAAGGAATAGAAGACAACAGTACCATAACCACTGCAGGTCTTAACAACTGGTGGCAAGCGACGGGATTGAATGGAACACGGAAAGACAACTGGTGAATGGCCCAGCAGTACGAGAAACTAAAAAGGACTACGCTAAAGGATCTACTGGAAGCCCGAGGTCAGGTGGCAAGCAACAAAAAGAGAGCTACCCTCATAGCAGAACTGATGGAGGGCTACCAAACCAGCAGCATGGCGAATGTCAGCCGGGAGTAAGCAGAATTCCAACAGAAGGTGATGTGGAGGCGAAATCTATATGGGTCAAATCCCACACCTGAGATGGTGACGCAAGTCCTGGCACAAGTAAACGCAGAACGCAGAGCACAACAGGCGAGCTTGAACCAAGGAGACACCGCTTCCTTAACGGGATCTATAAATGGAGGACAGCGGAGAAAAATTAATTATGCTGCATTTAAAAGTTTTTCGGACGGAGAGATTGAAATTGACGCATATTTGCAAGATTTTGAGCGTCAATGCGCTTTGGAGGGTCTGGAATTGGAGCAGCAAGTTCACAGGCCGAGCAGCAGAGGCATACCGAGCAGTTCCTGATACAGCCATACATGACCACGCCAGGGTAAAGGACATTCTGCTGGCCAGGTATGCCGTGACCCCAGAGACTTACAGGAAAAAGTTTCGGGCATTACGGAAAGGGGGCCGAGACTCCTACACCGAATGGGCCTTTAGGATGTATCGGGCAGCCCAAAACTGGATACAGGGCTGCCAGGCCACAACGCTGGAGGAGGTGCTGCAACTCCTCTTGCTCGAACAATTTTTTGATCACACCCCTGCAGACACCAGGGACAGGAAGCCGGCCACAGTCGAGGAAGCGGCTAAGCTGGTAGATGAGCGTCATGAGGGAAGAAAAGGAGAGGCTAGTAAGGTCCAGCGCTCCTCTGGTAAGGTCCAGCGTTCCAACGCCAGGTCCTGTGGCCAACCCCAGACCAAACACGGTACCACCCATGACACAGCCTAGTTTTACCCGGAGACCTCCATTGGTATGTCACCAGTGCAATCAGCCAGGGCACTACAAAATACATTGCCCTCAGCGGAGCAGAAACAGCTTGGAGCGGCCACCACAACCACCGAGGGCTGCCGCTCACCACTATCAGCATGCACCTTTGGAAGAGCACACTCCAGATTCAGAACAATGGGCCATGCTATATGAGGTGGATCTAGCCCAAGCAGAAGCAGACAACCGGGTGCACCACAGACATTGGGTCACCATAGACGGAAAAGAGGCAGAGGCGCTACGAGACTCTGGGGTCACCCTTACTTTGGTGCAGCCTCACACCGTATCTGCAAAGGCCCGCACCAACAGGACTGTAGCAGTACGAGTGGCCGGAGGTGCCATCCACAAGCTACCCACAGCCCAGGTGCAGTTAAATTGGGGCAGTGGAGCAAAGCCGATGGAAGTGGGCATTATGGCTGGACTACCTGCGGAAGTTTTGTTGGGGAATGATTTGGGGTGCCTGACTTCACAGCTGGTGCAATCCGATCCTGCTGGAGCCTGCACCATGACTACCAGGGCGCAAGCCCGTCGAGCTGGACCAACACACGTCGAGGAACCACAGGTAGGAACTAAAATCCCCGTAGTATGCCCTACACCTATCTCCTTCTGGGTCCCCAAGACTTTGGCCAAGCACAGCAGGCAGACCCCACCGTAGCAGGTTACAGGAAGGCAGTAGGTACCCCTAAGGAAGGTAATGCCCACAAAAGCTTCCACTGGGACAAGGGGTTGCTGTATAGGGTCACAGGGGGAGTGGGGAACGGGGCAGCCCAAGTTATAAAAAGGCAGTTGGTAGTCCCTCGGAAGTACAGGGCAGAGCTTCTAAGGCTCAGCCATGATATCCCGCTAGCAGGGCATCTGGGTATCAAGAAGACTAAGGACCGCCTAACGTTCTTCTGGCCAGGGATATCAAAAGATTTGCAGTCCTACTGCAGGACATGTGACACATGTCAAAGGATAGGGAAAAGGGGGGATCATCCTAAGGCCAAGCTATGATCCCTACCTATAATAGAAGAGCCATTCTACAGAGTGGCAGTAGACCTGGTAGGGCCTCTCAGCAAACCCAGCTCCTCCGGTAAGCGCTACATCCTCACGGTGGTGGACTATGCCACCAGGTACCCTGAGGCTGTGGCACTCTCCAACATTGAGGCGGAGACAGTAGCAGAGGCTCTAGTCAAGATCTTTTCCCGAGTAGGGTTTCCCCAGGAAATACTTTCAGACCAGGGAACCCAGTTTACGGCAACTGTAACTCAGCAGTTGTGGCAGAGCTGCGGGGTGAAACCATTATTCAGCTCCCCCTACCACCCCCAGACTAACGGTCTCTGTGAACGGTTTAACAGCACGCTTAAACAAATGCTCACAGCGTTCACAGAGTCCTACGGTCAATGGAAGAAATTTCTACCTCATCTCCTGTTTGCTTACTGGGAAGTGCCTCAGGCGTCCACTGGGTTCTCCCGCTTTGAACTCATATACGGGAGAAAAGTCCGGGGACCCCTGGACCTCATACGGGAGCACTGGGAGGGCTCCCGTATGAGGTCCAGGAGGATTTCTCATAAAAGCCAGCCTGTTTTCAATAAAGATCATTCCTGTTACACCCTTCATGAAGTCTAGGCTCATGTTTGGGGAATATTCTATTTGCTGGGGAGAATCGTCTTGGAAGCTGTATTCATCTCTACTATTCCTCTACTCCCTGCTGTAGCTATAATCACTTAGGCTCAGCTGTTGGGAAAGGAATAGAAGACCACAGTACCATAACCACTGCAGGTCTTAACATCTTATATTCTATTTTTATTTATTTTAAGGCACAACTACAATTGTGTGATTGTTCCTATTTAAGGAATACTCGAAATACCCTATCCACTGCAGCACACTGGCCAAGAGTACCCTGATGAAGTACTCAAACCATTTAAACTGTTTGACTTCTTACCTGGGGGAAACTCTTGCTTAACATGTTCTGTTAGTTATCCTAAACTAAATATTAAAAACAATTTTACTATAAGTCCACATCAGCTAGTAGTGAATATAAAACCCTCGGTGACAACCGGGGAACAGGAGCTGTAGTTAGTGATGAAAAACATAAACTGTGACATTTGTTCCTGCTAACCATGTTATGTGTGAATAATGTAATTACCAATTAAAAGTAATTCATTTACAGGGCTATTCATAAAAGACAGAATTCAAAGTGAATTTAAAATTTAAGGTCACAGTAGCTGAACGTTTTTTTTATTGTCCTTAAATTGGAAATTAATTTTAAATTCATTTTGAATTCTCACATTAGCAAATAACCCTGTTAATCTGTTAAAAAATTTAACATTAATTGGTTCTATTATGATACTATCTAACTGCCCCCAAATAATCCTGAAATGTTTTGTTCTATTGGTTTCTAGTTCTTCCGTCTATGAAAGAGCTGTATTGACTTGAAAAATCAATTGTCTTTCATTCTTCAGATCCATGCTAACACACACCTCCAGGTTAAACATCAACATGTCGCTGACAATTTATTTTGCGAACTTGAAATTTTCTATTTATTTTGGGATTATTTGAGAGTAAATGTATTGTCTCGGGCCCTCACGAAATGTATTACACTAAACACATTGATTTTATGTTATCTGTAATTGAAATCAATAGATGTCTGCTATGTGTGCACTAAATATTCTTTCTAGCTCCCAGAGCAATACATCTAAGTCATGTCTGCATTACATTTGTGCAATATTTTTTAACATCTTTTGTAACCATATTTTACTGGTTTACTGGCCTCCTTAACAGCCTTGTTGGTAAATAGTATTTAGTGATAGCAGGATTCTGTCAAACTGAATACCGTTAGTCATTTTTGCTCCACTGTCCATTGGTCAATTGTAGATAGAGGGCTCAGGAGGATTGCAGAGGTATACGATGGTTGTATATTATTGCCTGGCTAAGAAAGTCTACCATTGCCAAGAATATTTTAACAGTTTAAATAGAGATTGTAGCCATAAATAGCTGCATAACCACTATACTCTTAAGATATGGTGGTAATGGTGCTATCAGTGTCTCTCTAATATTTTGGATTTTGGATCATATGGTTTAAGCTAATTTGGTTGAGAACAGATACATTTAAAAATGTAGCTATGATTAGAATTGGTTGCCAGCCATGCAATTATTGTGAAAGGCCATAAAAGTAATGGCATGGCTTACATGACAAGCCAATGTTTGTAAATACTGCCCTTATAAAATCTTCATCCTTAAAATGTGATATAGATGTAAAATAACAGATGAAATTAGTATCTTATAATATATTTTTATTTGATGAACAAAATTTTAGAATGATAAGCTTTCAGCAAAATCTCCCTTTCTCAAGTCTAACGCACAGCTACAATCTCTACTCTAACACTATGTGATATAGGAGTGCACCATTTTGTTTCCCAGTGTTCAACATTCTATTTATTATAACATTTAATCACTGTCTTACACCAAGATCAGATACTGCAATCCATTCATTGTTCATCATTTGCTTCTTTACTCTGCCAGTCTCTTCATTGGTTTCAGAATAATATTCAGTCCTGAACCATGTCTACCCTGCTCTAACTAACACTGTGCTTCCATGTCTCTGCCCAAATCTCCAAATACACCCCCAACTACTCCTTTTATTCTTAGCAAAGCTTAGTCTATCTAATTACTCTCATTAATTCCTCCCAATCACGCCTATAGGTCTGCTCAAGTAACAGGGGTGGACTGACCATTCAGCCAGCCACCGTGCTAATTTTTTAATGATCTACTCCGCTATCTATAACTTGGAAAGTCCTCGTCACTTCCCAAGTATGCAGCCAAGACTGTCCATACAGCAGTGGTCAGTGCGGCCCCTGTGCATGGCGGAAAGGATTACACTTCACTGTCAGAGAGCCACACGGGGAGAGAAAGATTGAAGCCTGATAGAGCAGGGTTCTTGTGACAAATGCTCTTTTCCATGGTTGTTTGCCATGAACTCCTGGAGGAGTGTGGAAGCTGGCCTCCTGCCCACTGACTATGGTCGGAAACCCCGTTCGGGAGTTACCCTGCCAAGCCGCCATTTGAAACTTTCCCACGGGGCCCCGGGTTTGGCACTTTCCATTCTCATGAATAGAACCAACCGCTAGCTCCCTGACGGCCGTTCGCATGACCAAATCCACAAACGGTCCTCAGCGGTACTTAGCCGCGAATGTTATGGAACTGTTTTCGGCTAGGCAACCTTGAGGTTCCCAGGCAACTTGGTCTGGGGTTTTGAACCAATTTGCAACCCACAAGGAGGGTGCTTTTGGGAGGGAAGGTGCCTGAGACTAAGAGGAACAAATGCTTCCTGAGAGTCAGGTGGAGGACACTGTATTTCGGCCACAGGAGCTCCCGAAAGTTGACCGGACAAAGCACACATCGCTTTGGAACTATTTGGGGCATAGGACCACGTGTGCGGCTGGCCAGAACTTTGCCCCAGTGGCGATTCCCCTACACTGCATGGATCTGAGCACTATTTGGACAACTTGGGCACTCAGATCAGGGCTGTTTGGGGATGTAGGACATGTGGGGTTTATATGATGTTTGGCTCTCTGTTCCTGAGAGATAATTAGCTTACCGGTCTTTAACTCAATTATCTCACAGGCACAGAGATCTCTGGGAGGGGCTTGTATTGAATACAACAGAGACCCCATGCTGGGGGCTGTGTATGAATTATGTGTGCCTTGCCTGAATAAACCAGTTCCTTTTCACCCTTCACTAGTGTTTGGGTGGATCAGCTATACTCTCTGCAGGAGAGCTTAATCACTTGAAGTTGTACGCAGGACCCTGTTCCAGGGCAGGAAGCAACGGAGAAACCCCAGCCAAGCTGCAGGGGCTAGGGGCTGAAGCACTACGTGTGTCCCGGTGGAGAGCTAGGAAGCGAGCTTGACAGAGGTACCCAGTCAGGGTGCCAGGTGGTCCATCACAGTCCTCATCAACCTATTGTTCCTAAAACATTTTGTAATTCTATCATTTATTGTTAAATGTTCCCCTTTATAATATTGTAAAGTGCTGCAGCATAAGTTATTGCTATATGAATGCCAAAACTAATAAAAGGCAGGGTAAGAGGAGTGAGGGCTGCAAGAAGCTACAATACAGGCTCTACTAGGCCACCACAGAATAGTAAAATGTGCCCCCTATCTATGGTAAGCAGGAACGGGGAACTGATTTTTTTATTTTTTATTTAATTTATTGTAAATTGTGAGAGAACAGACACAGCCTTCCCACACCCTGCCACTCATCTACCCACATACAGCCACATTTTTTCCTGAGTGCTACCTATGCACATCACTTACATCTACATACACCACTCTCAGCAACACACAGCAGCCAAAGGTACCAATCACAGCTACTTGCACACTTCACTTACAGCTACCGCACCTACAGCCACCCTACACCTAAACAACCAGTCACCACACAGACAACACACACTATGTCAATTCACGCAAACACATGCAAACAGAGCCCTACTTCTTGCTAGAATGTTAGCTTGCAAGAGCAACCAATATCTGTTTAAACCTAGGGACACATTTAGAATAACAGATATCCTAGTGTCCTACTGATTTTATTCAGTTCAGTCACGTTTAGGCTTACTATTATAGCAAAGTTCCCATACTCACACACTGGAGAAAAAATAAACAAACATTTGTGCTACACCGCTATATCACCTATTATGCCCAGGATAACATATTAAATATGTATATCATGCATATAGCTAATTGAAAAAGGACTCCAACAAGATTTATACAAAAGTCTTCTTATTTGCCAGTTATAATTTTCCAGGTAGAGAGTAGTCAACTCTCTTAGTGTAATGTGACAATTAATAATCCCTCACAACATTTAGGGGAAGATTGGCATTTACACATTAACTCTCTCTCTCTCATGCATGAATAAAAGACAGTATATAATTAGCTAATGCGTGGGACTTGATTAAACCCTTAGTATACGAGCATCCTTTTGCTCCATTTTTTGTACATTTTTGTTGCTGTGTGTAACTATATCCAGTGCCAAACTTAATAACAAATACATGCTGGGATCTTTCAGGGACCTCAGCATGTTACACCACACACACACAGTTACACACATTGTTAAATTAATTATTTCATTCTATTGTACTGAAAGGTAAGCAAAGGGTAATACAAGATGGGTTAATAATGCAGGCTGTGAGGTCAACTGGACTCAGTATAATCATGGAATGATGTGTGATGATATGTGGATCTCCTCTTCCTTCATCCCACATGTTGGGGGTTTGTTGGGTGGTATCTACACTTCCTTTCACTAAGTATGTAATGAGGTAAAGGGTGCCCCATTCCTATGTGCTTAATAATATTGTATGATTAACAGGGTAATAGTGTGCCCAGTTCTTTTGCCCTAAACTAATTAGGCTCCAGTATAACCGTATGAGGACTTGACTAAACTGAATAAAATCAAAAGGACACAGTGTTATTCTAAGTGTTTCCTTAGGTTTAAGCAGATATTGGTTGCTCTTGCAAGATAACATTCTAGCAAGAGGTATGGGTAATAGAGGCAAATTGCAAGGTGTTCATGGTAGAGCAATGATAGTTAGAGCAGTGGTAACATCACTGCCTTGGTTATTTTGTGTGAAACCAGTATGAAAGATGTTCAAAGTATGTGGTGCAGGAGTCATGTCACTATTGATGCATTCATGAGGATCCGAGTGGGTGCATCAGATCATGGCAATAAAGAAGCAGGAATGACGTAATTCTTTGGCAGTATAAGGTTCATTGTTGAAACTAATTTCAAAATGGAGGAGAATTAACTCCAGAATGACGGAGATTGCTGAATGCCTTAGCATGAATGACAAAAAGGAGACACACGTTATATGGCAAATCCATTCAGTAAATAATAAAATGGAACTGAGGTTTCTATGGTTTCCTATGGAGCAATTTAAAATACCAAATTACCATCCCTATGCTATGCACGTATTTTAATGAGTATAATACAATTGGTTCAATATAGAACAGTTTGTGCTTTGCTATTTTCTGTCGTTTTTCATTTTCTTTGAATAAAGAATTATAATATGCTCTTGCGGTGTGTTCTATTTTTCCAGCTAGCATTAAATTGCAAGCTAGCAAATACACAAAAAGACCTTCTGTGATTGATTCTTCTCTAAGGCACTGTGCTTTAGCTTGAAATGCCTTAATAATACATCTTTCAAAAACATGCATGTACATCTTACCATTTAATAAAATAATTCTCTCTGTAAAACATAGTTAAGTGCTCTCAGAATGCAAACAGTTGGAAGTCACTCATAAATCAGTCACATTGCCTTCATTTCCAGCAGCAGCATGCGAGAGGGCTAAGGATTGTTAAATAAGACTTATTCATGTGTATTGACATGTTCATCTTTTTCATTATACTGCTAGTCACACAGTCTCTTTCTCTCCACGGAAGTATTGGAGGTTATCATAAGTCAAACCGTAAAAGCTCAAAGCAGCATGATGTTCTCCATTATATCATTGATCTACAGTGACACTATATTTGCTATAATAAAAATAATTTATTAAACTTGTGTCTGGTTGAGTAATCCCAATCTGTCTGCTCACTGCTACCACTCTATTCTGTAAATGAAAGCTAATTCTGTAGCAAACACTCTTAGAACTCAGTTCTGCTAGTATCACTGGTAACTAAATCCCTTTCAAACTGTATATGCTATATATATATTTATTGGCGTTATTTTACACATAGATCGTAGACAAAGCAAAACCTTGAGATTCCCCAAGTATATAATAATATATAGCAACCTGTCGAAAATTGGTAGGTGGTAAACTAAACATAGGATTATGAAGAAACTTTTTCACAGAAAGATTTCTTGATACGTGGAATGCCTTAGCTAGCAGATGTGTTAGAGAGTGATTCAAGTGAAGAATTTAAAAAGAGTTGGAACAGACAAACTGTAGGCCTGATAAAGAGAGCATCTAAAAAATAATAAAGATGATTTTAGAAAATAAACATGGACATCCTATGGCAACATTCTTGATTTATACTGTTGCCTATTTTGCTTCCAGCCTGCCTACCTCTCTGATCGCCTGCGGGTACTTCGGATCCCTCCAGCATTCTATCTAATGCTGCAAGCTTGCGTGCAGAGGGTATATATGCGACCAAAAAAAGTACCAAATTCGGCATTTAAAAATGACGTCAGAGGTCAGAATAAAAGGGTCAAGTACCCTCCACGAATAGTAGTCAATTCCAAGCGGAATTGGGCCAATCAGAATTAAATGATGCCTATATATACTTACCTCTCTCATTCCTTGTTGCCCTGTTGTGGTTCTTGGTAGCCCTATAGCACATTCCTCTTGTTTAATACTTGGTATTTTTTCTGGCTCTTGTTTATACGTTTATCTTGTATTCTATACTCCTTTGACCTGGGCTTGTTAATAAGTTTATCCTGTCTTCTGTACTCATTTGACCTAGGCTTGTTTATACTGCCAGGTATACTCCGTATACATGGCCATTCTAAGGACCGTTATACAGATTGTCTTTTAGTGATTCAGTCTGTACGTTCAGGTTCCACCAGATCCTGACACTGCCATAGTCTATGTTTCCATTTTGCTCCAGATTCCGGCTACATCTGATACACATCAAGTTAACTGTACAGTATGAGAAACACAAGTCACTGAGTGTTATTGTCTCCACATTGCGAGCTCACCTTAAATGCTAAGTCCTGCTTACGCACCAAAATGAAAGATCAGAAACTACAAGATATCAAAGAAGGAAAAATGCAGACTTAGATGTCTTTGTAAAATAAAAAATAAGAAAATGAGTAGCAAACAAAATATGGTATTACCACAAAAATGAGTGAAAAGAAAAAATTTAGGTAAAAAAATTATATAAAACTATTGCAACTGTACAAGTCAAGGCTGTTATTAAGATACATTTAACGTAGAGTTTTACAAGTGATTTTTAGAAGTGAGTAATTATAAGATATGTCACCTCTGCAGCTGACGAAACGTTTGTTTATGAATCTAAACTTCATGTACATCTTTAGTTGCTGTTAAGTGGTATAAAATATTTAAAGAACTTAACTTTCGCATCTAAGCACAGAAAGTCATGAGCTAGTTCGATAAAGTCACTTATTAAAATGTTAAAGAATGTAACAGAAGTGGGAGGATGGGACAGACTTGCCATGTCATATTAAATTTGAAACATTACATAACTATGTCAGTAAAACCCCAATAATCATTTTTGTACACATTTTCTATACAGTAAAACTGTCAGATTTAGATGATAAAATAATATTGAAAGGCTGTCAATGCATAAGTCTTTGCGTGGTACCCACAATACTTCTTTGGAATGTGCGGATCTTCAGGAATGTTCTGTTGTAAAATATTGAGAAGCATAACATTTTTCAAGAGAGATACATAACACATATTGTGTTCCTTCGGGGTGTTCATTGCATTCCTGCCATACTTGAAGAGATAAACTACACAACACAAATACCACTAATGTCATTATTGCACATTTTACACAGAATTTTGTTCTAATTAATTCCCATGGTGGATATAAACAAGTGAAAATTCACTCTTCATAGATTTTTAAAACAACAAATCCAAATAAAGACAAAACAATAATTTCATGATCTCTTTGTTACTTAGTGGGCATTTCACATCTTAATGCCAAAATATAGTTGCGCTGATCTTGAAAATTGAAATTCTATTTGAATTCACTTTGAATTCTCACTTTATAAAAAGGGAGGGTTTGCAAGGACTGCCGTTCATCAGCATCAAGAACATCAGCTTTTGCAAGCTGTTTTAAGATATACCCCTAATAAATGCATGCATGCATTCTATAGGAGTATTTCTACTAAATAGTGAAATATACTTTTTTGGCCCATCGGGGTAGTAGAGTGTCCCTTTAAGAGACAGAAACAAATTCCGTCTACCCATATCATTACCTGCAGAGAAATGAATTAATGGCAAAAGTACATGCTGCACAGGAATGTTTTAACTGCCATGAAATTTGGACAGACTCCAACATATTGGTGCTACTATAAGATTAAAGGAACCATTCACTTGTCATAACCAAAGCCCTACCTCGAATGCTAACCCTAACCTGAAATAACAGGGCTCGAGTTCGACAGGAACATAGGATACTGGCAGCAGCACTGTTTGCCACCATTAACATTGTCTCTCGAAGTCTGTAGGATTCCGTGTTGGCTTGCACAACCCTGCGTGAGCTCACGTAAACGGGGTCACGCAGATATATGAGTGTATCATATTTTTTTAGTAAGGCGGTGGTTATCTTAGTTGAGTTCCTACACTTTTTGTTCTCCCAGGATTTGACCCCTGTGAAAATATATATGTAATAAAAAATATATGTAATATAAAATACATGCATAATGGTAAACATCTGTTAATAGGAAATTATGCCATTTTGATGTTTTAGAAAGATGTGGTCTTGTGGTTTATGTGCCTCAAAAACTCTCATTGGAATTATTTTCAAATAATACACAGTTTACTATTATGTTTCCAATACATATGTTACAGATTGACTCTACTTAATATTTGTTTGGACTTGCTATAGTTAGTGATGTCCCGAACTGTTCGCCATGAACCGTTTGCCAGCTTGTTCGTGGCGAACGCGGCGGGTGAACATATGTGATGGTCGGTCCGCCCCCTATTCGTCATGGAGGTGGGAGGGTCTGGGAGGGAGGGTCTGCTGCTGATTGGCTGGAATGTGCCTGCTGACTGTGAGGTACAGGGTCAAAGTTTACTCAATGATGACGAATAGGGGGCGGACCGACCATCGCATATGTTCGCCCGCCGCGTTCGCCATGAACAAGCTATGTTCGCTGGCGAACAGTTCCTGCCGAACAGTTCAGGACATCACTAGCTATAGTCATATATTCTCAGCACTCAGATTTCTATTTCTCATTTATGTGTGTTTGAATGCAACCATTCAGGAACAAAATTACATCCCTTTCTTGAATACATATATATATATATAAAAAAATAATTTCTTTCCCATTTTGACTTTAATCCACAGGCAACTGAAGAATGTGTAGGAAGAGAAGAACTGAGATCAGAGTATAATATCTCGAGATAATAGTAGTGTGGTCAAAACCATTTATTGGAATCTAATGAGGTTTATTTACTAAATCAAGAATTGTGAACAAATGAAAAGGAACTACAATTTATGCACCAGCATACCAGAAATGGTAAATGCTTATGCTTTTTTTTGTCTTAAACTTTCAATTCCTCTGTCAATTTTCCACTCAAAACAAAGTAAAGCGAATAAACCTATCAGATCTAAATTTCCTAAATTTAATGCAACACAACTTAAAGGGACATGTGGTGGTTTTGATGCATAGATACTGCCCCTTTTCTCTAACACATGTAAATGTTCATTTGTTATTGAACATGCTTCGAGTGACTGTCAGACTGATCGCAACTAGAGGAACTTCCTTCTTAAAACCTTCGAAAGTGTTAAAATTCTTTATGTTACGCACCATCCTGCAGAACATGATGATATCAAACAATGTAAACTATTTGACTAATGATTACCATGCATGTGCTATGTGTCCTCAATGCTTCTCTATGAGAAGCATCTGATTGTACAAAAGTCATCTATTCTAAGTAATTTCACAGTAGATTGAGTCACTGCAGATCGAAGACTGTCTTGGCTCAGGAATAAAGGTAAAATTTAGTTTTTGGGGCGTTTCATTTCTTTTTTTTTATAATTGTAAAATGGGGGGACTTGTATTTAAGAGAATATTTGACATTTATTTTTAACCTTCCTTTAGTTTGCTAAAGTAGATTTCTATGCTCGTTGTCCCATGAGCATGGATGAAGACTAAGCAGGACTACATAATTTGTAGGAATTATTTCCACGATTCTCAGAATCATTTAGCACCCAGTCAGTAAGGGTGAAATTGACAGTTGCTTATTTTTTTTGCCATTCCTGCAGGTTTCCATACTAGAAAATGTTATGGTTAGCAATTGGGAATTAGCAGATGACGAAATATTTAATGTTTCACTTAGAGATTTGAAAGAAGGCAAGTAAAATACCATTCTGTGAGGGCATATAATCATTCTTCATACATTGCAATAACAAAATGGATAGAAAACTCACAAGTTAATAAGAGTGACATACATATGTTCACACACTATTCCACCCCACATATATATATATATATATATATATATATATATATGTGGGGTGGAATAGTGTGTGGGGGTATTGAACTTTTGTTCAAACAGATGGAATATAAATATATATGACAAACACACGGACACCCGTGGAAAAGTGTAAAAATGTGTAAAAACACAGAAAACTTAACTGATAGGTTCACGGCTTCCCAAGGTTATCTCCCAGCTGATAACCATATAACAAGGTATGTATGATAGATAGGATATTTTGGGATTCTGTAAGTGTACCTATAATAGAGGACAAAACATAGTGCAAATATTGCTTAAAAACTGAAATGAAGCTTCCAATGATTAGAATGCACTCACATATTCCAGGAAAATAAAGCGTGTTATGGGTGCCTCCCCTTGGTGGAAGAAAAAGGGGGGTATGTTCCTTTAAAAACTCCCTCCTCGAGTGATAGCCAATGGGGTATCCGGGTCAGCCAGAAAATTCACAGACAGCAAACCAAACGAAATACTTCAATGGCAATTTATTCACTTGTAGAAAGGTGTATGGTAAAAATCATAAAAGCAAATTAAGATAGCGGTGCTGGTCCTACGCGTTTCGTCCTTGTGCAAAAGGACTTCCTCAGGGACCTCTTTCAATGATTTACAATCAACAGGTACATAAAATCAAAGCAGCATCCTAAACACACTAACATTGAAACATCTTATATAGGGCTAGTCCCTTAAAGTCATTGGTGGAATAGTGGGTGTCTTCCAATCTTGCAGTTCCGATTCGTCAAGGGTTTGAAGAAGCATTTAGATTTTATCTCATTTCCCTCACAGAACAAAGTCAGATCCAGGAAGTTGATCTCTTTACAATTCCACACTGGGGAAAGTTTCAAATTATATTCATTCTGGTTGAGGTGGTTGACAAAAGTCATAAATTCAGAATCCGACCCCCTCCAAATGATAATAACGTCATCGATATATCGCCGCCATAGGACCAGGTTCGCCACCCAGTCATGCCCCCAACGTACGCAGAGGTCCTCCCATCTGCGCATGTATATGTTGGCATAACTGGGGGCGAACCTGGTACCCATGGCGGTTCCCATTAGTTGTAAATAAAAAGACTGATCAAAAAGAAAGTAATTATGTTCCAAAATGAATTGGACGCCCCACAAAATGAAAGATCTAAGGTAATCCTTTGGAGATCAGGGAAAATGAAAATTTTCAGGAAAGATCAAGAGCCCCAAAAGAGAAAACTATCACCAACTATTTTCAGCCCCGAGAGAAACGGTGGGAGCATCCCAATCGCTTCTCCCATCTATACAGAGAATCTCCACCAAAAAGGAAAAGAGCAGAGGAGCAGGAGAGGAACTTAGGGAGAGATTAGAGTTATCAGAGGATGAATTAAAGAGAGGGGTTGTCAATCTGTCTGGAGTTAATCTGACAGAACAGGAAATGCAGCTCTTAGAGAAGGGAATGAAATTTGCCCCCAACCAAGAGGCAGATGACTTTCAATTGTATATTGATTTCAAAAAGTTTATCAGATCTATGACAGTGACAAGACATTTTTTAAAAAACCCTTATCCAATTGTAAATAAGAATGATGGTGGATTTAAGGATGTACAGAATAAGTTTAAGCTTAAATCCAAATTTTTCCCTGTACAGAGTAAAGGGTCACACCTAGAAACCTTTGAAAATCTGGTAGAAAAAGATTTTGAAAAATGGGTAGGTAAGAGGAAAAGAAAGGGAGGAAACCAAGTACAAAATTTAACCAAGGGGGGCAAACAGCACTAAAAGATCTTACCTCAACGGAGAACATTGTAATAAAGGAGGCAGATAAAGGGGGAGCAATAGTCATCATGTCAGATCACTATTACCGCCAAGCTTTTAACATTCTAGCTGACGGCAAAACTTACAAAAAACTCAAAAAGGACCCTTCCCAAACATTTAATATGGAACTAAAAACCCCTTTAGAGGAGGCCAAAAATGAAAATATTATCACAAAAAGAAATTTTGACTTTCTTTGGAACCCTCATCCAGTTATTCCCATTTTTTATTTTATCCCAAAGATCCACAAAAACTTAACAAGTCCCCCAGGGCGCCCAATAATAAGTGGCATTGAATCAATCACAGCCAATTTGTCTGCCTTCCTTGATTCCTATTTACAAAAATATGCCCAAATGGCATGGTCATACACAAAGGATACGAAATCCTTTTTACAGGAAATTGAAAGTATAGAATGGCAGGAAAATTTTAGTTGGGCCACACTAGATGTGACCTCATTGTACACAGTTATCAGCCATAATCTTGGTTTAGAAGCAGTGGCCTTTTTCGTAGACCAGGATGACACTATCTCCCTGGGCCTTAGATCTTTCATTTTGTGGGGCGTCCAATTCATTTTGGAACATAATTACTTTCTTTTTGATCAGTCTTTTTATTTACAACTAGTGGGAACCACCATGGGTACCAGGTTCGCCCCCAGTTATGCCAACATATACATGCGCAGATGGGAGGACCTCTGCGTACGTTGGGGGCATGACTGGGTGGCGAACCTGGTCCTATGGCGGCGATATATCGATGATTGCTCACATACTGGAGACTTTCAAATACAGGCTCAACATATTGCTGACAAGTTGGTTAAAAGGGGTATAACCAAAAACAGATAAATAGAGAAATTCATATGATGTCGAAAAGGAATAGAAATGAATTCTTAGTGGACGGCCCTAGCAGAAAGAAAAAAGAGGAAGATTTCAAACAAGCCTTTTTTACTCAATATAATGTAGACCATCCAAAAATCAAAAGGAGTCTACATAAATATTGGCCAATTTTGTTGGAAGATCCCATTTTGGGGGAACATCAATCCAAAAGGCCAAAAATCATTTATAGAAAAAAACAGAACCTTAAGAATCTATTAGCCCCTAGCTATGCTCTAAAAAATGGTTTCAAAAATAACACAAAAGGGTTTAAAGGTTTTAGGGGTTGCAAAAGTTGCAAAGCCTGTTCACAAGTGAATACGGAGAAAGTTACAAAATTCAGTAGTTCTGTGACAGGGAAACAGTTTTCTATTAAATCAGAGATTGGCTGCCGCTCGACCTGTGTGGTATATCTCCTTCAGTGCCCATGCGGTAGCCAATACATTGGCCGCACAAAAAGATGTTTGAAAATAAGATTTCTGGAACATATAAACAATATAAAGAAGAAACTGGACACCCATTCAGTTCCCCTCCATTGCAATGGTTGTCCATTATTTAGTTTAAAGGGATTACGTTGTATAGGGATTGAACAGATACAACCACATTGGAGAGGGGGCAATAAAGAGAAAAGGTTGGCCCAGAGAGAATCTTATTGGATCCATAGATTACGTTCGCTCACACCAAGGGGTCTAAACGTGGATATGGATATTGTCTGTTTTTTGAATTAATGAATTGAGAAGATGTTATGTCTTGGGAAAAACATACAATATATCACATTTTAATTATTAAATAAATATTCAATAATAGAAACACTGGTTCAGTAAGGAGTGTTATAATTACAATTTTGATTTCACTGTTTAGAATTGAACAAATATTAAATGTTCAATTAGTCATGTCACTTTATAAAATATGGTTGGACCAACATTAAATATTTTATCAGCTATGTCACTTTAATACAATATGGATTTGTAATTGAATATATAAATAAATATTCATGTCACTTTACACAAAACGATTTTGCAATTGATATGTGTTTTTCATGTCACTTTAATGGTTTGTTATGTTAAAATATGGTTATGAGTATAAGCATCTCTTAATCATCATCTATTATTATCATTATTATTTTTATTATTATTTTTGCAAAGTTATAAATATTCATTATGAATGACCAACTTAGATAGGAAGCTGTGTCATTCATTTATTCTCTATCATGTCTCAAACTGACTTTTTTTTTATTATTTGTTTTATTTATATAGAGGACACATTATTATTTTTTCTATTATATTTTAGATGAAAAGATGGTTTCTAACAGTCTTCTATTTTGCAGTTACGTACATAGTAATATCTGGTATAAGAAAAACTCTCCCTTAGGCTGTTTTCTATGCTGTGGAACGCACAGCCATTTTTTCGTTCCGAGTATGGAATGCATGAGGATCACGTGATGACACACGTGACGCACGCGTCACAGATGACGAATGCGGAAGTGCCCGACAAGGGAAACGGACCCGGTTTTTCATCTCGGTAAAGCGAGTACACCTGAAGGAGAACACCTTGACGAATCGGAACTGCAAGATTGGAAGACAACCACTATTCCACCAATGACTTTAAGGGACTAGCCCTATATAAGATGTTTCAATGTTAGTGTGTTTAGGATGCTGCTTTGATTTTATGTACCTGTTGATTGTAAATCATTGAAAGAGGTCCCTGAGGAAGTCCTTTTGCACAAGGACGAAACGCGTAGGACCAGCACCGCTATCTTAATTTGCTTTTATGATTTTTACCATACACCTTTCTACAAGTGAATAAATTGCCATTGAAGTATTTCGTTTGGTTTGCTGTCTGTGAATTTTCTGGCTGACCCGGATACCCCATTGGCTATCACTCGAGGAGGGAGTTTTTAAAGGAACATACCCCCCTTTTTCTTCCACCAAGGGGAGGCACCCATAACACGCTTTATTTTCCTGGAATATGTGAGTGCATTCTAATCATTGGAAGCTTCATTTCAGTTTTTAAGCAATATTTGCACTATGTTTTGTCCTCTATTATAGGAATATAAATATATATCTGTATTCAGATATATATCTCGCAGGTTTCTTTTTTTGTAGAATCTCATTGATAACTCAGATCTGAATTATTGTTACCGTGTGTCTTTTTTCATCCCAAGATAAAGCGTGACTCAGATGTAAGAATAGGCAAATTCTCTCAGGTATTTCCATTCCATCAAGGCTTGCTAGACGTGAACGTACAATTATATGGGTCTTTCAAAGAGGTATGCATTTTTTGATGACCCGGCAGAAAGACAAAAATCATGTGCATTTTCATAAAACTAATCAAAACCTTCAAACTCCTGAGAGTATATTTCAAAGGCATTCAATACATACACACAGACATACACACGACATACAAGACGTACAACAAATCATTATAGTCACTATAACATATAGTACAATATGTGATTAAGATGTTTTTGAGAACATGTTGTAACACATTATGTCATTTTTAAAACGTATTAATACTCTAAACATCGCTTGGTTAGATAATGCAATATTTTTCTCTCCGTTTCTAACATGGATAATACCTGAATACCACAAAAGCATTGGACATGCAAATCCATAACTTATGCTTGAGCATACTCACGTTTTTCTCTGTTAACAGATGTATAAAAGTGTTATCAAAACTCAAAACTAAGCTCAGATAATTTGAGAGTTTCTGGTTCAAAAATTAATTAAAAACAAATACTATGTTAGGTATTCAATTTTCTATGATGATGACACGTTAGACCCTATTGAAGAAAGCCTTTGGCAATTTACCAGCCGTCTCTTCTTTTCCTTTTCTCATACATGGAAAAAGAATAGTCTCCATTTATTTCCAATAATAAAAACACATGCTGCACGCTTCGATAATTTCTAACAGAGCAAGGGTATCATTATATTCGTTTGTATCAAAGCTGAGCCACATGTCCATTCCTTGAGGTTTCGTGAATCCCTTATTTGCTATTACATTGAGACATTAAGAGAATTTTTGTTATTACTTTAATTCCTAAAGAGCATTTTGAAATATACTCTCAGGAGTTGGTAGTTTCTGATTAGTTTTATGAAAATGTACATGCCTTTTGTTCTTCTTTGCTAGGTCATCACAAAATACATGTCTCTTTAAAGACTAATATAATTTTCTACTTACTTCTAGCAAGCCTTGATGGAACAGAAATGCCTGGGAGAATGTGCCTATAACTATATCTGAGTCACTATTTATCTTGGGATGAAAAAAGACACACGGTAACAATAATCCAGAGATAAGTTATCAATGAGAAAAGAAGATATAGAACAGATATATATTTATGCCAGATTATATAACATATTATTATTATTATTGCCATTTATATAACGCCAACAGATTCCGTAGCGCTTTACAATATTATGAGAGGGGGTGTAACTATAAATAGGACAATTACAAGAAAACTTATAGGAACAATAGGTTGAAGAGGACCCTGCTCAAACAAGCTTACAGTCTATAGGAGGTGGGGGTATAAGACACATTAGGACAGGAAATATCAATCAAATAGGGTGGGAGTGAAGCAGAGCTGGAGGAGAGAGTAAAGCAATGCTTTACTATGGGTATGTGACTTTTGTCCAACATATATATCTTGTTGGACAAAAGTCACATACCCATATGTATAGGGCTTGTTATGTTTATATGGTATTGTGTCCATATATGTTCGTTACCCTTATTAACTTGTTGTGAGTTTGCTACCCATTGTGTTAAATCTAAAATGATTATTTGCCCTCACAAAGTGGTCTTTTACTTGTGTTTGTCTTACACACACACACACACACACACATAAACACAAATCATATAAAGGTCCTCATACACAATTTATACACGGGTACACATATGCAAATTACATATGAAGTTGTGGTACAGTTCGTGTTTTGGTTATGGTTCAGTTTCACCTTATCAGTTTATTAATCTGTTGGGTTATAGTTTAGTCATTAGTCCTGATACTTCTTATTTCCTACTAAGCACCAAGCCACTCCAAGTTCTGGTACTACACCTGTCTGTGTCTTTTCCCACTGTGCATTTGGTAGGTTGCTGGCATATATCTTGCTTAGGATCCTTATAGTTTGCTGACACTATCTTTGCTATTGCTATTAAACTGCACTGTATATTCTGAGACATGTCAAAAGGGAGCAGAGCATTATTTTGTTTTTTTTTACGAGATGCATGTATGTACGTAGCGGGGAATGTGGTGCGACTAAAAGAAAGAGACTACCCACTTATCCCCCCAATAACGACAGACAATGCATATTGGATGAAACAGGCCACAGCATTTATTAAAACTTACAGCTGTAGGACACATCCAAATTTATTATTTTCCTTTAACCCCTTAAGGACACATGACGTGTGTGACATGTCATGATTCCCTTTTATTCCAGAAGTTTGGTCCTTAAGGGGTTAATTCAAATATAAATAAACACATAAATATATATATATATATATAAATACCATAATTAACATATAAATTAACACTTATTGCCCTACAGCCTTCAACTTAAATAACCGTCCTTGCCAACGAACTTAACCAGGTGCCTATGCACCAACAACTTTACCCACTGGTGTCTCGCCTCCCCCCTCGTCCAAACCAAATTCCCATCATCTTAAATGCTCTAACCACCAGCCGGCTCTTAGCTTAGTGGGCACGTCCAATTCGGTAACTTGAAAGTTTACCTTACAGAGCAAGGGAGGTTGAGACCCACCTTGTCCATCTCCTGACATGCCATCTGCTCCCCAACCCTGTTGGCAAGGACACGCTCCCCGCTAGCTGTGACGAAACAAAACAAAACAAACAAAATAAATAAATAAACAAATAAATTAGGGTGGGAGGGAGGGAAGTTGTTTGCTGGCCAGAATCCAAACAGGCACTGAGGTAAGATGATCCCTGCCCCACTACCAACACATAACCACTCCCCTAAACACATACAGCCAATCACTAGCACCATCCCCACACTCATACATGTGCCCTTGTCCGTTTAGCTGTGCTGACTCCCCAGGGCCTTGTATGTACGTAGCGGGGAATGTGGTGCGACTAAAAGAAAGAGACTACTCACTTATCCCCCCAATAACGACAGACAATGCATATTGGATGAAACAGGCCACAGCATTTATTAAAACTTACAGCTGTAGGACACATCCAAATTTATTATTTTCCTTTAATTCAAATATAAATAAACACATAAATATATATATATAAATACCATAATTAACATATAAATTAACACTTATTGCCCTACAGCCTTCAACTTAAATAACCGTCCTTGCCAACGAACTTAACCAGGTGCCTATGAACCAACAACTTTACCCACTGGCGTCTCGCCTCCCCCCTCGTCCAAACCAAATTCCCATCATCTTAAATGCTCTAACCACCAGCCGGCTCTTAGCTCGGTGGGCACGTCCAATTCAGTAACTTGAAAGTTTACCTTACAGAGCAGGGGAGGTTGAGACCCACCTTGTCCATCTCCTGACATGCCATCTGCTCCCCAACCCTGTTGGCAAGGACACGCTCCCCGCCACAAACCCCGCTGTTTTAAGCCTAAAATCAGCGGGGAGCCCCACCAAAACCAAGCACGGCCTGTTCCACCGCCTCCTGGATTGCAAGATTAAAGAGGTCGAGCCCGACCTCCGTGAGGTGCACGCCATCACTCCTGAACAAATTAGCTGCCTCCTGCTCAAACACCCTATGGCGCACCGGAATCCCGTTTACCCCTAACACGAACTTAGAGACCCTCTGGTTCAATTTAACCCGACAACGGTCCATCGCCCGTTGATTATGGGCCCGCTGCCAGTAGTTTCGTGAAATGACCTCCGACCAGACCAGTCGAACGTCCGGGAACAAAACCAATACCCGCGCTAAATCCCTCTTAATTGCGTTCCCCAACCCCCAAATAGGCATCGTCCCGAGATCATTACCCCCCAGGTGAATTACAAGAACACTAGGTGGACCCAAAAGCCGGGAAAGCTGAACTAGCTCAGGGAGGAGCCGGACCCACTTCATACCTCTATTCCCAAACCAGCGAACCTCCACTTCAGAAGGCGTGAAACCAAGCAGCTCACCTCCCGGACGGACAGCCGCCCGCCGTCTGGCCCAGAAGACATACGAGTGTCCGATCACCCAGACCCTGGGGGGACTCCCACCTAAGGAGAAAACATCAATTTAGGAGGCGGGAAGGACGAACATATGAAACAAAACGCCCAGATGCCCACCTCCCAATCCTCTGAACCGCTTGCGCCGACATTCCCAGCCTAGAAGCTTCAGTGGCAGCGCCAATCCTAAATGAATGACCCCCAAACTCCTTACTGTCAATGCCCAATACCTCCAATCCAGAACGAAAAACCTGAATAAATTGAAAATGGGACAGATAACTCCCATCCTCATGAACCAAAAGGGGGCCTGAAGAAACCGGGCGCAACTGGCAGAATTCCTGAAAGGAAGCAACCGGGCAAATATCGGAACCAGGGACAGCCCCCAGCCGCACCCATTTACCCCTACCAAGGACATCAGTTTTTGACCGTCGTATCAGAAACGCAATCCGCCCCGGCTCGCACTGAACGTCGGCAAACAACACCCCCCCACAGCTGCGCCTACTAGGGCTCACCAGTTCCCCAATGCGCATGGCCCCAAAGAATGCCAGCGAATAAGCCAACTTAAACAGCCGGGCCTCAAACACTGAGTAACAGATCTGCGGGAGCACCCCACAGAGTCTTGACAAAAGCACAGCAGAAACCGGCCTCCGTGCGTCAACCGACGCCGCTCGGCGTCGCAGTCCCTTAAGTGCCTGGCACACAACAAACGCTTTAGTCAAATCTTCCCACCCGCGCAGCTTAAATAGAAAGCTAAGACCGGAGAAACGTGCGGAGATTGCAGAGGGAGACTTACCCTCGAATTCCCAGCGGTCCAAGAGCTGCAGTAGCCCCCCGAGACGCTCGCTTGGGGAACAAAAACCACCTGAATCCAACTCCCATTGCTCCCATTCACCCCACACCTTACCGTAGCGATTCCAGGTGGCCTTGGAAACCGATCCACGGACCCATTCCATCACTCTGCCTGACCAAGCGACCAGATGTCCGCCGGGCAAGGCGTCCCCTCCGGTTCCGCCTGCGGGGCGACAGCCCGAAACTCGGACCACTGTAAACGAGAGAGAGCATCCGCCATCACATTGTGAACTCCCGGTATATGCTCAGCCCTACAATACACATTGAGACACAAACATCGGAGAACCAACCGCCTAAGCAAGCGAACCACCGGAGGGGAGGAGGCCGTCAGCCGATTAATGGCCTGAACAACCCCCAAATTGTCACAGTGAAACACTACCCTTTGATCCTGCAAACGTGACCCCCAGACCTCCATCGCCACCAAAATGGGGAAAAGCTCCAGAAAGGCCAGATTCTTCGTGAGCCCAGAGACACGCCAACTGTCCGGCCACACGGCCGCACACCAACTAGAGCCCAGAATGGCCCCAAACCCCACCGAGCCAGCCGCGTCTGTAAATAGGTGGAGGTCGGCGTTAGAAACCTCCGGCTTTTGCCAGTAGGACCGGCCATTGTACATAGCCAAGAAGGAGTCCCAAACCGCCAAATCGTCCCGCAGCGGGCGAGTAAGCCGAATAAAATGGCGAGGCCCGGATACCCCGGCTGTCGCCGCAGCCAGCCGCCGGTTAAAGACCCGCCCCATGGGCATGATCCTACAGGCAAAATTCAGCTTCCCCAGGAGCGACTGCAGGCAGCGAAGCTGAATCTTGCGCCGCCCGACGGCCACAGCCACCTCGCGCCGTAAGCCTTGAATCTTATCCAAAGGCAAGCGGCATTCCCCCGCCAGAGAATCAATCTCAATGCCCAGAAAACTGATACAAGTGACCGGGCCCACCGTCTTGTCGTGAGCCAACGGGACCCCAAACCGATGGAACACCTCACTCAGAACCCGCAGCAGCATTGCACAGGCTGGCGAATCGGCGGGACCCACACAAAGGAAATCATCGAGGTAGTGCAGCAAGGAGCCTATCCCAGCCTCCTTCCTCACCACCCAGTCCAAGAATGTGCTGAAGCATTCAAAGTAAAAGCAGGATATGGAACAACCCATAGGGAGGCACATATCCACGTAATACCGGTCTTCAAAAACACAGCCCAGAAGATGGTGACAAGCCGGGTGCTCCGGCAGCAGACGGAAGGCCGATTCCACGTCAGCCTTGGCCAACAAGGCCCCAGGGCCCGCGGCCCTGACCATGGTGACCGCCGCATCAAAGGACGCATAAGACACTCGGCAGATTTCCGAAGAGATGTCATCATTCACCGAACCCCCCCTGGGGTACGATAAATGGTGAATCAGACGGTATTTCCCGTGCTCCTTTTTGGGCACCACACCCAAGGGGGAGACCCGCAATTCTGGGAGGGGGGGGGTCCCTAAAGGGACCAGCCATACGACCCAACGACACCTCCTTACTCAGTTTTTCCCGAACCACCCATGGGAATTCCTGGACCGACCGAAGGTTCCGAACCCGAGGGGAAGGGGGACGACAAGTGAAAGGAATCCAAAACCCATGCTCAAACCCATCCAGCAGGATGTCGTCAGCACGACGATTCCTATAACGGGCGAGCCAAGGGCGCATCGCGCTTATGACCACCGGCGTCGTCGCCCTTTGACCCCAAATCCCCTTTCTCGCCCACTTTGCCCCGCTTGAAGCAGCGGGAGACGGGATGGGCTCCCCCGCAGGTGGAACATTCATGCTTGAATCGGCAGGATGTCCCCCATTTGCAGTGACTGGCGTTGAATTTCCAACAACAGCCTGGCCTCTGATGTGCGGCCGGTGAGGAGGAGGACCCCCCCCCCACCGCCCCCCCCGTGAAAAGACGAGAACCCACCCTGCTGGGGGGCTGGGCGGGTCATAATGGAGAGCCAGAGGCCAATGTCCATCTGGTCCCACGAAATGGAGGGGCGCACCGCTAACCGTTGACGGAATTGCTCGTCATATTTCCACCACCCCAGACCGCCATAGGTACGACAAGCGTTCCAAATGGTATCCTGGTAGCAGAACAATGCAGAGCACTTCTGCGGAGCCCTTTTCCCCAATCACGCTGGCCAGGATCGCAAATGCGCGAATCCAATTCCCGAAAGTCTTAGGAATCTTCCGGTACCGGTACTTCTCCTTGTCTTTTTCGGATTCCTTCCCGTCCTTTTCCGGTAAAGGAGGAGCTTCCTCCATAGGAAGGAGGGAAAAAATCTCTACAAATTCACCCCTCCAAATTTTTTCCCGAACTTCCTGATTCAGGTGCACGCCCAAGGGCCCTGACCAACACATATAGGTGGACCCACGCGATACGTCCGCAACACCCGAAAGGACACCCAACGCCTGGGGGACCCCAGCAACCACCGGCACAGAGGTATCCGATGACATAGTAGGGGTGCCCGCTTGGCCACCCACCCCGGAAGAGGGGGACCCCGTGACCCCAGGAACCGCCATAACCCCTTGTGACTGCAACGCTGAGGACCACACTGACCGAAGCTGACCATCTAATAGGGGGACCCTACCTGCTTGCGCACCCTGCTCCCACTGATCAAGAAAACCCCTAAGCCCCGACAGAAACCCCCCCAGTGAAGGACCCCCAGATTGAAAGGAAGAAAAATTTGTAAACTCACCAGCCGATGCCCGAGGAACCTCCCGTGGCAAAGGACATGAAGATGATCCAGGCAGGACAGAGTTAACTTCATTTTCAGCACTGCTCAGCCTTGCAGCAGCACCAGGCGCCATCTGCTGGACGGTCCCAGGAACTGCAGGCACAGCAGCCAGATCCTGTGTGAAGAGCAGCGGAAAGGAGGTAAGCTCACACCCCGCAGAGGAGGGCAGCCGAGGTGAGTACCCAGGGGGGGCATAGGGACCAGGAATAGGGACAGGAGGGAGGGGGGAGGAGGAAGGGAGACAGAGAGAGAGCCAGGAGGGGGAGCAGATAGAGGAAGGGGGCCCAGCCCAGCAGAAACAGGGGAGGAGGAGGCAAGCAGAGATTGAAAGGGGGCTCCAGAGGAAGAGGAAAGGGATGGCAACACAGGGGAGCTGGAGGGGACCCCAGAGGGAGAGGGGACAAGGGATGGCACTACAGGGGGGGAGGAGGGAGGGAGGAATTGCCGACAGAACCCGGGGGAGGAGAGGGGGACCCCCCCGGCCGACCCTCATCCCCAGAGGAGCCATCAGAGCCCGGGGAGGACCCCCCTCCACCCCCCAACGGCAGCACAGCCGTGCCCCCCTTTGCCTGAGGGGCCCACTCACCACCACTGGCCTGGCTCTGGATCCGCCGGTGCGCCGACCACGTGGGGGCTGGGAAGGCCTCCCAGACCCCCCAGGATGCTCAGCAGGTCTTCTGGCCCCCCTGGCCCGCTGTCCACGGCCGGCGGGTGCGCGGGGGCGGCAGATGATGCAGGCCGCGTGTCAGACGGAGCAGATGGAGCTGACACGCGGGCCTGGCGGTACCTTGGGCCTGGGCTCCGGCTCCTATACCGGGCCCGAGGTGAAGGATCAGGGCTCAGCCGAGCAGGTGGATGGGAGCACCGGCC
Organism: Pelobates fuscus; assembly: GCF_036172605.1. Taxonomy (NCBI): domain Eukaryota; kingdom Metazoa; phylum Chordata; class Amphibia; order Anura; family Pelobatidae; genus Pelobates; species Pelobates fuscus. The sequence continues at coordinate 146,067,300 of NC_086320.1, forward strand.
TGTGCTCCTGCGGCCTACAGGGGCTGCAGCCGCGTGGGAGGCCCCAGGAGAGGCCTGACCGCGGGGGGGTGAACCCACACCGGCGGCCAGGCCAGGTTGGAGGTGAGCATATTGCTCCCTTAAGTGCCTACCGCCATCCAGGGCAGCAGCAGCTCTGAGGGCAGACAGGATGCCTTCAATATCCATCCCTCAAGCTGGTAAAGTGTGCAGGCCCAGGACAAACAGGAGCAGAGGCAGAGAAGGTGTTTGCTGGCCAGAATCCAAACAGGCACTGAGGTAAGATGATCCCTGCCCCACTACCAACACATAACCACTCCCCTAAACACATACAGCCAATCACTAGCACCATCCCCACACTCATACATGTGCCCTTGTCCGTATAGCTGTGCTGACTCCCCAGGGCCTGAAAGATTAACTTTAGTGATGCTGGAGAAAATATTTTTCCACTTGATAAAGAAAAGCATTGGAGCAACAATTTATTTTTTCTTTGTTTTAAAAGGGACCCCATAGGCACCCAAACAGCTTTAGATTAATGAAGCAGCTTTGGTATATATATATATATATATATATCATGGCCCTGCAGTCTCACTTCTCATTTATCTACCATTTAGGAATTAAATCACTTTGTTTATGCAGCCTAGTAACACCTCCCTGCATTTGACTTACATAGCCTTTTTAAACACTTCCTGTAAAGAGTCATCTAATGTTTACACTTACTTTATTGCAAATGCTGTTTAATTTCAAATTCCATATCTACTGCTCGGTTAATAGCACACTAGACACTGAAAGAGCCTCCGGTATGTAATTCAAGTTGAATTTACAGAGCAGGAGATAAAAACTTTTAAACTAAGTTACATCTGATTGAAAATAACTTTTTTTTTCATGCAGGCTGTGTCAGTCACAGCCAGGGGAGGTGTGGCTAGGGTTCCATTAACAGAAACAAAGTGATTTTACTCCTAAATAGCAAAGAATTGAGCAGTACACCATGAGAGGCATGATCTGTACACCCAAACTGCTGCAATGAGCTAAAGTTGTTGTGATGCTTATAGTGTCCCTTTAAACTAATTGCTTTACATTGCAAAACAAAGTATTGCATATTCACAGATTCTAGAAAAAGGGTTAAACATTGATAGAGAATGTTTGCAAAAAGTATTTGTCTTCAAAATGTTAAAACAAACTAGTTTGTAACAAAAATAATGCAATATACTATTCAATAAGCATCAAATCCTATCATGATTTCTAAACATCAGCAACAAAAGATTAGTGGAGTGATGTAATGAGTGCAATAAATATCAAATTACTGCATGCTTGCCTGTCAGGTTTTGAGCCAGTCCAACAAAGGTGTCATACTGCTTACTAATAGCTGCTAATGTACTACTAGAAGAGCTTTGTGTTTCTCATCACAGTCCCAGTGCAACTCTATCTAAGTGTGCAACATCAACCACATCCCTTATTGTTCATCGTGGGCTTTTAGACCCTCAAGAGCTAAGCGCACGACTAAACATATTGCTTTGAGGCTTCTTTCCAAGTATCAATTTTTATTATCCAGTGTTACACAAATTGCTTTCCAGGAAATACCCAAAGCTTTCAGAACCTAGCCACACAATACAACCCAGAAGCATACACTACGGATTGTATATGGGCAGAACTGTACTATAAGAAGTGAAAAATATGCCAGTCATGAAGAAAACTTTTATTCATATATAATTTCTGTGATCAAATTTTTATAGCAAACCATTTTTTGTGTATGTGGACACCTGACCATTACACCTGTATAGGCTTGTAAGACATCCCATTTAACATTATTGGCATTAATATAGAGCAGCTGCCACTCTGCTGGGGTGGCTTGGCAAAAGATCTTGAATAGTGTCTATGGGAACTTGTGCCTATTCAGTCCAAAGTTAATTTGTGAAGTCAGGCACTGATGTTGGTTGAGAAGATCTGGCTCACAATTGGGGTTCTAAATCATCCTAAATGTATTAGTGGTGTGCAGATCTGGACTCTGTGCAGGCCACTTAAATTCCTCCACATGAAACACCTCAAGACATTCCTTCACGAACTTCGCTTAAAGGCACGGTCATGCTGTAACAGGAAAGGGTCTTTTCCAAATGGTTACAAACTTTGGAAGCACCCAATTGTCTAAAAATTCTTAGTATTATGTAGATATGGGTGACTACACTTAGTGTATAAAATATAATGTTGATGGACTATAGAGATAAAGGAAAGGTTCTGAGGTACAAGGGTACACTACTATAGAGTGAATATATAATATTTATAATATTAGGACATAATCCCATCTACACTATTTTAATTTGAGGGGCCACATAAAGCCACAATTCATAGTAATTAAAGTGAGTAATATGAAATACTTATATAAACACATAACTAAATGTTTTCAAGGTAGAAAATAAAAAAAAGGAGAAGAAAAGAGAAGGAAATTAAAGGAAAAGGGATTATCTTAATTACTTCCTTTTTGGGAGGGCTATTATAACATAATTTAATTTACACTATATAATACGTAAATAGATGGCCACACAATAATACATTTGATGTTATTACAAGTGGGAAGTGAAACTGATCACATGATAATAGGGAATATAAAATAAACACTAATGAGAGGGGCTGGTACAGCGGGTACCAATCTCTATAATTCAAGAGCACATATTATTCTATTATTATTCTAAGAGTTATTAAAATATGTTAATTCATATTGTTTATAGACGGCTGATACTAAATCATTGAGTAGAACTTCTTGATAAAAATGAGCGAAGTATGATACAATTAAAGGATTGTAAGTTTATGAGTTCATCTTTTTAAATAAAAAAATGAGAGGAGAATGGGAAAGGAAAAGGAAGGGTAAAGGGAGGAGAGAAATTGGCTTTTTACATGAATATAATAGGGAGTGTAATATAAAGGAGACCTTATATAATTTTCTAGTCTCCTAAGCCTTGCTAAAACCCCCCTTCGAATGATAATTATATTGATATAACATCTAAGTATATATATATTTACGCTTAAAGATAAATATAGTCTGATACCTTTAAGATACATAAGTCTGATACCTTTAAGATGAATAAGTCAATCTTCAAATTTATTCTAAAAAATGCTAACTTTTAATTTTAATTCTGAACTTCTAATTCTAATTAATAGGGATTGTGCTCTATTTACTAATTCCAACCTATTTTACTTCCACAAGAAAATGAGTGTGATGTGGCGAGATTCATGATTAGAATTTAATATGAATTCCCACCTTTATTTGAGTTGTTAATATAAATAAATAGTTTGAATTAGGGTGGGAAATTAAGAGGACTCTTAACTGACCTCAGTTTTCTTGTCTTTCAATTATATAAGAATAAGGTTGTTGTGACACCCAATTACAGAACTTCATTGCTTATGGGGACAATTATGTATGGCATAAGGGAGGATGGCACCCTCCTCTATCCCATATTGGATTTGTGTTACGTATTTGTGGTCCTTTTCAACGAGCCTAAAGTGTATGTGTTTAATGTTTTCTTTTGTGATGTGTGCGTACCTGGTGAGCGGAGCTACGGTAAAATAGAAAGCAAATTGATTGATGGATGGAGGGATTGGTTAAGATAATGACACTGAATGTGCAGGGTTTGAATTCCCCCCCCCCCCCCCCCCAAAAAAAAACGAGCAATTTTTAATGAATACTTATATAGGGAGCACTGGGATATTTGTTGTATTCAAGAAACTCACATGAAGGGTAGTGATATACTCCGACTAATTAATAAAAAATACACTGTTATAGAACATTCATATAGAAAGAAAATGTGGTGTAGCCATTCTTGCCTCAAATAATATAAAAATAGACACTATATGCAAACAGAGTGATAAGATGGGTAGATTCTCCTTTGTGGTTTGTAAAATTCACAATAAAATATATTCTATATTAAATATATATGCTCCAAATACGAAGCAAATACATTTTCTGTATAAAATCCTACAAAAAGTAAATGCACTTCTTCAAGGAACATTTATATGTTGCAGTGATTTCAATTGCATTGCAGATTGTTATATGGATAAGCCTAATTTAAGCAATAGTGGATGGAGTAATAGACAGGTTAGCCTCGCAAAAGCCTTTCAAGACACACTGGGTCGATATGAATTATATGATATATGGAGAACTATTAGACCAATGGATAAGGAATACACTTTTTATTCAAATGGACACCAATCTTTCTCAAGAATTGACATGATACTAACAAAAGCAGTATCAATTTTAGACTGTAAAAAATGAAAATGTGGTATGGTCAGATCATGACTAGAAATAAAAAGGTAAATATATTAGAGGAGAACAAACATGGTGCATTAATAAACGTTTTTTGAAATCTAAGGACGATATTGATGAAATTATAACTACTGTTAAAAAAAAATTTGAGGAAACTTTAACAGGAGATGTATGTCTTGCCAATCTATGGGCCACGTACACCAATAAAGAGGCTATTTAATCAAGTAAGATGCTTTTTTAAAGCAAAAAATATACGAAAGAACTTTTAGATCTTTATATAACTTTAAGTAATTTAAAGAAAAATAGTAATAGCGTTACAGAAGTACAAGATATAAAGATATAGAAATTGAAGAACAATTATTTATGAAAGCTAATAAAAATTTAATGAAAATTATATAAAAATTGTATTATTTAGGTAATAGAGCAGATAAGATTATGACCAATCAACTAAAAAAACGTGAGCGGAAGAACACGATATATTAAAAATAATTGACGAGGATAAACATTATAATAGCCCGGAATAAATTGGGAAAGTGTTTAAAAAATTATATTCTAAATTGTGTAATATTGAGAATCAATTAAAAAATAGGGAACAAATTAAAAAATATTTAGAAGAATCTAAATTAAAAAAAATGTCTAGAGAACAGGCTAAGTGCTTAGAAGCTCCTATAGATAATTTAGTAGTTATAAAGACAATCGGAGCATTGAAACTACATAAAGCACCAGGCAGTAATGGGTTCCATGCAGAGTTTTATAAGAAACTTGTTGACACTCTATCCCCATATATGACAGATGCTTTTAATGAAGTCAGAGATTTCGGATCCTTTCCAACTGAAATGCTTTAAGCGTTTATCCTACGCATACCAAAGGCAGGAAAATATATTTTCTATCTAATTATAGACCTATATTATTGATTAATATAGATACGAAAATATACTCTGCCATTTTAGCGGCGCGTCTAAAAAATATTTGTCCAATATTAATACAACAGGAACAGGTTGGCTTTGTTAGAGAGAGACAGTCAAGTGATAATACCAGGAAAATCATTAGTCTAATAGAATATGTATGCTATAATAAAATACCATCTATGTTTATCTCCTTAGATGCAGAGAAGGCCTTTGACAGAGTCAGTTGGACCTTTTTAGAAGAAGTATTCGGAAGTTTTGGATTTGGAGAGGTTTACTGGCTCTGTCAGGGCCATATATACCAACCCAACTGCGAGAGTTATTGGACAGGATTTGAGATCAGAATGGTTTATTATACACAATGGAACCCGGCAGGGTTGTCCCTTTGCTCCAATGCTCTATATTCTAACATTAGAACCTTTTGCAGCAAGGATAAGACATAATATACATATTAAAGGTATTAATATAGGGGACATGGAAAGCAAACTTTGTATGTATGCTGATGATATCTTGCAATCTCTTTACAATCCTGAGAAATCTTTGACTTCTTTGCTATATGTAATCCAAGAATATGGCATTTTTTCCAGTTATAAAATAAGTATGAATACATCACAAGTATTGGATTTCTCAATATCAGATATGGGTAGAAACAGAATGAAGGCAAATTTTGATTCATAGTGGGAAATTGATTAGATCCCCTCTTTGGGGATTAAGATCCCAGGGAATATCCAAACATGAAATGAATAGACAACTGTGTGAGTGGAAAGGACTGTTAATTTCATGGATGGGAAGGATAAACAAGATTAGATCCTATATAATTCCAAAATTCCTGTATTTACTCAGAATGATCCAATTGAAGTTGTCTCTATGCTGGATTAAGGCATTTCAGACTAAGGTTGATGGATTTGTATGGGATGATAAGAAACCTAGAGTGTCAAAAAAACTTATTTGCTTCAGTTGTAGAAAAGGGGGACTAAATATGCCCAGCTTAGAACGGTATGCAGAGGCGAGTTGTTATGTCACTTATCTAAGCTTCAATGTAATCAAAGTAAAGATACAAATTTGTTCTATATAGAACAAGAACTTGCCGGAATGGCTAATTTAGAATGTGTATTATGGCTCCATATTGAAAAATGTAATGCTTTAAATAAAAGTCAATGGTCAATGGTGACTAAGAATTGTATTGAATTTTGTATTATTACTTAAAAACCGTATACGCATGAAAGACAAAGTGTTGTCCTCTGCCCCTTTGGAAATTTTTAAGAACAACATTTCTCATCTAAAGCTTGACAAATGGGTGACTTTCACACCCTAGAAAATAAAAGATTTTATGTCTAAGGACGATATTAAAACCCCAATACAGATTCTCAATGAATATGCACTTAAAGATTTAGAATATTTTAACTCACTCAGATTGTGGCATTATTTAAAGATTCATATTTATAACAATAGAAATAAAATGTCCCACAACAATCTAAATATTTTGAATAATGCGTTTGTGAAAAAAGAGCTGGCCAGATGTTATAGAACTGGGGTCAGCAACCTATGTGTGCAATGCATGGCACTAGAGGTTGTCACATTGGCTCTGACATATCAGCAGTCCCAGTTGGACTTCAGATATTTGCTAGTGCAAACGGAGTGGTGAATGCAGGTGGTGAAGGACAATCCTCAATTTATGCATTGCAGAGGAAGTGATCTCAGGCCTCCTCCTCCCCACACATGTGAAGGGGAATAAACACTGAAAAGGAGCTCTTGCCCTTGACCTGTACCTGGCCAGCGCGGTTCCCACTGGACCCAAGGAAGCCACCCACACTGCTAAATCTACACAGAGCTGCAGAAGAAGCCTCCCCTGATACAAATAATGCAAACACACACTCAGTCCCCACAAACACAACACTACTGACTATCCACATACACCCAGGGCCGGTGCTTCCGATAGGCGACTTAGGAAGGGGTGCCACCAGGAGCACTGGCCCCCCTCATGCTGCAGTGGAGGTATCCAACCGTTACCATCTCTTACACACACACTCAATGCACCCCTTCAGACACACACGCTGCATCCCTTACATACACAGAAACACACCTTGCATCCCTTACACATACAAACACAGATTGACACAATGCATCCCTGAAACACAACCAGAAACACACAATACATCCCTTGGACACAAACACACACTGCTTTCTATCCCTTACACAAAACACTGCATCACCTAGAAAAACTGGTATATCATCCACACACACAATTCCACGAGCAGCCCCCATACAAAGTCCACATTCATAGGTATCATACACAATACCACAAACTACTTATGAACATATACATTATAACAGCTCCCATACGCACAAATACAACATTACAAAGCACCTACAGGACCCATAAATAACACAAGCAGAATACACCAACATACACATCTCAATTTAAAAAAATATAGGACTGGCACATCACGGTACTTCAAGATCTTGTTTTGGCACGGTAATACTAAAAGGTTGCCTACCCCTGGTATTGAATATTAGAAAATATAGAATATTCTATCTGATATCCACCTCTTAACATTTCTTTCTTTCTTTGAGTATAAGAAGCAAAATCAAAGATAGTCCACTCACCACGATACGCACGCATGACTGTGTTTGTTAGTGCATATTCTGTGCACATTGTATTTTGGTTGTTAGTATAGGTAGTATTTTATGCATTGTTATAAATTTTTTATGACATGAAGGAACATCGATGTAACACTGCTGAGTATACATAGACGAGAAAGTTCTAGGCTATATTTGTGATACAATAGACATGTATGCCTGATCTCTGTTGTTTTTTTGTTTTTTATATATATAAATTCAAATAGAAATATTAAAAGAAAAATAAAATGTTTTGAGAGATAAAACCAAACATATTTTAAAGGGTTTCTTTATCTTATCTACATTTGCATTTTCTGTAAAAAAAAAAAGATGAAAAGACCTCTTTTGAATAATTAAATACTTGTGAATTTTTTTGTGAAAATTGTTATATGTTAAAAGGCCTGAACTTGTGGAGGCCTGAATTTGTGGGAGGAGTAAGTCCCCTACTTAAACTCCCAGCCCCTACTCACCTCTGCCGTTCAGCTGATTGTCACCAAACAAATAACCGACATAAACATCGACAACCTGGTTTTTTATCTCCGGTCTCACCCTAGCAGGCATCTGGTGGATTATCTCACCACAGGGTTCACTAAAGGTTTTCTCACGGGTATAGTAGCCATTCCACCAGGTACACTAGAATGCCCTAATCTCCAGTCAGCACGTTTAGACCCAGTATCCACAGACTCCCTCATTGCCTCGGAGATCACCAACGGGTTCATGATAGGCCCCTTCACCTCTTCACCATTCTCCTCCTGGCGCACTAACCCCATTGGTATTGCTATTCACAAATATTCTAATAAAAAACGGCTAATTATTGATTTATCGGCACCGCACTCCTCTTTTGTTCCTAGTATAAACGCACTCATTCCAGCAGACGAATTTTCACTTCAATACGTAACCATCGACAATGCCATACAGTCCGTCATATCATCTGGTAACCGACCCTGGCTTAACAAAACGGACATTACAAACGCTTTTAAATTACTGCCCATGCACCCCTCACTCTGGCACTTACACGGTATTAAATGGCGTGGGAAATACTACTTCTCTACACGACTCACTTTCGGTTCTCGTAGCAGCCCCAAACTGTTCAACATTTTCGCAGAGTCATTATGCTGGCTGCTTCTGAACATCACCAGGTGTCACTCCGTTATCCACTACCTCGACGACTTTTTGCTTATAGAGCCAGGGTCACCATCACCCACAGCAATCAAAAGCACTACTGCACTATTTGCCACACTTGGAGTCCCTTTGTCCCCAGCCAAAACTATAGGCCCCACAACTAAATTGACCTTTCTGGGGATAGAACTGGACTCGGTTAACCTCAGAGCTAGCCTCCCTCACGACAAACTGGCACGTTTGAGAGGGGAGATAGACGTGTTCCTGCGGAATGATGTTTGCACTAGGAAGGAACTTCAGTCCCTTCTCGGATCCCTGAACTTCGCCATGCGCATCATTCCACAGGGAAGATCTTTCATATCCAGACTTCTTTGCCTGATGCACGGAGTTCCGGACTCTGGCACAGTTTCTTTGGACCACCACGCCAAGGCTGACTTAGCTATGTGGGGGAAGTTTTTGAAGGACTGGAATGGAATCTCCATGTTTATCCCCCCTCTCTCCACCTCTTCACCCATCTTCCACACAGACGCAGCAGCCAATACCGGTTTTGCAGCCATTTTCGGGAACCACTGGTTCAGGGGCCATTGGCCCACTGATACGGATGCCTTGCCAGGATTCAGAGAGACCTCAGCACTATTTGAAATTTATCCCATTGTGGCGGCCGCACACACCTGGGGTCATCTCTGGTCTGGCAAGGCAGTCAAATGCTACTCAGATAACTTGGCAGCTTGCGAAATCGTTAACAAAGGGCGATCATCTTCCCTGACCATCATGCGGCTGATTCGCAAGCTGACCTGGTTGGCAGCATCCGGCCAGTTTCACTTAGTTTGTTTTCACATCCCGGGTATTCACAACACGGCCGCTGACGCTCTTTCTCGTTCTCAATTTCAGGCATTCTCTCAGGCACTACCAACGGCTCACCTACAACCATCCAGGACACCACGGTTCCACGAACTAATCCTGGATTAAGCACACTCTTGAACCACGCTAGAGCACTCACTCACCAAGCATTATCACCAAACACGGCTATCACTTACAATAGGACACTTAATATATTTAATAAATTCACTGCAGAGTTCGGTTTACAAGGTGACTTCTCTATTCAAACCATGGTGGCTTTTGCCTCTTTTTGCCACCTACACCTTAAACTATCTCACAACACCATTAAACTTTATCTCACGGGGGTCCAGCACCACAGCCTCACCTATTTTCCTAACATCACTCCTTTCCTGTCTTCATACCCCATCAAAAAGGTTTTGAAAGGCATATCAAAGGTTTCACCTCCACTCACTTCCGTTAGATTACCTATAGATGGGCCTATCTTCAGGTCACTTAGCAATCTCCTGGACACAGCCCCATTCGACATCGGCACTAATACGGTGATCAAATCTGCCATATATCTCACTTTCTACGGTTTTCTCAGACCTAGAGAGTTCACCGTAATTTGTCAAGGAGATATCAAGCTAAGCCTTAAAATATCACATCTCACTAAACTAGAGGATCACTACCTACTTTCGATCCCTACAACTAAAACCAACCAGTCACTACACCCTACTATAATTCCTCTCTTCCCTACTGATAATGCCTAGTGTCCGGTAAAAGTACTAGACCACCTACGGTCAACTCTGCACGGTCACCTACCGGACTCTCCGCTCTTAACACTACAAGGGCACCCGTTAACTACAGCAAAATTGATGGTTCATATCAGAACTCTATTATCTAAGCTCGGACTGCATTCTCCGGGCACTCCTTCCGTATAGGAGCCGCCTCTGCAGCCTCTAGCACCAACACACCGGTCCATATCATCAAGAGACTGGGGCGGTGGAAATCCTCCATATATACTGCATATATTCCACAGCCGGAGAAAGAGCTTCGTCAAGCTTTCAGGAACTTGGTCTTGTAAAAAATGCAATAAAGTGTGTATTTCTCGAATTTATCTTTTTGCCCTCTTTTATTTACAGGCCCACTCGTACGTTGGTTTCGGCACACCACAACCAACTTTGCTCACAGTTACTATGCATTACGTATTTAAATTCCGAGAACAAGTTGAAAGGCCTGAACTTGTGGAGGCCTGAATTTGTGGGAGGAGTAAGTCCCCTACTTAAACTCCCAGCCCCTACTCACCTCTGCCGTTCAGCTGATTGTCCCCACCCACCTACACCCTGTTATAATTACATTCTCCTTGGTGGGCCCTCTTTTATTTACAGGCCCACTCGTACGTTGGTTTCGGCACACCACAACCAACTTTGCTCACAGTTACTATGCATTACGTATTTAAATTCCGAGCACAAATATATATTAAAAGTTGAGCATAAATGGGTCTATATCCCATACTACAGTGATAATGTATAGTATTGTCTATAGAAAACTGCATGGCTTAACATATACTCCTTAAGGGTAACATATTTGATTGATATGCAAGGCTGTGGGCAGAGGGTGGGCAGAGGGTGTATCAACCAGTGTCTAAGCAGTCTCACGCCATGCACTCAATTTATAATGACAGGATAGGTCCTGGAAGCTATGCTTGTTATATCAAAGGCTGTTTATGCATTAACTGAAATATTGCTGCAAAACCTATAACAGAGAATGATAGGAGTGATCAGTTCACTTGGAAAACCTAAAGCATAAAATCCAACACCAGATAATCAGGAGCACAGAAAGACATTTAGATTGATCCAGTAACTGAATTAGAGACAGATCTTCTGGATGCAACTACTAAAAGGACAATTATGATTTGTTTCTTGGTATAACATTGAGAAAAGTAAATAGTCAGTATTGGAGGCAACAGAAAACAATACAAAAATTAGATTCTGCCAAATTGGTTTTCGTCTGCAAAAACTATTGTGTCGGTCGGCCCATGTGGTTTTTCTATTTAGATTATTTTTACCCATTCAGTCGTATTGGGAAAAAAAAGTTGGGACACACCAAAAGATGGGCTAATCACTGTACTGAGAAATATATACATAATATGAACATGATGTATATATTGTGCTGAACACTGATAGATACATATTCTCACCATTCGGTTCACAAGACAAGTAAGAAGAAGTAATGAATAGAGAAAAAAAAAGAAGGAGCGGTAAAAAAAAACATAAAAACTATATTTATATATTGGAGTTACAGAATTTGGAAGAACCAATAAAACAGACATTTGGATATTTTTGCCCTCGATGTTAAGTTTTGGTGACACAGAAGGGTGTCACAATAACATGGACAGCCTAGAACGTTACATGAATGTATCAGTAAATAAGTGTGATTGGAATCTGGATGATACATACTGATAATACATTATATAGAAGTCAAATTCACCACTGCACGGAAGTGAACTACAAAAAAAGATTACATGTCTCCTGTCACTTCACCCATCATGTGACACAGACAGAATGAACTAAATAAAATACAGAACATTACAAGCAAGGTTTGCTTTAGAAGTGGTTAGTTCTAAGCTTTGTAAAATTATTAAAGAATAAAAAAAATATTAAGTCTTTGTCAAATGTTCTTTATTATATAACTATTTTAAATCTCTAAAATGGACATTTTCATTGAAAAAAAGAAAAAAAAAGAAAGAAATTGTATTATACACCGAATATATGGTTATTTTATCCGTGGTTTGGTGACAGACTATTTCGTTTTGAATTAGTTGCCCTCATGTAAATGAGTTTTGCCATGTGCACCCCTCACTGATTTAGGAAAAGAATGCCTGATGTCTGCTGCAAACTGTGACAACTGGAACTGCCTTCTGTGTTATGAATAATAATCAACCATCATAGAGAGGAAGGTGGAGGGATTTGTTGAACAGAAAACCATTGAAATATTAAAGAAGAAGTGTCAGCTGTTTATTAAAATGATGTATTATACTGTGGCTGCTCTGGCCGTGATGGGATACTATTATAGCTACATCGGATATAGTTATTAATAGATTTTGTACAAATAAGGATTTCATATATAGAAATATTAACACAAAGTAAAAGTTCATCTAACTTATCATCTGTCCCATGTTTTCACACAACAACCATACCTTTTGTTAATGTCCCTCATAACATTCACCTTCATTTGAGTTCACAAGCAGGTGGTGCCATCCTGAGTGGCAGCACTTAGTGCCCACTTGCCACTTTTATTGACACCATGCATGTCCAATACATTTATGGCATTCCAATTGCCATTTTCATTATAGTCCTGTTATTGTGACCTGGTTTGTCTGCTGTGCTACTGACTTACTTTCTTAGCCCAATCATTTGCTTCTTCCTGTTTGTTCCTGACAGCCTTCCACTGTGACATTGATTTGTCTTGACTTTACTGTTTTATTTTCTTGGTTGTTGTGTTTCTCAGTTTTGGGGTGAAATTTCTGACTCAATTCCCAGGATTAATCCCAACGGGGATTAACTGATATGACCAATATATTTTTGGAAAGGTGACTGCATTCAAACTTTAAGCATTGTTTAATTAAGTTAAAGGATTACTATTACCCTTTTAAAATGTGTGACCTCTCTGTTGTAATATGCCCTATTAAGCACTGTGGATCCCTCTGTGAATATGTAGTAAATCCTTAAAAAAATATATTTTTTTTAATTATTTACTTGGAATCCAGTGCTGGGCAAAGCTCCTGGTGTTGCTCTTCCACGCTCCTCTTGTTGTCATTGATGTCGCACATGGTCCAATTACAGAATTCTCACAGAGAAGACCATTTTTTCAACTCAGAGTGCATGCGTGCATTCCAAATTGCTAAGGAGAGTGAGGCGGAGGGAGTGGGTTGGAGGGTGAGTTTTAAAAACAAAAAACCACCAATGTTGCAATGAGGGAGCTGGAAGGGACCACCCATAGGAAGGCTGAAACACTGCACATACAGATTCCTACCACCATAACCACTTCTAATCACTGAAGTAGTCATGGTAGTTGGAGTAACCGTTTTACATTATAGAGAGATCTGGTGTCTTTGAACAAAAAATAAATAATAAAAATGCAAATTCTCAGCACACAATAAGCAATTGTCCAGTTTCTAAGTAAATTTACCTCTTAATTGGAAAGTTTCAGAAGAAAGCAGGAGGTAATGAGAGTTTTTGAGGTCTGCCATATTCTCTCTACCTACAAAGAGTGCACTTATAGAAAATACATGAAAAAAAAACCCAAAAAAACGCTTGGCTGCCTGTCAAGAACAATGGTTTGCAAGAGTCCAATAAAGACAAGAAGAAACCTGACAGCCCCATACACACCATACAGGTATGTGCAGAGAGGAAGCTAACAAAACGGAGCTGGAGATGTCAGGACCTCTCACTATCCAGGAGGAACCTGACTGATAATGATCAGAAGGCAAAAAAGAAAATGATGACATGATGAAGGCTCATTTAAGCCAAAACATTGCATAATTTTAGTGGGGTAACTTACCATTCAATAAAGCCTGCACTATTTGTATCCAGGAGTGTTGCCTATACTTTTTTTTTCTTTTGTGACTGTTTGGAGTATCCATTCTGGTATAGAACACCTCTTGTTTTGTATGACCAGATCGTAGTGTGGAACCTGTATGGAGGGTTTCTTGTTTCTTGAATGATCAGAGGGCATCCTTTACATTTCCATCTGTTTCCCCATCCGACGGGTTACTAAACAGAAAGTTTTGTTACTAAATAGGAAATCTAAAAAGGTATGGAAGATGACATCTTTTAAATGAACTCTATTTGCCGTCTTTTAAACTCAGGCTCTTTTGATTGCACTGTTCATAACATTAGTTAATGTTTGAGGTCTGACACTTGAATTTTTGCACAGATATTCTCCCTCAGCTGCTCAGATATACATGGTTTGTTCACGTACACCCACTCCTTCAGATATCCCCACAGGAAGTATTCGGGAGCTGAAAGGTCAGACGAACGTGACGCCTAATTAATCTGGGATTTTCTTGAAATTATCCGCTCGCCGAACATTTGTCTCAGGAAGTCCATTTTGACCCTGGTTGTCTGTTGAAACTACATTTCAACATGATTTTCCACTACAGGATGTAAAATATTTTCAATCATCCCGATATCTCACACCAATGATGAATCTCCCTAGACTCAGTTATAATATGTATCTGAAATAAAAAAATACTAACAAATAAGTTATTTACCTGTCAAATCCTACTCTTAATTTTGGTCCACCCTGTATCTTATTTGTACATATATAGTGGTGAATTCACCATGTATACCTTCCATGTGAAAATTAGAGACCTACCAATATTTGGATGCTTTGACACAATGGGGAGGTCATACGGTGTACAATATAGGGACGATCTAAAACTGTGTCCTCAGTACGTGCAAACAAAACTTCGACAAGTAATCCACCATGGTCAAACAGTGTCAATCTCATAATCTGGTTTCTGAAACAGACAGGGGTGAAACCATTCTTAACAATCAAATACAGATTTTAAAATAATCAATAGAAACAATAATTCACAATGATCAGTATCAGACTTAAAACAGCTCTTTATCAAAACAAAAATAATTAGCTGGTTTGCACCTTCAAGTCTTTAGATGCCCATGGTTTTCTATTTTAAGGCAAACTGGACAAATAGCAGGCTTCCATCTGTTTGTGGATTACAGCACGTTCTGGTTGTAATTGCCAACAATTAGAATGGATTTACATGTCAACCCTAATAAGAGGGGTAACTGTGAAAAAATGGTTCGTTTGGGGATTTTATCAGACATCGATTGATCCTGAACTCCATCTTATATTTTCAACAAATCCTAAATAACTCAATAACTTGCAAGAGAAATGCATGTTTACTTGAATTTATATATTAGAAGACTTAGATCGCGGTCAGATCACATATCTGGTCAAGGTAATGCAAGAACAGAGAAAAAACACAGAAATTCACATAGTTTTTCTTTCCCCCATACGTTTTAAGTTGACTTGTTTTTCATAAGAAAAATACACATTTCTTTGCTTTTATTTTTCTACAGATGATTAATATGCATCCGACAGATTAATTAAATAAGGATGGCTGATTAGAAACACGTTTATCTTGCCAAATCCATATCCTGTGTCTATCTGTAGAACCAGCTATGCACGGATGCTTGCAAGACATCTTTATATTATGCTTAGATAGCTTTAAGTCAGGCTGAACATCATGAGAAAAAACTTAGGGTGCCAAGGTTAGTCTTTACTGATCTAACTCCTATAATGGGGAATGTAGGGACTTATCATAGTACTGTCCCCATAGGTGCTACATACGTATAGATTATTTGGAAGTAGCATAACTGCTAGTAGAAAACAAAGCACTAAAGAATGCTATATAAATCACAGTATTTCCACAGGACTATTTGTTTATCTGTGGTTTTATTTGCTTTCTGTTGTTGAGGGGTTTACATACATACCTAACTGCTATCATTATATTAAGGAGAGCTGTTAAAATCTACTGAGCACATAAATACCGGTAAGTAAAATGTTTACTTGCGAATAGGGTAAATGTGTACAGTAAATTTTTTATACTGAACTAATTATTTGTCTGAAACAGATTTTCCCTGATTAACATATAAACAAAAACATGAGTTGTAATTCCATTTAACAGAAAGTCATTATTTCCCTGCTCAACCTCACAAATAAAACTTCTTGAATTTAATTGGTTGGGGAAAAAAAAAACATTACACTCAATACAAACCTTACTCTCCATAGCTTGTATAATGTAATAATGTAATAATATTTGCCTACAATGAAGAGGGATATTTTTGTCATGACATACCCATGTGGAAACCATATGAATCCAATATTTTCACACACATTCTGACATTTCAAAATAACAGCTTGCAGTTAATGCAGTAATACCTTATTTGTCATATCAAACATAACATGATAGCACCCAAGGAAGGCTCACGTGCAGATCCCTCATTACCTTTTGTATTTTGTCTTTTTCACAATGGTACAGTGCATTAGAATGTTTTGGTAATATATATATATATATATATATATATATATGTGTGTGTGTATATATATATATATATATATATATATATATATATATATTAAACTATATTTGGTGCATATATATAATTCATATGTACCATGTGTTATAAAAAGGAATTTTTATTTTTTTTAGAGTTCGGAAAATACACTAAACTCTGTATCGGGTATTTTGTGACATCTTGGAAGAGTCTTTGATTGTATAGTTGTCCTGTTGATACTAATTTGGAGAGGAATGACTAAGAGTGTTATTTGCTAAAATGAGAATTGGTAGGAATTGAAGAATTGCACAACAAAAAAATAAATTTCCATCATACCTTAAACCGAATTTCATTGAATATCATATGATAGATATAAACGTGAAAACTGGAAACAAGTTGGTATAAACTATATATCCCATCTGCTAACAGAACAAAGTCTAGAAACATTCTGACACATAGTAGCTGATTATCAACTACTGACTAGAGAATGATTTAATTATATGAGAGTGAAAAGTTTCTTGAAGACTCATTTGATAGACGACAAGATAAAAATGTCAAACAAAATAAAAAATATAATTTAATTCAAAGAAGTAGTTAAATCGTTATCAAAGGGTCATGGTATGATAAGAATAATACTTAAAGACATAACAATTTTAGCTATTAATGTATGGGAAAATAAATCTAGATAAAAATAAATTTAGATATAAAAGAGTGGTGTTTGTCTTTTTACAGAGTGATCAAACCAACGCATTGTCTGAACCTTGTTGAAATACAGTTTAAGTTAATAAATAGATGGTATTTGGTGCCCACAAGATTGAGTGGAATGTTCTCCTCTGTAAATCTGATATGTTGAAGATGTACCCAAAAAGAAGACACATGCCTATGTTTGGTCAGGTGCAACAGTATAAAAGATTTATGGGAAAATACTTTTGAAACTTTATCTGTACTCATCCAAACCAACATAGAAAGGCACCAGAATGTTCTTTGTTTCATATTTCCATATTAATTGGTCCCACCTATCTTTAAAGATTAATTTGCTAATTTTAGCTAGCCCATATGTTGCTCGCAGTAAAAATTGTGATCACCAGACATTGGAAGGTTGAGAACAATATTCCTTGATCAATGGTTGAAAATCAATTTTTATATCAAATAACAATTGAAAATGCATTAAGCTAGAATCAATCAAATTTATCCAAAAATCATATTGCATTGAATAATTGCCATGAGAGAATAAAAGCTTGTTTTCAAGGCCCTAGGACATGAATACATTTAATTTTGAATAATTGAAGGTTTCCCTCCTCTCATTTCTCGGCATCTTATGTTAATTTATGTCTTTTGTATATTGTTTGTCATCTAATAGAAGATTATTTATATTACATTTGATTGTAAATCAATTTGATGATGCATTTGCCTATGTAATGTGATGTTTTCTTGGTTTGTATGTAAATTAATTTTGTGAAAATATGTTTTTTTCATCTGGACCCTACACAAAGGTGGGACACAAAGGGGCATAGCATCAGTTAAATAGACACTACACTCACCAAAACAACGTAATGAATTTAATGAAGCAGTTTTGTTGCATAGATCATGCTCCTGCAGTCTGATGGCATTGATGAGTTAAAGCACTTTGTTTATGCAGTCCCAGTAAAACCTCCCTGCATGTGACATACACAGCCTTCCTAAACACTTCCTGTAAGGTGAGATCTTTGTTTTCTTTTATTGCACAGTCTGTTTAATTTAGAATTTATTTTCTTCTTCACTGTTTGTTAGACCTTGCAGGAGCTTCATGTGTGTGATTAAAGTTACAGATTAGGAGATAAAAACGTGTTAAGTGAGTTAATATCTGATTGAGAATGAAAGCATTTTTTTTCATGCAGTCTGGGTCAGTCAGAGCCAGTGGAGGTGTGCTAGGGCTGCATTGACAGAAACAAAAAAAAAAAGCCATTTAACTCTTAAATGGAATATAAATGAGCATTGAGTCTTCACAGGTATGAGCTATACACAAAAACTGCCTCATTAAGCTAAAGTTGTTTTGATGACTATAGTATCCCTTTAAGTGTCACTTAACTGTCCTGCACCTCCAGGCCACAGCCTACCATTGTGGATCTCTGCAAAATATACAAAGACTACAGAAGGTGACAGAGCTGCTTTAAAGCAAACCTGTCTTGCTAGGTCAAATTTTCAAGTTTTTATTTCATTATGTTTGAAATATATAATGTATCATTAATACAAAAGTTAATGTGCTTTATTTCACCTTTTCTCTATTAAACATTAAACATTAGACAATATACCTGGGTTAGGTATGGAAATGATGGAGCAGTGCCTTGCAGAAAGTCTTGATTCCAGGAGATGGACAGTGGATATGTGGAGAGAAAAGCGAGAAACCAAGAGAAAACAATATAGTGTACTATCTTCTGACAGTTGGTGAAAGGAGTATAAAACACACACTTACAGTTACAGATGTTAGCGCCTGCATGGTACAATCCCCACCTATGGATGTGGTGGTCCTGTAGGGCCCTGGCAGATGTTCTG
Source organism: Pelobates fuscus (assembly GCF_036172605.1). Taxonomy (NCBI): domain Eukaryota; kingdom Metazoa; phylum Chordata; class Amphibia; order Anura; family Pelobatidae; genus Pelobates; species Pelobates fuscus. The sequence goes on from NC_086320.1 coordinate 146,086,631, forward strand.
TCTGGATCTGATCACAGTAGAAGTTGTGTGTATCTCCAAACTTGAAAGCAGTGGGACACCGTTGTAGATTTATGTGCAATAAAATAAAACAGCAAATAGTGCTCACTGGTATACAATCAAACTTAAAAATAAGTAATATAATTTATTATTTTTAAATTTGTGAGTGAGCACTAGTTGCTGTTTTATTTTTTGCATACAAATCGACAACGGTGACCCACTGTAAGTGTGTTTTTATACTCCTTTCACCACCTGTTGGAAAATACTACACTATATTGTTTTCTCTTGGTTCTTTTCTCTCCACATATCCACTGACCATCTACTGGATTCGGATCTAACTGCAAGGCGCTGCTAACTCATTTCCATACCGAACTGTACTTTTTACCAGAAGGAAGAGACTCTGGTTTGAGTTTTTCAGCTGCCTACTAATACTCGCATTAGCACTAGAAATCCTTTATTTGTTTTATTGAATATACCTGGGTTAGCTAGAGGGAAACCTGGCAACAGCTGTTAGATTAGATGAATTCATGTTTGCTTGTTTTTAACCATTCTAAATGTGATATTGATTATCAGGGGGTTTATTCACTAAACTGTGAAATGTAGCAAACTGAAATCTTTATTTAAATATATTTTTTATTATTTTACCATATTACAACGACAAGACAAATTTACATAAACATCCATATAAAAAAATTCATACATATGTACATACAATACCCCAAATGTTCATACTAGCATCTCTATTATTCCGTGAGCACTTAAAGGGAGCACTTCTACCTTTGTAACCTTGTGCTTTCCTATCCAGTGCTACTCTAGATGAACATCATGAGATCTACAAACATTATAACCATTCTCATGCCGGCGGGAATACCTGGGGGAGCTCAATATATTGTTCTCACTGTTCTGTGATCATTTTTAGACCAAACGCAGGAAAAACTGTTGGTATACAACTGGATCCTGCGAAATCCTTCACTCAGGATCTACTTCCACTCTCAATTTTGTTTCTCTAACCAAAAGGCAGTATATACTTTTTTCTTTGGCAGTTCCCCTTGTGACTTCTCCAGTTGAGATTCCATTCTCAACTGGAAAATTACTTGCGATATCAACTTATCAAAAGAAAAAGGGAGTGAGTTCTTCCAATTCCATGCTATAGTTATCTTAACAGCAATCATAAAGTGGATATATATAATCATCTCTTTCTGCTGTAACACTTTAATATTTAAGTGTAATAAAGAATTCTCAGGAGACTTAGGGATAGGCTTACCTATTAGGTTTTCAAGCTTTACAAATACTTCATGCCATATTTTGCCCACAGTCTCGAATTCCCACCAGATATGCAAAAAAAAAGAACCTAGGATTTTTTACACCTCCAGCATACTGGTGAGCTTGAGCCATACATACTAGCTAATCTAGTGGGCACAAGATACCATCTGTGGAGGACTTTAAACAAGGTTTCTAATAAATTCAGACAGCGGATGATTTTGCAGGCTCTAGGCAATACTGCACACCATTTTTCCCTGTTTATTGTAATGTTTAAATCTTTCTCCCACTTTTGGCATGCCTTGATCCTCTGAGGAGCCTCCATTTTCAGTATTGCATGCTTTGCAATAGAAGATACCTTTCCTACTTTGTTATTGTTTAAGAGTGAACATATCAGCTTAGTTCCACCGGAAAGATTACATAATATTTTGATGTAAATATTTTTTTATTCTCCAATATGTAAATAATTCCTTAGTTGTCAACTGAAATTCTTGTATCAGTTGTTGGAAAGGTTTTATCTTAACATTATCAAGCATTTGGTCTATTTGTATTATACCCTTTTGAATCCAACTTCTCATGTTTAAATCCTGGATATAATGGGAGTAGTTCCACTTTAAGATTGTAAGGGATTTTAGTCTCTATATTGCCTTTCTTTCTTACTGATTTCCAGATGTCTAGTATTGAATCAATGCATATGTTAGATTGTCTAAGATACCAAATTTTTGGGTCTGTTGATCTGTACCAAAATATGGAACTAAGATGTTTTACTTGACAGACCTCACTTTCTAAAATATACCACCCTTCCCACTTTACACTGTCTAATTGGGTTATATATACGGTATATGAAAAAACTCATGCGCTAAGTAATTGTCTGTAATACTTGGAAAGCCCAGGCCTCCATCTTTAACCTTTTGAGCCAAAAGTGTTTTATTGATTCTAGGTCTCTTGTTCTTCCATATAAAACTATTGAACGAGTTTTGGATCATGTCTAACCATGGTGTAGGGTTTTTTTTTAAAGGAAGCATTCTGAATAAGTATGCCCATTTAGACAAAAGGTATGAGTTAATAAGATTCATTCTACCCCACCACGAAATTTCTATTTTTTTCCATTTATTCAATACTTTTGACATATCTCTAAAACAGCTCAAAAAATTAGTCTGCATTAGTTCCGAGTCTTCCCTTGTCAACAAGATACCCAAATATGGGGTACTGGTTTTAGCACAATTAAAATTATAATTGTCCTTTATATGGTTCTTACTACCATTATCTAAATTGATATCCAAAATAGTGGTTTTACTTTCGTTCAATTTATAATTAGATATTTCACTGTACCCTTTACTATTTCCATAAAGGCGTTGATAGATGTAACAGAGTCGGTGAGGGTCAAAATCAAGTTGTCTGTGTAAAGTTTTAGCTTCAGCTCTCTTTGTTTGGTTATTATACCTCTTATTGAATGATTTTATCTTATCTTAATCGCCAATATCTCCATGGTTATAATATACAGAATTGGTGATAATGGGCAGCCCTGTCTCGTTCCATTATAAAGATCAAACCAATCTGCACAGATATTAGGACCTACTGTCCTCGCCGAAGGGCCAGAGTATAAGGACATTATTGCACGGTGAATCCACCCCTGAAAACCAAATTTCAACAGAGACTCATAAATTCGCAGTCTACCCTGTCAAAAGCTTTTTTTTTTGTCAAATCTTATCTGATTATTAGAAGACAACAAAATCCAAACAATTCTCTGAATACACTCCATACAGTATTCCACTCCAACATTAGTTCAAAATGTTATGATTTTTCGTATATAACATAATTGCACAAGCTACTAATTATTTTATTTCTAATATAATGTAAAGCAAATACATTTATTTTGAACACTACTAATATGAAGTCCTTTAAATGTAAAGGATTGCTGTTTAACAAATATTCATGAATGCATCTTTATTGCTCAAGGAAGCCAATATTTTGGAACATTTTAGTGTAATTTAAAAAAAAGTAAAGAAGCAGAACAATAATCCATTATCTTTTTAAGATGTAGCTAAAAAAAAAGATACACTCCTTTCAAATGAAAAATACAGGAATTCAGTTTTGCTTGTGTATGGTAATGAAAAAAAACCGCATTGGTTGAGATGTATACATTGCAGCTCTAAGTCTGCTCTCAGTGGCGCTTCTGGAATCCAGACGAAATCTAAATGCTCTGCATGAGGACCTCCAGCGTCAGATTTTCCCCATAGGAAAGCATTGAATAATGATTTCCTATTGGGAGGTCTATTGCGCGCACAGCCATTGTCGCGCATGAGCTTTAGGTTACCCACTCAGCGGGGAAGGAGCGTGGGCAGAGCCTGATCCAGCGCTGAGGGACATAGGTGCTGAATTCAGGTAAGTGGCTGAAGGGGTTTTAACCCCTTCAGCCCCGTGGGAGGGGGGGCGCGAGGGAGGGGGGACCTATCTAATCTATAGTGCCAGAAAAATGACTTTGTTTTCCTGCCACTATAGGATCCCTTTAACCCCTTAAGGACCAAACTTCTGGAATAAAAGGGAATCATGACATGTCACACATGTCATGTGTCCTTAAGGGGTTAAGGAAAACGATCACTGACCCTCTTGTATTTAGTATCACATTTGCTTACGGTTGAATTATAATTGAAAAATACATGTTCAGGATGTTTATTTATTTTAAATAGTTTTGTACATGAAATATTTAATGAGGATTCCATGTTAATCAAATGCCCAGTACCACCCTCCAGCAGCCCCATTAAAGGGTTTATTCACTAAATTCTGAACTGCTGCAAAGTTAAATACAAGTTACAAAATTTAGGATTAAAAAAAAATCCAATCTGTGACTATAGCAGATTTGGAGATTTTTTCCAGCTTAAAGGGATACTCCAAAAGCTTAAAGGGATACTCCCCCCCCCCTCCAGGGCCTCACTGTCCAATCACTGGCTTCTCATCGAGAATTTGTTTAAACAAGCAGTATTTATGTTATTTGGTGGTGAGGAGGGAGGTAGAGGTATAAAAACTTACCCATAAAGGCACTGCCTGCAAGGGGAAGCTCAATACATTCATTGCCAGCATGCAGTGCTGATGTTGGACATATTTTATGCACAAAATTGACATCAGGCAAGGTAAGTAAAACTAGTTTTACACTTTCATTATAGTTAGTGCATTCACTAAGCTTAGGACATGGGACATGTTGGGTTAATGTTAGGGTTCAAATTAGGGTTAGGATGAGGGGCTTGCTTTGATTCAGTGATATTTCACACTAGGGGAATATCTATAAATGGTTATTTTTCACACTTTATTTTAACCCTTACCCCAAGGGTAAGGGTAAGAATAGAGTGTGAGAGCGGTTAAAATCAATTACCTAACCCTAATTTGAACCCTCACTTAACCCTTAATGTCCCGTGTGCCTAAGCTTAGTGAATGCACTGACTATAATGAAAGTGTAAAACTAGCTTTACTTACCTTCCAGGACCTTGCTGTGGAGGAGTAGCAGGAGTGCTAGCACGCATGTGCAGCACAGGATCCAGCTGATTCCCCTCACCGGAAGTGACGAGGGTAGGGGATTTTCACAAGGTAGGAGAATTTGATAGAACACCGGTACAGGGTTCGGAGATGCCAAAGTCACTTGTGCTGGAATGTAGCTTGCCCAAGGCACACAAGTGCAGATTACTCTGTATGTGCAGTGTTTCAAATAGAAATGCTGTCTTACCACCATGACCACTTCAAATCACTGAAGTGGTCGTGGTGGTTGGAGTAAGCCTTTAACTATTTGTGCTAGAAATTTGCAACGTGGGTTTTAGTTTGCTGAATTTCAGAGTTTAGTATAGAAACCAGTAAGTGTTGCACATTAGTAACTACTGAACAGAATTTCAGTACATGTGCAAAGCAGTCTTGAGCCAATGCCTTATAGAAATGTAGCCTTCCGTGTATAAAACTAAGACTGGCAAAACCGTGTTTTGATATTCATTTGGAATGACATGACCACATGTCAGCTGTATTTTGATATAGCTTTTAAAAGATGAGATGTGCTGTGATTCTGTAATACAAATCATTGCAACTAATTTCATAGGCGTTGACTGTCAGGAACCAATAGATATTTGTGTATGTGCTTTTGTTGCAGGGATAGAACTTGGTTTCTGTGGTTGCTAAGGTTGCAGGTTTTTGTGTTATATAGTCATGTTAAAAGAAGTGAATATCTATTTTATCCTGAGCAGTATAAAACCTGTGTGCCATGTCGGAGAGTGATTATATTTCCCTTTGTTTATAATATGAATGTATTTATTGTTATTGTATTAGCATGGATTAAATTAAAATCTTTCTTTTATAGCGTGCACTCCTCATTGTTTATGTTCTATTGATATATTTACCCCAGGGGGATATATATAGCTGTTTTGCTCTATATTAGCTTTTCTTATTTGACAGTGTCAACCACAGCTAATAATTTGCCATGCCAGAGCTTTCTGGTTTGTTTGTCAGTTCTAATTTTAGTAAAGTGAAATAACCCTGGTAAAGTAAACAAATATTTCCCTTTACAGGAGGCATTTTTTTTTGCGTGTGAGTCCAGCAGACAGGTTGCTAGATACAGAGAGCCTTAAAATCAGTATCTGTGTGTGAAGAATTGTTCTTGTCATTATTCCATCTCTGGACTTGGATGAAGCAACAATTACATTTTGATATTCTGAAAATGCAGGTATTATTCTGTTATTGGTACCTAACCAGTTGCTCATTGCTCTGAGAGAACTCCGCTCTGATGAGACGTTGCTCATTGTCTGAGAGAACTCCGTTAACACTCCCAGCCACCCTACATAGCCCTAATCTACTGAGCTAGACAGGGCTAATACAGCAGGCACATTACTTGTGAAGTGGTTTGACTGTTAACCAGGGTTTCCCAGTTCCAAGACAGGGACATTCCCACTTATCTATCCAGCAAATGAGAGGGGAAAAAACAGTCCTGGCCTATATGCTGAGACTTGCAGGCAAAACTCAATACATAATTTATATCTAGAACTACTTATGGAGGCCATACAGCAAGACCTGTAAAATAAATGGAGAACCTTTATGTCTCATACTAAATTGATGGTTAACTCTCTGATCCATACCTGAAAATCAACTAAACACAATAGACATTGTAATTCTTCAAGGGAATAAAGCTGTGGGTGGTAACTACACCTCGGTATATCCAAGGCATGATAAATCTTCAACATGAAACAGAATTAATGATATAAATAGTGCTGCTGAAGAAAACACCAAGCATGGACCACACACAATTAAACCAGAAACATAATGTACATAGCTTCCTTATCACAGTTTGTTACAAGCATAGATAATGTTCAGAGCGAAAAATCTAATGTTCACTTGACACATTAATTGATGATGATAATGGCATCCTTAAACTAATCCAAACACAGGCAATGTTTAATCCACATGAGTTCTTAGCATGGGGAATCTAACTCAAAATTCAGTTATCTAGATGTACTTTATTCCGAAAAAAACAAAATAAAAAACACAAACCAATTAGTTCCCAAAAAAAAGATATATCAATAACGTTAAGACAGCATATTCCATTTCATCCAAATATATAAGATGAGTAGGATTTTTTTCTTATGGAACACCAAGAGAGCAGCATTTAAAGATATTATACACCAAGACCTCACAAGAGATATCAGCAATCATTTGCTGCTCTGTGTGGCATATTTCCTCCTGTAGTGTGCACAAGATGGATAAAAAAAACTGTATTCTTTAAGCTGACAGTTTCAGAAGCTGGCGGCTACATATACTGGTATGCCCTGGTATTGCCCTTTACTTAGCCTTAAAATTGTCTTCCCATTACACTCAAACGACCAAGCTTGCTATGAGCTCACAGCTCCCTTCATGTTACTTTTTTACTTACACACACTTTTTTACAGGCAAACCTGTGCGCAGGGCCGTCTTTAATATCAGTAGGACCCTGGGCAAAGCATTTTCTTGGGCCCCATGGGCACTCCCCATTCCCTGGCATGCAATCACACCTTTCACATACATACTTACAAAGACATATACACGGACAGACATACTGATACACACACATAACCTGACAGACATGCTGACACACACAGACACAAACACACTGTCAGACATACTGTCACACACACAGACACATACCCTGACAGGCATACTGACACACACACACAGACACATACCCTGACAGGCATACTGACATACCCATTACCAGGCATATTGACACACACAGAGACACATAAACTGACACACACATATACTGACAGACATACAACCTACTGACACACACATACACTGTCAGACATACTGAGAAACACAGACATACTGACAGACAGAAACACAGGCATACTGACACATTCACACTTTTAAATCTACTCCCCATTTCCTACCTTGAAGGATTGCTTCCCTGGTGTCCAGAGTGGTGGCTGAGGCTGTTGGGGGTTGCCGACTGGCAATCTGGACCAGCCTTTCTCCTATCTGCTTCCCTGGTGTGGTCTCTCCCACGCGGCTCTCTCTGTTAGGAAGTGACTCACGGTAGTCACTTTCTCAAATGCTGCCAAAAAGCAAAGAGACCCGGTCGTGCTGTTAAAGGGCCACAGAGTGCAAACGGGCCCCAGCTTACAAATGCCCACCGGTTGGTCCTTACTGCATGGGCCACCCGGTGGGCCTCCTTAGTGTGCGTCCCCAAGATCCTGTGGATACTTAATCTCAAGGAAGCTGCAATTCAAACTGGTTTTGGGATGCTTATGGTTGTGTGAGCCCTTTAAGTGCAACAAATAGCTCTGCATTTAATACTGGGAATTGTTAGAGAGACATTTTGTAAACCTGAGTTAACCCCTCGAGTACCAGAGGCGTGCCCAACACATTGCAAAACACTCATAGGGCTAATGTTTAGTTGCCACCAGATTTCCCCTTTGCATTGCAGTTTCCCATGGCAAACCTAAGGGTGAGCAATGTGTTGTTTTGCTGTTTAATCTGCACTTTTTATTATCTGAACTGAAATCCCTGTTGCTGTTTTGCATCTTTTTATTAACCTGTTCAGTGCTGGAAGCCACTACAACTAAGTCTGCCCATTACATACCCAAAACGTTCCTGCTAGGCAATGTTTCACCAGGCCTTCTCTTAACCACTAAGTGACAAAGAAACATGTTAACTCTTTGTGCACTGCTTGTTATTGTGCAGGGAGCACACTGACACTCGAAGGGTTAAAACCACTGTCAGTAAATACTTTGCTTGTATGGAGAAAAGGATATCTACTTTCAAACTGAAAAAAATAAAATAAAAATGTATGTAGAACCTTAAAGGAAGAGCATACACATTGTGATCTGTATCCTAAGCAGTGAATTACAGTGAATTAAAAATAGATAATTCTTTACAATCAGCTGTTTTGGCCGAAAATATAGCATATTCCAATTTACACATAATACCAGCTTGAATATTTCAGACTGAAATTTGCAAATTAGCTTTTCAGTGAAATTCACTGTTTAGTGAAAATACCCTGAAGTGATTTGTGATGCTTATAGGTTGCAAACACTGCACTAAAATGGCAATATTACTAAAACAATAAAGGACTAGCTCTAAGAAATATATATGAATGATCATGAGATAGAACTGGTAGAGAATTTTACTTCAGTAATAGCATTTATATTTGTTTTAACTCCTTTGAGTGTCAGAAAGTGCGAAATGCTTTTCTCAGACACCTGGTACATACAGGGTTAATAGTGACTTGTTTATAAACTGAATATAGGAGGATTATATTAGGAATATTGGTCTTACTGCATGGTACAATAAATACATTTACATGGTCCAAATGTTCTTCCCACAGCACTACACAATCCTTCTCCTCTCCCCTTTACATAAAATATTTTTAAATGAAGTCCTGAAATCCTGATTAAATATGGTGTACATCACTGGGTTCAAAGAGCTGTTACAGTATCCAAACCAGAAGAAAAATTATCAGGGGTGAACAGCTCGTACATATAGCAGAGAGGGTGTATGTAAAAAAGAAAGGGAACCAGCAGATGAATGATTACAGACAAGAAAAATTTAAACCTCTTCTCACACTTTTAAGTTTACTCCCCGTTTCCTACCTTGAAGGATTGCTTCCCTGATGGCCAGAGTGGTGGCTGAGGCTGTTGGGGGTTGCAGACTGGCAATCTGGACCAGCCCTCCTCCTCTCTGCTTCCCTGGTGTTGTCTCTCCCACGCGGCTCTCTCAGGGAGGAAGTGACTCACAGCAGTCACTTCCTCCCATGCTGCCGAAAAGAAAAGGGGCCCGGTTGTGCCGTTAAAGGGCCACAGAGTGCGACCGGGCCCCTGCTTACAAACGCCCACCGGGTGGCCCTTACTGCATGGGCCACCCGGTGGGCCCCTTGTGTGCGTCCCCAAGATCAGGATGCACTGTGGGCCCATGGGTGGAGGGCTGGGGGGAAGAAAGTTGTTGAGGGCAGCGGGGCCCACGAGGCAGCTGCCTTGGGCCCCATAGAAGTAAAAGGGCCCGGGGCAGCTGCCCCGTTTGCCCCGTGTTAAAGACGGCCCTGCCTGTGCGAACTTATAACCTGCCTGACACAAATGTATTGCTGTAAGCACCTTTTCGCCACCAGTTTAAGCTATAATATTAGTAAGCCATTACGACCAGCTTAATTTTGTTATTCACTATTGATGCCAATAATCTACTGCTCTACCGTACTAGTGTCACACTGTTCCTCATGGCACATGCTAGTTAAAAGCTTACTCGATATTAAGCGTATGTCTCACAGTTCTTACTGTGCTTAACTTTATGCTGATAACTTGTTATTGTATAATAGTCTACACAAGAGCAGCGTAACCTGTATGCACATCACACACAACCCAACTACTGAAACACTGCAAACTGTACTGCCATTTATGTAGGACTAGCTAATATAATACTGTTAAACGTCGACTATGATAACTGTTATATTTTACTTTGTTTTACTTTACATATTGTGCATCCCAGCATAGCATTTCGTTTAACTTTACTCATGCACCCAGCAGATATGCACTCAGATGCTTGAACACAATAGCGACACAAAGTTTAATGTTAACTAAGCTTGCTTCTTACCATGTTTATACTCAACTGCCTTTAAACACAAAATTTGTGCTAGATATTGCATGTACCTCTCTGTTAAACTGTCTACTATGTGTTGGAGGAATGCCGTTGGGGTACCTCACAACCGACTGTTAAAAGCATATGCACAACAAAAATAAAGAATTAAAAAAAAAAAAAAAAAAAAAAAAAAAAAACTGTATTCACGTGTTCTAAACTCCTAGACTTTATCACTCTATTATCAGAAAGGAAAATCATAATGACCTATCCTGCAGTTAGCCTTATATGAAGAATACGTCTTAATGACTCTTCCTTTAATATAAAATCCACCTTATTCACTTTTTTAGCAAGACTATCCCTTTCTCAAAAACTGTTGACAACCTCTGTATTTTTCCGGAGTCAAATGCCAGAGCTGAAAAAACGCGAGCGTTTGAGCCAATCAGGTAATCAAGAGAGCTGTGCTGAGTGTGGGAACCCTGATTACCTCAGATTTTTTTTAAATAGCATAATTGATGCATATTTGTGCCTGCCACAGATTTAGTGGATGCCTCTCTTAGAGGCAGCCCCATCAATGTTAGAAAGCTCCATAAGAGAGCTTTCCTTGCCAGGGATATATCTTCTTCATCTTCTGAGGATATGGTCCCAGTTTTACGTAAAAAGAATAAGTAAAGGCAGCTGGTCTGTTCTGCCAGTTCCTCATCTGAGGAAAAATTTTCTGCTCCTCCTTCCCCTCAAACTCGTTTGAGTAAGCGAAAAATGAAAGGGATAGGATCCCAAAAGAGGAATAGTGTGTTTCCCTCGTTTGAGCACTAGAAGCACCTTGCAAGGAAAAAAAAAGGACAAATCTTGTTGGAGGTTAGATAGTCCTTTCCTTCCTCTTCTAGAGTGTTTGCTCATTCTTCCTCCCAAAGCTGTTCCAGTTCTAGACACGGCTCTCTAGAAATAGACCGGGAATCTGAGGAAGTGGTCCGTTCAGCAGCTTCCACTGAGCGAGGGAAATGTAGCAACATTCAGATGGCTAGAGTGAGCCTCCTTGGAAAGGCACTCCCAATCAAAATTATTTCACTCCAGATGGGTTATGGAACACGATTCTAAGGTTAGAGATTTTGCCAAACTAGCCTTTAGATCCCCCTTGGACAGTGGCGTACATAGAGAGGTCACAGCTGCGAGTGGGCCCAACACTCTGCCCTGCGGACCCCTGCGACCGGGTGCCCGCCCTCATGTTTTGCGGCCCCGGCCCGCACAGCAAACCCTGCGGAACCCTGCGGACCCCTGCAACCGGGTGCCCGCCGTCATGTTTTGCGGCCCGGGCCCGCACAGCAAACCGCTAAGGCTGCTGTCCAAGGGGTCCATCAGGTGGCCCATGCTGTTAGGGCCACCCAATGGGAATGGATGTGTGTCTGTCTGTTTGTAGGTATGTGTGTCATGTGTGTGTGTGTGTGTATGTGTGTGTGTGTGTGTCTGTCTGTGTGTGTGTCTGTCTGTATGTGTGCCTGTCTGTTTGTATGTGTCTTTGTATGTATGTGTGTCATGTGTGTGTGTGTGTGTGTGTGTCTGTATGTATGTGTCTGTGTGTATGTGTGTCTGTCTGTATGTATGTATGGGTGCCTGTGTAATTGTATGTGCGTCTGTCTGTGTGAATGTGTCTGTGTCTCTCTGTATGTATGTGTCTCTGTATGTATGTGTGTCTGTATGTGTGTGGGTGTGTGTCTATCGGGCGGGGAGGGGGGGAGAAAGAGAGAGGGAGGGGGAGGCCATGGATCAGTTTCGCACCGGGGCCCCATGGATTGTGTGTATGCCACTGCCCTTGGATAAGGAGGATGACCTTCTCCTCGGGAACCACATTGGTATCCCGGCCATTCAGGCTTTAATGGCTCCTGAGGTAGATCCTGCTCTGTTATTTATCACAGGGAGCAGTGTAGCTACAGATCCCATGGATCAGACTTTTCGTAATATAAAGTTTTAAATTGCCACTTTTACTGATGCTGGATAAAGCAGAAAAAGAAGGCAATGCTCAGAAACCTTCTGCTACATCTCTGCTGGCTTCTAAGATGGCTTTATTGAAATCGTCCGGCAGGGCAGTGCTAATTATTGGCCAATTCTTTAATTAAATCTCAAATATTCGCAGAACTCGCTGGCTCGACGCAGCAGGAATGTCTGAACTAGCCCCTCAATCACATGAGTTCCCAAATTTAGAGGATTCTTACCTTTTCGGTCCCTCGTTCATCCAGGAGGCTAAAAGTTGTTATAAGGCAAGGAGATCCTTTTCAGAGCTCAAAAAGTTGTCTCCTGGCTGCAAGAAGCCCTTTCGGACCGAGGGTCACCCCTATCGGGCTGCAGGAGCGTCTTGAGAAACATCTCACCAGGCCCAGTACTGCCACTAGAGAGGAAAACACAAGGTCCCAGGTGGTGGCAGAGCAGCTCATTCCAGAGGTGGTCCAGCTTCTAAGAGAAAATCCATGCATTCAAGTAAGTGTGCCTCCTCACACACCACTAAATTGGAAGGATATTTCTTCAGACAAATGGGTTGTAAAGATTTTTCAAAGAGGTTTACAACTCCTCCTTTTAAGGTTTCCAGTTCAGAGGTTTGCACCCGGCAGAGAGGTAAACCCAGTGCTAGATGCCTCCCTTTCCCTAGCTTTAAATTAAGGGAAGATAGAGTTGGAAGACATGTCTATTACAGGATGGGTCAGTCCATTGTTCCCCATCCCAAAATCAGCGGTTCCTGGAGACTGATTCTAAATGTGAGGTCTCTGAACACTTTCATCAAAAGAAAAAGGTTCAGGATGGAGGGTTTATCAGATCTTCCAGGCTTAGTACTGAAAACATTTTTTTCTGCATAAAGTTAGACCTAAAAGATGCCTTCCATACAGTCCCTATAGCCAAGAAACACAGGCGTTTCCGCAGGTTTCGGTGGAAAGGAAAGGTGTGGCAGTGGACTGTTATGGTGTTTGGCCTTTTGAATGCACCATACACATTCTCCTGAATAATGAAATCAGGGATAACCCATGTCAGACTAAAAGGTTACATGTGTCTGTACTATCTAGATGACATCCTGCTCGTACACCCAGATGGGGAAGTCCTTGCTTCTCAGAGGGATTATAATGCTTCCCTTTTATAAGATCTAGGATTTGTTGTGAGTTTACAGAAATTAGTCCTAATTCCCACTCAAATTATTCTCTTTCTGGGTTTTGTACTGAACTATGTCACTAGGAATCGCCCAAAATAGGCTTTTTCACGTGTAGACAGATACTCCTGACTGGTTACATTATATAGGCAGCAGTAATGGCTTGAATTTGAAAATTGGCGCCATAATGACGTCATTGGCATGTGATCGCGATCACATGACATGTACACATATACAAAATAAACATAAAAGATACAAAATGATCGTTTTGCATAAATGAATACTTAGAATGGTTTCAAACCCTTATATAGTGCATGTAGACTTTCACCTTTGGATTCCTTTATATCACTCTCTTTTTCTATCAAATAAAAGTTATTTTTTAACAGTCTATATGCACTATATAAGGGTTTGAAACCATTCTAAGTCATTCTAAGTCATTATGGCGCCAATTTTCAAATTCAAGCCATTACTGCTGCCTATATAATGTACCAGCCAGGAGTATCTGTCTACACTTGAAAAAGCCTATTTTGGGCGAAACGCGTTGTGTTTTTATAAATTTGTTATTATTAAAGTATTTTTAGACTACCTATATTCATATGGTCAGTCCTTCTATTTTTATTTTTTATATTTTTTGTTACTTTTATCCTGGCTGTCTTCTACTGTTTTAAAGATCCAGTACTACAAAGAAATCCTTAGGTGGGGATTATTCCACTCACGCCTGGTTCATAGAGCAGTGTGGCTGCTCTATATATTGTAAGTACGTTTCATTTTACCTTTTAGCACTATTTTATCCACTGAGAACACTATGGGCCCTCTTTTGTGCTTTTGTCTTTCATAAATCCTGCACTCCATACATCACCAGAAGGATATCCTACATGTGGGGAGTTTAAATACCACTGTATGCTGTTTTACTCAGAGCTGGTTATAGCTCTTTTTATTGTAAGTTAGCACTCTCAAGACTTCAGTGTTTGTCTGTAGCTGCAGGTGTCATACGTTATTGTACCATTGGTCCCCTTTTTTCCTTTATGTTTTTTAAATGCTGACACTCATTTGAGTCGTTGTACAAAGTATTGAAGAATCACCTATTGTCCAGCTATATCCTACATGTGGGGAGTTTCAAATACCACTGTATGCTGTTTTACCTAGAGCTGGGCATAGCTCTACCGATTGTGAGTTGGCATTTTTCTCTTCTGTGTTGTCCGTGACACCATCCTTAACGGTTGTGCACTATTGGTCTTTCTTTTTGTCTAATTTTGTTTTTCATATCAACCACTGAGGACCTCATCAAGAACCCAAGAAGACCTACCCAAGACCCCCCTTGTGTATTTTCAGAGACTTTTCCTTTATATTACCTCCCATTCCACCTAGCGCACCCTGTATTTTTGTTGTTTCCTGCTCCCAGATTTATTGAAGGGTTTGAGGGTTGCCCTTCCCCTCAGGTGTGCAGCTCCTTTCTCCTCTGTGATCAGTACTGTAGCGCTGTTCCACCCCAAATTCTAAAACTCTGATATTTGAACGGTAAAAACCTGAGATATGAAACGAAAGAAGCTGCAAGTCCTGATTTGTAATGACCCAAATAAAAATATTCAAATTTACCAACCAATCTAATCTTAAGTCCTTTTTACCATTTTCGGTTGAAAGGAGTCAAAAACAAAGACTCTCACCTGTAACAGTGGCAATTATTTTGTATTTCTAAAAACAATATGTGTGAATCTAGCTTGCACGTAAGGAGCTGGAGTTCTGAAAGAGACTTATGTGATTGTGCCAAGAATGAAAGGCTCGATTCAGTGGCATTCTTCTTTAAAGTTCATTATATATAAATACAGACGACCCGTCTCCAGTTCTTCTAAAGAGGATTATTTAGTGTGTTAGCAATACTTGGCTAGCATGCAGAATGCAGAAGTGAAAATCAAAGACAAAACCTGAGGTATCAAGAGGAAAACAAAGCAAGACACAAGTGAATAATCAATATGTTAATACAGTTTCGAATTCAATACATTATTTTTTCACTAACCAGTTATTGTTTGTATATTAAAAGGTTATATGAACAATTTTCCATGACATGCGAGTGTTAATTGAATTTCCATAATTTAAACTAGTATAATAGATTCCAAACGAACATAGATGAGATATTTTCATATAATTCGTATGTATGATAATGTAGATATTTTATATGAAACCGCTTATTGTACAACATGATCCACTTGCATAAATGTGTGATCACTTTTCTCTGATTGAAAACGAGGCCACCCTGTATAGCTGTATTACACTCTAATAGGCAAACGCACTGCATTGATCTGATTTAAATGAATGGTCACTGCTTTGTTCTATACTGCCATGTCCATCATGTTAAAGGAAAACATCAAGCACTATAACCACTACTACCCACTTAAAACTTTCAAGACCTTTTTGACAACTTACCTGGGGTCAGCAACGCCACTTCGCCTGGTGCAGGAAACTCTTGCATGGAGGTGCTAAGCACTGCTGTGCAGGGCCAGCTCATTGGCTGAGAGCGTCACCCAAAGAGCGCAACCCTGCATCACTTGCTTAGCTCAAAGCAGGAGCTGGCCCTTTTTCTTCTTTTCTTTTTTTTTTTTTATTGACAAAGATACAAAAGGGTTGCAAACAGTACATTGTACAAATTATAGATGTATAACATATCAATACATGATTGAATAATATTTATGTCACAGTAATGTACATTTCACATTTTGAACATTGTACGTATTATCAAGTAATTATCGTATTATCAAGTAATAATGATCTTTTTTTTATAGTATCAATAATGATGAAAACATAATGTACGCAACAGCCGTGCAGAGCAGACGTGTGTAAGGCGAGCTCCTCCACAATAAGCTAAAAAAGCGTCTTTAAGCAATTAAACTACGACCCAGAACCAGCTACTACACGATGGGCAAAAAGTCCAAACATCAAGGACCTGTCAAACTCACGGGGGCCCACGATATAGGAGACCTTTTCCTCCGCACAGCTAAGGCCTTGAGAGACCATGGGCCGAAAGAAAATGAGGACTCAAACTCTGCTTTCTCTGAAGATTAAACCCTGGACGAGCTGTATGAATTCCCAGACACAGGGGGTCTACACCAGCACTCCTCAGATGAGGACAACGAGTTACCCTCCACGAAAGGAGACATCAAAGCGCTACTCAGACACATCCGCACAATGTTCACGGCGGACCTCGATACAGCGCGGGAGGAGATACGCCACGTGGAAGGCCGAGTTAAGAAGGTAGAAGAGGACACACAGTGCCTTAACGCAAGTTACTTAACGATAGAAGCGCAAAGCAAAGAGCTTCAACAAGCACAGACAATACTCACAAACCGCTTGGATGCCATGGAAGATATACATAGGAGCCGGAACATAAAAATAAGAGGAATCCCAGAGACGGTGCCCCAGGATGAACTGCCACACTACGTCAGGAGGCTCCTGACCACAGTACTAACCTCAAAACAAGTCAAACAAGCCATAACCGACAGCGTCTACCGTATCCCAAAAGCACCCAGTGCCCCGACGGGGTCCCCAAGAGATGTCATCCTGCAGCTCCAAACAAGGTCAGCACAACTAGCCTTCATGTCAGTAGTGAGGGGACAGACGTCCTACTCATTTGAAAATGCCGACCTAACATTCTATCAGGACCTGTCCAGACCTACCTTTATATGGCGGAACCAGTTTAGACCACTTACCAGCATACTGCGCCAACATTCCATCCCGTACCACTGGGTATTCCCTAGGGGCCTAGCCATCTCTCACGGAAGCACAACTATCCGTATACCACAGCCAGCGGAGATGGACAAAGTACACACAACACTGAGTCTACCACCAGACTCAACGCAGGGGACCAATACACAGCCCCCGAAGGCCTCACATAACTGGGATGTGTCCAAGCTAAAACCGTTCCAACCAGCAGGATCTGCCAATGGACCAACCACCTCCACCGGACCGCGGAGAACAAGCAAGCTCCCTACGACCACCTAAGGAGTTGGGACATTAGTAAGAGACCGGAACCAGAGGACTTTGGACGTACCGCCATTGACCTACTAACAAGGGGACTCTTATACTAACTAAACCTGTTCCACACTTTATTACCTAGTTATTACATTAGCTCTAATATAATTCCTTTAACGCACATTCTAATCTATACACACGCAACTCTCTAAGAGCTGCACTGATCAGCAACACCCTCCCCCCAAGCAACCGAAAGGGGTAGACCACCACACGATCGGGTGAAGCTATACACCCGATCGGACAACCAATATTGCAGTTCACACACCTCACCCCTAGCTAGACCCCTATTGCAGCAACACCTCCTCCTATCGTGCATGTACTAAGCCACTTAGAACATTACCATCACACAACAGGCAGATTAAAAAGACCCCCCAGGAGCTCGGGGCTATGGAGACCGTCTCGCAGCGCTTGAACCACAACTGCATACAACACGTAGAGATGCACTTCACTGCGGCCTCACGAAGTCAGCGGAGCAACCTAACCTCTCCTCCAACTAGACCACACATAAAGAGGATTCCCAGGGACACACTGCAGCTAGTTACCTAAAGGTACAGAATACCTCTATCATCCTACTTAAGCTGCTCCACATGGGCCGAGCTGGCCATTCATATTACCCATTATACCGCCGCTCCCAGGCAGATACACCACACAAGCGCGCAAGCCCTCATATAGTACGGACCCTAAGATCTACGGAAGCCATCCGATACACTTCAAACCACAAAACAAGTGGAGCACACAGTGCCTTACGCAGGGGCGTATTAGCCTTGGGTGGCATTTTCCAGGGGGCGGCAAAAAAGCCGCCCCCAAATGCCCAAGGCAAATGCCTTGTTAGCCTTGCGGCTAACAGACATGCTGGGCTGCTGGGCGGTCGGGCGGCGCTGGTGGGCGGCTGGCGAGGGAGCACTTCCTCTGAGCTGACTGCTCAGCTCCCCCGCGCCGCAGAGTGAGGCTGGGAGCTGGAATATGACGTCATATTCCGGTTCCCAGCCTCACTCTGAGGCGCGCGAGGGAGCTGAGCAGACAGCTCAGAGGAAGTGCTCCCTCGCCAGCCGCCCGCCCGCCAGCCAGTGCTGCTCGCCCAGCAGCCACTGGACCACCAGGGAGGAAGAGACCCCACCCCCAGCATTCCCAAAGGTAAGGAGGCTGGGGGGGTGTTTAAATAAATTTTAAAAAATGTGTTAATGTGTGTGTGTTAGTGTGCGTCTGTTAGTGTGCGTCTGTTAGTGTGCGTGTCTGTTAGTGTGCGTCTGTTAGTGTGTGTGTCTGTCTGTTGGTGTGTGTGTCTGTCTGTTGGTGTTGGTGTGTGTGTCTGTTGGTGTGTGTGTCTGTTGGTGTGTGTGTCTGTTGGTGTGTGTGTGTGTGTTGGTGTGTGTGTGTGTCTGACTGTGTGTGTGTCTGACTGTGTGTGTGTGTGTGTCTGACTGTGTGTGTGTGTGTGTCTGACTGTGTGTGTGTTTGCCTGTGAGTGTGTGTGCCTCATAGTGTTTTTCTGTTAGTGAATGTGTTTGTCTGTTACTGAGTGTGAGTGTGTCTGTTAGTGTGTGTGTGTTTCTGTTAGTGTGTGTGTGTTTCTGTTAGCTAGTGTATGCGTATCTGTCAGTGAATGTGTGTGTGTGTGTATTTAGAATGCGGGGCGGGGTTGAATGGTTGGGTGGGGGTGTTGGGGGGGCGCCTGAGTTTTGTCCTGCCTAGGGCAGCACAAAACCAGGATACACCACTGGCCTTATGATTAACTTACAATACCAGTGAATGTACCTGCATTATCTGACAAATACAAAATAAATAAGGTTAAAAAGTTAAGAATAAAGGTGCTACTATCACCTATGTGAGTCACTTATTCACATAAATCATAAACCATACAGTGAAAAACTTAAATGGTGAGAGCACTCTCAATTAAAATTGCACATTACCCTTATTACACACTTTGGTATACCAATGCTTTAAATATCCTGTAAATTAAAACAGAGAAAACTGCAGCATAGGGTAATAGCGTACAAACTCGCAGTGTAACTTATTAAGTAACTGGTTACACTCACATGTGTCAGGGTACTCACCTGTGAGACAGACGGCCAGACGTGGTCGCTCCTGGAATTCCCAACAGGGGACTTGAACCGGGGTACTTATCTATCCTAGTCCTGCTCTCTGCCTCTGAGCCACAGCAGCTTTACCAGAGACTACTGATTCCGGTCTTGTTCATCCTGGCTTGGCTACTACACCGGGGGCTGCACCTTGACTTGTCTGTATCTCACCTGACTCTGATCTTCATCAGCAGGGTATTTAAACCCAGCCTCGCCCTGTACTCATTGTCAAGTCTTTGATCTAGTGTTCCTGTGTCGTACCAGTGTTCCTGTTTATTCTGCTTCGTATATTTGACCTCGGCTTGTGACTACGTTTATTCTGACCTCTGGCATCCTTTGACCTCGGCTATCCCTCGACTATCCTGCTGGTTCTGTCCTTGCCTGTCCTGCGAATTTGGTACTGCATCCTGCACAGCCCCCGTGCACAGACCCACAGGCCAGGTGAATTCTTACCTGACCACCTCGGCCTGTGGCTATCTGCAAGGGTGAGCGACATATCTGCGCTACAGACTCCCAACTCAGGTAAGACCCTGACAAAAGACTTGACCAATATGGAGTCCGCAGAAATGTGCTCACCCTCACTCCAGCAAGTGTCCAGCCTGGCCCAGACTGTTTCGGAGTTGCAGCAGGAACTTTTTTCTCTTAAAGGCGCAGTACATCCAGCTCCGGAACCCTTTGTCATCATGCCCGACAGATTTGATGGTAACTACACGTCCTTCCAGTCATTCAGGATGGATTGCGAGGTATTGTTCTCTTTAAAGCCTCGAACTTACGCCACGGATTTCATCAGGGTCAGAGCGGCTATCAACCTGTTGTCTGGACGCATTAAAGTTTGGTCTTACCAAATGTTGCAGAGGAAGAGTCCTGTCCTTGTCAGCTGGGAATCCTTTATTATTGCTTTGGACTCACAGTGCAGGACCACTAAGCCCAAGCCAGCTCCACCTACTAAAAAATCGCGGAGTCTACGTCACCAAGGAACCGAGTACTATCACCACACCCCAGTGATGCCCTCTTATGATCCAGTTCCCAGGAAAACTCCAGAGGTATCCTGTGTTCCACTTGATCCTGAGGAACCTATGCAAATTGGACGTGTCCACTGCAAAGTCACACCTGGGGAGAGGGACCGAAGGAGAAGCCATGGTCTGTGTTTTTACTGTGGAGAAGGAGGACACTTCATCACGCTTTGTCCTGTTCGCCCTCCTAGACCTCCAGCTCTCCGACTGGGAAATAATATTCTTCGTCCAGTGTACACCGCTTATCAGCCTAAAGAGCTACAAGAGAGCCGTTATTCCTGTCCAGGCTTGGCTTCCATGGAGAATGCTATACCCCCTGCTCCAGAGTCGTCTGCATCTACTACCAAAGTTGCTTCCTGTAGTACCACCACTACTTCCTGCCCACTTGAAAAGGATTTACCAAAGGATTGTGTCATTGCTTCTAATGGCACTACGGTCTGTAAAAAAGACCTGGAAGTGTTCGAAAAAGCACTGCTAGCTACGAGCACTGTCCCTCCCGAAGTTGTGGAAGTTTTTGTCACCCCTACCCGGAACCTAGACCGATCGTCAGCCGTACCAGAAGCTGGTACTGGGAAATCCCGAGCTAATCAGGGATTCCATACTGAGGACTTTCACTATGGGGACTCGATGGATTCTGAGAGTGACTCTGGAGAGACGGATTATTTCAATGAGGAGCCTACTTACGCTCAGAGGTCGTTTTTGAAGGGGGAGGTACTGTCAGGGTACTCACCTGTGAGACAGACGGCCAGACGTGGTCGCTCCTGGAATTCCCAACAGGGGACTTGAACCGGGGTACTTATCTATCCTAGTCCTGCTCTCTGCCTCTGAGCCACAGCAGCTTTACCAGAGACTACTGATTCCGGTCTTGTTCATCCTGGCTTGGCTACTACACCGGGGGCTGCACCTTGACTTGTCTGTATCTCACCTGACTCTGATCTTCATCAGCAGGGTATTTAAACCCAGCCTCGCCCTGTACTCATTGTCAAGTCTTTGATCTAGTGTTCCTGTGTCGTACCAGTGTTCCTGTTTATTCTGCTTCGTATATTTGACCTCGGCTTGTGACTACGTTTATTCTGACCTCTGGCATCCTTTGACCTCGGCTATCCCTCGACTATCCTGCTGGTTCTGTCCTTGCCTGTCCTGCGAATTTGGTACTGCATCCTGCACAGCCCCCGTGCACAGACCCACAGGCCAGGTGAATTCTTACCTGACCACCTCGGCCTGTGGCTATCTGCAAGGGTGAGCGACATATCTGCGCTACAGACTCCCAACTCAGGTAAGACCCTGACAACATGGTCTTGAGCCACTTAATAAAAAGCTGGCTCAGACTAGGCGTATATTAGGTGAATGCACGTGGTAATCAGACTCCAAACTGCTTCCCCCCCGTGGTCCTTCAGAATGTTGTTGCTTTAACCCCTCAAGGACACATGACATGTGTGACATGTCATGATTCCCTTTTATTCCAGAAGTTTGGTCCTTAAGGGGTTAAAATATTCCAGGATGCAGGAAAATAATGCAAACAATTTATTGGACAATTTATCTCGTACCTTAGATAGATTTTGTCCGAAATTTGAAAGCTACACACATACACATAGCCTTGAGTATAAGATGCATTCTCTCCTAACTCACGCAAACAACACCCGAACGCTGTTATAATGTTGATATCATTATTATAAAATGTGCCGTTACAGAAATTGCCACGATACATAATGCAAATGTTTACTTATCTGCCCTGAAAACGCTGTTGTGGCGAATCAGGGATGCTTGTTCAATTCTGTGCACAATAAAAATAAAGAATTAAAAAAAATAAAACATAATGTACTACAAAGCAAATACGTTATGCTATGTCTTTAACGAGTTAAAGTGCAAGGATTGAAATGTCAATTTGAGGTTATCAAGTAAATTGGGGATTGGGTAGTCCTGACAAGGGAATTGCAAATTTAGGCTACAAATAGCTGAAATAGCAAAAAATCTCAAATCCTGCTACTTTAACAGTTTAGCTATTGTTGTCCTTAGTACTGTATTTCCCATCGCATGTACTTCACAAATTAGATGTAATGTTACCACAGTGGCTTTTATGGCAATTTAATTTCCTTTTAAGGCACACTTATCATTTGTTGAATTAGCACTTTTATAAATAACTAAAACCCTAAATTCACTTGGCATTCATTTTAAAGTGTTTATCTATTTTATGATTACTGAAAATAGAAATTTTTTTTAATACATTTTTAGAAGAATGAAGAAACTCAATTAAGGTTTTTGCACTGTTCTACGTAAAACATTCAACCTTGACTTTTAATGTCAAATTGAACATTAGGCATGGATACCTTCTCAAAAGGACGTGCATAATAGCACCATTGGTGTTATTCCCTAACCTGCAAGGTGTACCAGACTGAATATCTGAATTGCTTTAGAAAGTATAAATTCACCTACATTGTGTAATTCAAATTTTAATCCAGTATAATTTGGAGATTAATTAAGAACCTTGTTAACAAAAAACAGACCATGACATTCATGAAACTCCTTTTTGTTGTGAAGTAAAATCCGAGTGCCAATATTTTGGCTTGGGTAGCCAAGCTGTGACTGTGAATATTTACAGATCAGCTATTTTAGCCTACATTGTGCCAGTTGTATTTGATTGTGAAACAATTTGGAGTTTAGAGAATGAATTATAATATGCATACTGCCTATTGTTTCACTTAATTCTTGGAATCTGGATATAGGTTCCTTTAAGCAAAGCAAAACTCATATTCTGCACTTAGAAGTCATTTAGACAGGCATTTGCTTACTGATGTTTTCTGTGAATTTTTGAAGACAATGTGAGCAGTAAAGATACAACAATTCCTGTGTTAACTGAGCAGATTCTCCTGGTCTATTCCCATCACTGACCAAAGTTACAGGAATAGCGAATTGAAGGGATTTTCTTTTTTTCTTTCAATAAATCATAGTTTGACTGCAGGACTTAGAAAGGCCATTAGCTAATGCACGCACCAGTTTACACATAAATAAGCCAGGTATGCTCATATAACCCCTACCCACACACCATGTCTCAATTCCAGCATCTACTGATTGCAGTGCAACAGGTAAGTGTGATGCTTAGCTCACAATCATGATGGCACCATGCTATGACCTCAGGTAAGTTGTATGACTGGTAACTTCTCTCCTATAAGATTTAATTGCCAGAATTACACTAATCTGTGGCCATATACTGCATTATAAATACCCACAGATGTTTCCAATCCCCCTAACATCCCCATGGCTCACCCTGCGTGTTACATCCTGTGGTTACTACATTAGTACTTAGCCCAATCTGCACCTGATACCCAGTAAAGCAGGCTTCTGGTACATTGAGACATCCTCAAGGTAGGTCAGGCTCTCGCATTTCCTGAACTTAGTGAATGGATGTGGATGCTGCAGTCACCCCAGGCTTCCTTCCAAAACAGGCAACCAGGTGTGTGGCAGTAGCCAGGGCTACCCTCTCCAGCCCCTGGCATCCAGCGGACATAGCCTGGAGGGCGGTGCAGATGGCGGGGGCTGGTTTCTCTCTTCCCCCGGTTTGTATGAGAGTTAGAAAGGGAGGGAGAGCTGGGGAGGAGGCGGGGTGGAGGACCTGTGCCTGCTGCCGCCCTACCTCCCAGCTCTCAGTGTTTGGGACAGGACCAGGAGAGGATGTATAGACAGCAGCGCCCACCGCCAGCAGAGCGAGGTAAGTCCCAGTACTTTCTGTATGGACCGACTGTCAGCTCTCCTGCCATCAATGTAACTCACTGCTTTTATTATCCACTCCCTGATTACATGCTGCACTCGTGTCTAGGAATATAGCAGCAGGAAACTTTGTAATTAGGCATGGGTTCCCATTTTAGGGTAACTGCCAGGGTGTGTGTGTCTAAATAACTATTTACAATGATTTAGAATAATTTGTGGAATATGTGAGAGATTCCTGAAATGACATTTGATGCTGTTTATATCATACACTGGATGTGTGCTGTTAATTAATACTAAGGGCTATGGGGCATTTACTGGTACCTGCACTCTGACAAACCCAAACCAGTGCTACTGCTACTGAAAGACACCCATACTACTCCATGAATTTGAGGATAACGGGACCATGGTATGAGAGAAAAAAAATGGGGATTCAGTACTAAGATTAGGCTTTACATCACATGACATTGATGGTTAACTTTTTAACTTAATTAATTTCTGAACCATATATCCCACTGATCTCTTAGGCTGGCTAAGCATCATGGGTAATGTAGTTCACAAAACATGTGTGGTGCCTGTGTTAGCAATCAGGGTTCTAACAGAATGCCTGTAATGTAAACATTGTATCCCAGCGTTCTGCAGGTAAGTCAGTATTATTTGTCATTAATAAACTAAGCATTTCATTGTCTCTTAATATTTTACTAGTTTTAGTGTAACATCACTGTGACAATAATGGATAAGGGTGGTTGCTTTCTTACTGTATGGTAGCTTGCCAGAGACAATATATGCCTGTTAGCATTTGTTTTTACAGCAAGGTGTATTATTTTGTTTGACATTTGTAAATCTAAACAGCTTTGCTCATTGCCACTTTGTTGCTACTGTGGCGATTGGCACTTAGAAAAGTGATTTGTTTCTCACACCTCTTTCTTTATTTAACATTTACTGAGGATTACCTATTTCAATCAAAAGGAATGCAAGAAAAGAGAAAATGTAAATAAAGTGCATGTTATGTACTGTACCTAAATATCATATTGAGATGGTCATCAGATGACTAACTCTTTCTTTGCATTGTTATGTAAAGTGCGACAATCATAATAAAGTGAAAATGCATTTATAATGGCAGTGGTACTGACCCAAATGAATGAATCTAGCTGGTATTAAATATATGTCTGATGTGTTTTATTTTTCATACAAATTGCTTTGTGTTTTACTTATGAACTACAAGGTTAGAAGTTCCTTAAATTACATTTCCAGTAGCAGCAAAGATAGCTTATCAGAGGATAGTTTGCTAATTATCTACTGAGAAACTACATTTACTTGCACCACTATAGAACACTGTTACAGTACAATACATGTGCGATACAATTAGACCAGTCATACTGCCTCTTGCTGAGCAGTAATATGAAGGCAGCCAAAATATCACACCAAATTAAAATGCTTCTGTATTATGCTTGATATTTAATCAATGGTACATTATCTCAAAAGTACTGCATCACTGTCAGTGTTAAGTGGCATTTTAATACGGTGAACTTTTACTTAGTCTATATTAATAGAATATTTTTTTATCATATAGGACATTAAGAATTTGGGTTGCAATGTGTGTTTTTTTTTTTCTTACTCCCTGTCTAATTAAGTGTGCGTATGTTGTATGCGAACAAGAATTGCCCACAGGAACCAACTTAGAAGTGCCAATAAATCATAAAACGTGTAGAATTTGACTCTTTTTTCATCTTTTGTAGCATTCATTTGCACAAATGTATTAAAATTTATCAGGACAATCTTTATTTTATTTTATTGTGGCAGCCCCAAATTTGTTATCTGAATCTCTCCATAGTCCATACCTGTATACCGTGTAGCTTAATGTCTGCAGAATAGACTCATATTATTACTAATGTCAGTATCAAATGTAACCTGGAGGCAAATAGCATATCTTTCTTTTGAGTGTCTTGTATATAGGGAACATTGGTTTGGACATGGTGCTGAGGAATGAGTAGAAACTCCAACAGCGTAAGACGATATCTAACAGGAACGCTAAAAAGGGTAATTTGCTAAAGTGGAATTTCCTTGAAATGCAAACTGATTTTCAAAGTGTAGGCCAAAAAACTGAATTGCAAAAATTCTCCAAGTAAGTTCTATTTTCTGTTTGGCTATTGTGGACTTGAAATAGAAAATCACTTGCAATTAATTCTGATTTCCCAGTAACTCTCATGTTATTGAATACATGTATGTAAAACTTAAAGAGTTGCTCCAACCAATAACCAGCGGTTTCATAAAAACACTGTGTTTTGTTGTAGTAACCCCATTCTGTGCTGGTTCACACCCACTCTTGACAAAAAAATGAAAAAAATAAAAAATAAACTTGCCTCTTTTATTCTGCAAGTTCTCCCTCAGCCTGATCCTCCTTTGCTAACGTGGTGCCCCCTCACCTGGACTGAGGGGAGGATATGGTGCTACGATGTGCTGTCTGGTGCCAGTATTGTGTTAATGCTGGTGTTAAACGCCAATTTTGCATAGAAGTGACATTAGTCAGCATGGAACTCTGGCTGACTAATGATGCTGCTGAAGGTATAATTACACCTCCAGCAACAAAGGGGTTAATCTCTGTATGTGCCGTGTTTCAAAGCGAAACACTGCATATACAGCCCCTAGGCACCATGAACACTTCAAATCAATAAGGTAATCATGGTGCTTGGAGTAACCATTTATATGTGGTATTGCCATATATATAATGTGCAATAATCTATTGTATCTTGTAAAAGTGCATTTCTCCATATATCGAGAGAACATTGATTCAAACAACTATATTGAAACGAGTACATAATGTTATCATGTATTTGGCAGATGCATGAGATGAATTGTTTTGTATCGGGATGATATCAAAGGAAAATGGGTTGGCCCATACGATAATTATAATGTAACTGGACAGAGAGGGGGTAACCCTCAAAAGTTTGAACAAGAACAAAGAGAGAGAACACTGTCCAAAGGAGTGCTGATCATCTGTTTTAAAATTGACGTGTGTAATATGTTGCCGTATTCTGCTTGTGTTATTCATGGGTGCTGCAGTTGCTTTGTAGCGTTGTACTTGTGCATGTGTGAGCTGTTATATATTAAAATATACGTTCCTGAGTAGTTTGTGGTATTGTACATGATCCCTGTAAAAGTGGCCTGTGTATGGGGGTTGCTTGTGTAAGATGTCACAATGTGTGTTTGGTGTGTGTATGTGTGGGGCTGCTTAGGGTACTGTATGTGACAGGCTGCTTGTGGGGCTGTGTGCATGTATGTGGATTGTCAGTGGTGTTGTGGGGATGTGTTTGTGTGTGGGCGATGGTTGCATTATTTGTATGAGTTCAATGTATATCTAGCAGTATGGGTGGTTTCCCTGCGGTCCGGTGGGGACTGGGCTGGCCAAGTACAGGTCAAGGGCAAGAGCTGCAATAGCTTCTGCAGGCTGCTCTAATCCAGTGCGGATTCCTATTCACAAGTACTGGGACAAAGTGATCTGAGGTTACTTCCTATAAGTGCTAAAATGCGTAAATTGAGGATTGCCCCTAATCACTCAGTTTGTACTAAGGACTCTTGATGGGTCAGAGCCAGTTTAGCTTTGGCAGCCTTGAGTGCCATTTAAGAGCACCTAGAGTGCCTTGCATGGCACACGTGCCGTAGGTTGCTGACCTCTGGTCTAAGGTATAAGCTTGCTTGGGTGTATAGTTCTATGTAGGTGTGCTGCATGTGTGTGCTAGAGACGTGTGTGTGCAATATGATGCGATACATAGTGCTTCTCAAATCATTGGCAAGTTTAGGTAGTGAAATGAACATTGAACAATTGGGAATTAATAAAATGTTAGTGGCCAGGACATATTTATTATTATTTGGATTATTCCAGCTCTGCCTGGCTTACTATGGTTATTTTGGACACAAACATTTTAAACTGCGATGGTATGAGGGAGAAGAGAAAGGTGAGAGGCAAAATAATGTAAGTGAAAGCTATAACAATGCTGTAGAAACATGAAGCACTTTCACTCTTGGTAAACATGAAGCATCCCGTATTGACTGAATTGCCTTATTACACGCTATGATCTTAATCCATCTTCTTATTTCTGTGACCAATCTTTATATCAAAGACACCTCAACTTAAATAACCAACACTGAATCTGTTATGAAGAAACAGATATCTCTCTGTGAGCCCATTATGAATACTGTTTCCAAAAAAAGTATCATAATGGGAACCTACTTTGTTCTTCTTTAGAGGGGTAAATAATTTTTGCTTAATAATTGCTTTACTTTTGGTCCTATATTTCTTATTTGGTTCTACATTTCTTATTTCTCAACAAAATCTCTTTCAATCGTTTAATCGAAAAGAAATATTTAGCAGCCACTAGTCAGTCAGTGGTCAAATGTAGAAAAATGTGAAATGTAGAAAAATATGAAATAATTGTGTATTCAGGTCATAGAGCTGTGCCATGCAAGGGAGGCTATCATCATGCATTAAAGAAACATAAAGAGAAGAGAATTAACAAACTGAAGCTTTAGTGAGGACTATGAATTGTGTTACATTTTTGAATTACTCCCTTAGGATTAGACTGGCTAATGATAAACATTCAGCTCCATTGCTGCAAAATATTTTAAGACTAGTTACTTCCATTTCTAAAGATCCTATTGATTCGGTACACCACACAGATGTACAGTTAATATTTTGTTGGTTTTTTTCTTCTCCTCTCTGAGTTTTTCTGATTTTATTTCTTACTAAGCATTTCTTGGTTTTCTGTTGTTTTCATAGTGTTTCTTAGCTTTTATATAACTTTCTGTATACATTTGCCTTTCATTGCTGTATTCACATGTAATGCTGTTCCTTTAAATATTATTTATTGTGTGCAATATTCTTACAGTATGTATATAATTACTATGATAATTTTTTTTATTATTTCTTTGGGCTTTGTCCAGGAGACTATTATTTATCACGAGATGTTAGCTGCTTATTTCTATTCAAATTACACATAGTTTCAGGTTCCTTATTATTGCCTGTTTATATGTTTTTTAATGTTTTTTTTATGAATAATTTGAAGTTTGTTCATGTATCTGATGTCATGATATGTGGAGTGAACCCTGCTTTTTGACACAATTCTAACCCAAATCTTTCTTTTTCCCAAAATGCATATTTATTTATATTATGGGTGGTGGTTTGTTTAATAGACACATGAATGCAATGAAGGCATAAGAAAAAAAGGAAAACAATTGTTTGTGGCTTTTACCTTTTCTGTGAAATTCTATTGGTCGGTCTGTCTATCTATCAATCTGTAATATTCTATTATTTGTTTTCCATTTTCCTCTAAATTATGACGTGTTAACAGTGATAATTCATAGTTTAGTGACTACCCTGTTAGATTCGGCATTACAGTTAGATTATAGAGGCTTTATTTTGACAGATTTACATTCTGAGTCAACCAAAAGCACTGACAATATGTTTTTCTAACATTTCATTGTATGAATGTTTATTGCTCAATGTAATAATTACTGCACGTCATGCAAATGGCACAATAAAACCATTTTTGATCTGTGTTTATTTCTGAATCTAAACTACAATTACTTAGGTGACATATACGTTTATAACTTGCCTCCAAAACATCCATGAGATCAAAGAAATAAACGAACTAACCAGATCATCATTTGTGTTATATCTTTAACTACAATATAGTATGATATATGATATTTAAAAGAAAATATGTAATATTTCATCATTTATTTCTGATTAATACGTGAGTTATTTTAGAAGCAAAATAAAATAAATGATTTCACTTTCATTTTTGCTTAAAATCTTGCTCAGTACGCTGTGGATTTGGCTCCTCTTTACTTATATTCTTCATGACGAGTACAAGTATTCATCCTTTGACAACTTGTACCCTAATACTAAGGGTTTGGAAGAATAGGGACTATTTTAAGTTTCACACCATTCTGACAGTCTATAGGCTATGTAGTTCTCTGCTGCCAAATACAAACATATTTATAGACTTTGTGATTCTTGAGAAGGAGCACAGAAAATATTCCAATCACTGTATCGTCTGTAGAATTTATTTCCTAATACTTTTTTTGGCAGATATTGTCTATTTGTTGGAACAAAACAAAAAAAAGAAATAT
Organism: Pelobates fuscus; assembly: GCF_036172605.1. Lineage (NCBI taxonomy): Eukaryota > Metazoa > Chordata > Amphibia > Anura > Pelobatidae > Pelobates > Pelobates fuscus. The sequence goes on from NC_086320.1 coordinate 146,117,035, forward strand.
TTATTTGGATGAGATCTGTTATACCATCATTCATATAAAAGACTTGAGTTCACTCTTGTGTAGAGGCTGATATATCCACAATTTTATAAGAAAGGAAAAAGTAAATATTTGAAAAAACATTTTTGTGTTGTAATGGATACTTTAGGCTGGAGCTGATCTCCCTTTTTATTTAATAGCATAGATAACATAAAACTTATACAAATAAATAAAAGAGAGATACTCTTGTGCATACTTTTACTGCAACTCCCCAAGTTCTGACTCTGCATCAAGCTCTACCCAAACTAAGAAGCATTTGCTAGCTGTCAGACCAGTGCTACCTTTTCTCATCCAAGGCACACAAAGCTTTTCCCAGAATTCCGTGGTATTGACGGTTGTCACGGTTCTTCTCTTCTCTCCTCCAATAACTCTCGCGAGACGTTGCCATGGCAACCGGGTCTCGCGAGAGTTATTAGCAGAGAGGAGAAGAGAAGAGGCTGTGTGCTGCCTGGGCCCCCTCTGCGGTAACAGGGAGCCGGGGGCCCGCGGCTGCACACATAGATAGCGATATTCGCTATCTATGTGTGCAGAGAGGGAAAGTGGGGCCCAGGACTGCCAGAGCAGTCCAGGCCCCCCAGGGCCGCCAGGACCGTGACAACCGTCATGGTTGTCACCCCCTGATGGCGGCCCTGATCACAAGGGCCCGCTAAGACCACGAACAGTACTGACCCAAAAACCAAACCCTGCCTGGGGAGACATCCGCCCTACTGTTGGAACCCTATGTCTACGTACGATAGAAATTATACAGCACAAACGAATGTAATCCTTGAAGTGCAAACCGTGCATTAACCTACCTTTACATTTCTGTAAAACCATTATTTTATGAAAAATGCAAAAATAAAGAATTGTTAAAAAAAAATTATGTAATCCAGTTAACTCTGCATAAAACTGTACATCTCTCATTTAAGAAAAATAATAAGCAGAAGTAATCTGTAAGAAGTCAGTAATCCATTCAAGTGGATTATATGGGTAAATATATACTAATCCTCCAAACGTTGTGTGTCAAAACTGTGAACATTTCCTATTCATTTACTTATAATGCATATGAACATCCTCCTAATTACACACTCTTTATTCATTGCTCGTTTGGTTGGTTAATATCGTAAGAATCTCATATGCATGGTTTGCTGCATGTTCTGTGTTTCAAGGCAATTAGCAATTATTTCTATAACGGAGTGTATTTTTGTTGTGAGTGGGAAGATTTTCAAGAGCCATCCAAGGATCAGTAGTTAAAAAGATACCCGATCCTCTGGCTACCCAGAACTGGAGGGGGAATATGTATGTTGATGTTTGCTGAATTCTACAAAATAGCTTGAAACATCTCTATGGCACTTGCAAGTATAGGAAGTTATGTCCTGGATATTATCCAAAACTGCACATTAGATATCTACGGATAGTTCTTAAATATCTTATCTTTGAGTAAAAAAGGCAAATTGTCACCTGCTATATGCATTAAAGGCAGTAAATGTTTGTGTTGTTATATTTGCTGATAAACTTTGTATCTAAAAAGTTTGAAAGAGTAAACAATTATGAGCACTAAATTGGATCAGAAAAAAACAATTAGGTTGGAGATCTGGTATTATCTTATCATAAATGAGATGAAAGTCGCTCTCAGAGTGGTTCTAATTGTGAGTAATATGGCATGAAAAATGTTTTTTGGAGAAGCCTGTTTGCCAGCCTCCTGCCCTGTGAATATGGCCCCTGTAATAAACTGTTTGTGAAGCAGCACTTCAAACTCCCAAAGCAGTTTGAAGCGGCATTCAAACACGTGGCACAATGAGCAGTGTTTGGTCGTCGAGTGTATGGAACTCAAATCGGACACTCGACAGCGCGAACACCGCTAAAACACATACCTTCCACGGATGATCGTCTATTCGAACGGAAGTCGAACGGCATTCGGTAGGAATAAGCTCCCGAACCAGAAACATAGACTAAGTGCTATACGAACTCTTAAGTTTGGTATTTTGTGTTCTGCTTCGAATTCCTGAAGTGGACTGACCGCACAGCCTGATTCTCTGGAACTGTTTTGGGCATGGAACCATGCGTACGTATGGTACCATTAAAATCAGTTGCTGCTTTTCCTCAACATAGAGTCTCATCTCATGTGTGGGGGAAACGACTGTATCTACCCTTGGGGTTGCTATATCACTATACTTCCCTTGGATTATAATCACTAGCTCTTCTAAGAGCTGTTCCTGCCCTACTCTCTAGAGTAGGAGAGGTTCACCTACTGGAAGCTGGATCCTGGTCTTGGGTCCAGGGTGGGTGAAGGATGGCGAGTTCCCAGCCAAGCTGTAACGCTGGACGTAGGTACTGTGGTGCTGATGGTGTCTGGTGGAGTGCTTGTAGTCTTTGGTGAGCACTAGGAGCAACGATAAGTGGAGGCACACGGTTGGGGTGCCAGGCGATCTGTCACAGTGGTTAAAAACATGTACCATAAATGCTCTTGTAAAAATAATTTATATGCAGGTTGATCATTTAACCTAAGTTTCAGATACATCAATACTGAAGTAGAAATATCTGTTCTTGAAAGTAACTTTACTACTTCTTGAAAGTAATCTAGATCCCTGTTAACTTAAAAATAGCAAAATTAAGTATAAAGTTTTACAAAAGGAACAATTATTGTCGTTATTTAATTAAAAAAAAAATCCCTTCAAGCTTTTTTCAAATGTTAAGTTTATTGACAAGCTAATCTTTGAAATGGGTGTTGCTAACTAGTAATTTCCAGCTGTTTTTTAATGGCTCCAATAGAAAATATTAGGGGGTATTAAACGATATTTATCTACTCGTTTCCTTGCTACATTATATACCGCTATTTCTCCACAAATTAAAACCTGTCTAATCTAGGTATAAAGAGACAAACTCAAGTTAACAAGTAACAACTCTGCATAAAAATGCATGTTATGTATAGGTAATAACATTTTAAAGTGAACCTGTATTTGATTTTTAAACTCCAAGCCAGTGTATTTCTCTTGTTCTATGCAGCCCAAAAATGGAGCTTTCACCATACTTACCTCCCTTCTAACGGAGCCGGCACTGCACTAGCCTGCCTTCATGGGCAGCAACTTTCATCTATGGACAAGGATAACACATGACTGCTGACCCATTACCCCTTTTCCCCGTTGCTTCCCCAATCAGACACCACACACCTTTTCTGTGGATATGGGCAATGGCCACAGCTTTATTAACACCTTAAGGACACAACTTCTGGAATAAAAGGGAATCATGACAGAATATTTCCGTCATGTGTCCTTAAGGGGTTAAATTCAACTCAATTCAAATAACCATAACCTGTCAGCTGTTGGGCGCTTAACTCAACAGGCAGTTCTACTCCTCTCTTTCCCAAGAGCCTCAACAGTCGGCATTTGCCATCAACCCTCGTGCGGTCTGTCATCTCCCCAGTTTGACTCTGTGTCTTCCTCCTTTATTCCCAGTTGCACTGTCCAGGGACCCCGCCAAGCTGTGACAAAACAAGAAACAAACAGCAAGACACCAAACCACCAACAACAATTAGGACCCAAAGGGACATCATCAACATAGGAATCTGGCATATTACATACAAATAAAGCATATATCTTCTACATCTAACTCACTGAGGCCAATCACAGGTGAAGTGCACTTGCATAGTGTGAGCTTTACAGTTGTGGTTGTTATGAAAACATGGTATGCTAAATTCTTTTGTATATGTAGGGACAGATGTTATTAGTGCACAAAACAGCCTTGAGCTTGGAAACCTTTAAGTATATTTCTTACCTCAAATATATACTGGCTATTAGTAATAATAGCTTACAATTGGTATTTAAAGGAACAGTATAGTGTCAGGAATGCAAACATCTTTTCTTGACACTAAAGTGCCAGTGTGGCTGTTTAGGTCTGCCCCTTCCCCCCCCCCCCCAACCACCCCGGTTCAGTGAAACTGATTTTACTTACCTTTTTCTTCCATGTTACGCCAGTCTTGCCACATCTGGCTCCGCCTTCATGGCTGAGATCATCAATCTTGATGATCTAGGACAGTCAAATGCTTTGTTTTTCCTTAGGAAAGCATTGGGAGGCTCTTGTGCATGCACAGCAAATCGCCACATTGCACCAATCAGCATCTCCTCATAGAGATGCTTTGAATCAAAGAATCCTGATGGGGAACGTTTAACGACTTCATGCAGAGCGTGGAGACGCTGAATGCGAATGCTGCACACTGTACAGCACTGAACACAGGAAACACCTCTAGTGGCCGTCTGAGTGAGTGCCACTAAAGGTGTAACTAGCCAGCAATGTAAACACTGCATTTTCTCTAAAAAATAATGCTGTATATTAGTAGAACCATTAAATATTCAGCTAACAAGGAGCAAACAGTTAGTCTTGTGTGGCAAAGAACAACATGCATATGCTGCATAAAAGCCAAAGAAATAATTTTAAATATGCATTAGCCTGGCTGGGAGTGGGGCATTCAAATGTTAAACTAAAATAATGTGAAAACTGATAGCACCATTTTACCTCTGCCTCAGATATGAACTTGTTGCCTATCCCCGTTTGTGATTTACATTTGCCAGTTATTCATTTATGCAGCAGATTTGCAATCTAACTCTCAAAAGCAAAAATCAATTGGCATCAAATAAACATCCATCCTATTGCTGAGAACTGAACATTTTAATTTACGCTACGGCGAATCCCCATGATATGGCATGGATTTACTTAGTATTTTTACATTTTGCAAAGCTAGTTATTAGCTCTCATTTATAATTACATGTCACGTTGTCAGTGTAAAGGTAATGCTTACTAAGGGATGATTATACAATGCCTGGTCACCAGGGGGATACAAGTATTCCTCTTTTTAGACTGGAATCAGCAGGTGACATCAGATCAGTAAGAAGAGATTTACCGTAACATCTTGTGTTTAGAGAATTCTTATTAAAGGTGGTATTTTTCAGACAAATGCTTAAATGTAAAGTAACTTCTTCATGCTATTAATTTGCTAAATATTTAGATGAAAGATATATTCAATTGCTATTCTATATTTTGTAAAAATAAATAAATAAATAAAAACATATTCATTGGGGAGGAGAGGGATTACAAGGGGGGATGGAGGGTGGGCAGAGCATTTTTCCCCTTGCAGATGTTCTGCCTGGAAGGGGAGAATCTGACCATGTCTGTCACCAATGTGCAGTGTGTGCTGACGTCAGTCATAATATATGCACAGAATTGATAGGCAGCCCAGAACAGAGTTGCCAATGACAGGTGTGTTGGGGTGCAACTTGCCCCGTTACTGAAGTTTCAATAAGTCAGTATGTACACTATTTCAAGCTGAATCACGGCACATACTAAATCCTACCACCATCGCCACTTCAAAAAGCAAAAATGGTCATGTTGGTTGGAGTAACCCTTGAAGTGTGCCATGTATGATTGTGAGTAAGAGTACTATATACAGTTATGTAAAATATTAAGGGATATTATTTAGTGTTAGGAGGTTAAAGGCTTAGAATTAAATGATCTCAATTCAGAGTTTTTCATGCACGTAGAATCTTTGAAAATATGTCTATTTATTACATTGGGATATTACTAGCAACAGCTCATAAAATAAGGCATTGCCATTCTTGATGTGCTATAGATATATATCACATTTGAATACGTGCATGAGAATATCTGTGGAGGATCCCACAGTTTCATAAGACCTTCCATAATCCTTCATGTACTATTGCTACCTAAATGTGAGATTACAAAGGCAAATCAGCCTCATCCATGAGGAGTTGAAATGAACATGGGGGCTTTTAAGTGGCAGAGCTTCAGGTGATTTGAGATACCCCCATCAAGTGTACATGTCACCTGTCACCTTTGCAAAACAAATGCAGAGGTCCCACAAATGTCAGGTGTATTGGAACTAGGGGCTGCAGGTAAGTAACTCTATAATCATTCCCAATGCAGCTAAATATATAATGTATCTTTACGATAAACTTTATTTTTTAGGGATTTTAGCATTAGGTGAACTGGGGGTGCCATGTTCACTTTAATAAATGTACACATTCTCTACAAGTATAGCTTTAGTGTACCCAGAAAATGCTAACTTACCTTCCAAGCAAAAAAACTCAAAAGCAAGCATTGGACAGGAGAGCTGTGCATGCACATTGGCACAGTATTCTTCATTTTTACCACTCAGCTGTGTTATAGTCTCACTGGTCTTTCAATGTATCGTTGTCATGTTTTCTTGAAATACTTCAAGCCACCCTTCAAATTTTCTGTTCTACTTAACTATTTGTGCCTAGGGGTTATACACACATCGTAGACACAAATTAAAGAGCTACTCCAAGCAACATGATCACTTTGTGGTCAGGATGTCGGGAACCTGTATGTGCAATGTTTCACACATACAGAGTTTAACTCTTCTGCAGCTAGAGTTGTAACTCTACTTCTGACAGCGTCATTTGGGTGTCATAAGCAAGTCCGAAACTAGAGCTCCGAGCTGGCTAATGTAAATTCTGAGCAAATTTCATTGCTGTGAATGGTAGTCTTTGGCTGAGAGCAGTTAGGCGATGCTCTCAGCCAATAAATGTTGATGTCACATCTTGGTCACTGGACCACCAGTGAGCCTGGTGGCATTTAGTAAGGTAATGGGGAACTGTGCCAAGTTACTCCTGGTATCCTAACCACTATAACAGGTGTTTAGATTGTAAGCTTGTTTGGGCAGTGCCCTCTTCACCTTCGGTTCCACTATGTTAATCATGGTATGTTAGAATTTAGTGTTTGTCTTGTTAACCTGTATTACAGTGCTGCAGAATATGTTTGCACTGTATATAAAGTTGTCATTGTAACCCTTTAACAAGTCAAGATGAAAGTCCATTTTATCAAGTTATACAGTAAAGTTTAGTTAATATAAACTCAGGGACTGGAAATTGTAATTTCAAGGCTGGCAAGTACACAGGCATAAGCTGCAATGCTCCAGCATTAGTTTCAGGAAGCGGCGGATATAAATAATGGCTGCAGGTGGGAACTCAGGTGGAACACATTGTAATCTGTGTTCATAGAAACAGATACAGGGGATTCCCTGGTGACATAGCAGGAAAAGACAACAGGTCACAAAACACTAAGTTCAAATGCCTACCATGCATGACACAGAGATGGGATCATCTACGAACCTGTGTATGTGCCTCTGAAATACAAATACAACCATTTTAAAATTTGATCTGATTCTGAAATTGTAATTTTTTTAACATTTACCATAGAAGATTTGTATGCTGATTGGAGATTAACCCTAACATTTACACTCACACAATTTGAGATTATGATTTTTTAAACAATTATGGAAACAATGTATAGAAAATAAAAATTGCTGAAATTTATAAGCCATCCTGGTCGTCCCGTTTTACAAGTTAAAAACAGTCACAGCATGCCTTCTAACTTTACCAAGTTACTCTCTTCATGTTTAAAATAAACCTGAAATTAAACATTTTATTTACGTTAAATCAGCTTCAAATACATTGAATACATCATGCATCACAAGCGCACATAATGAATTCAATGTAAAATAATCAAAATGCACACACCTCACTTACATTCCAGCACCACCATTTTCTGAGCCTTGTGGGTGTTACTCTTCTATAACATCACCCTCTGGTCCATTCTCGTTGATTTTTTCCTCTGTGCTGCTCTCTCTCCCAGTCTTCGTGTTGAATTTCATCTGGGAGTGGCAGCAGCAAATTAGTGCATTTCAGGGAGAGAACTCTTGTGGCACCATTTTCTGGTAAGCATGCTGTAGTGGTTATGGTGCCAACAGTCCCATGGCACTCACTATTGTAAGCACTTAAAACATTTTAGATTTGTATTTGTTACTTGAGGTAAGCTGACACCACTCCTTCAGAAGTTCTCTATCGGAGCTAAGCACGTAAGTACAGGGCTTAGCTCAATGACTAAGAGCAACCAGTGGCTTTGCTTAGAAGAGCTAATGGAAGCTTCTAAGTCACATATGGATATCCTTGACACAAAAAATTGTTTATGGAGTACATTTCCCATGATGCTCAGTTAGCTTTTAGACTATAAAAGCTAGCTAAGCATCAAAGGAAATGTAGTCCAGAAGCAATTTATTGTGTCAAGATTAGTCATCACTGTTCTAAGCAGATCTCAGCTCTCTGGGCTGAGGTAGTGGAGGCAGAGAGAACCTCTGGGGGAGGTTTCCCTGGTAAAAAGTCAAGCTGTTCAAAAATGGTTTGAATTGTTACAATGGTGGTGCATCAGGGCACTTCTGGCATGCTACAGTGGCTATGGTGTTTTGAGCGTTACTTTAAAGTTTGAAGCAAAGGATGTACCTAATGTGTGTTAGAAGAAACTTTACATTCTATGTTTTTTTTCTGCTGACCTGCAGAGTTAATTTGTGTCATCGCTTTCTGCAATCACTGCTATCATACAATTTTCTATATTTTCCTAGCAGTTAAGCAGTAGGGAAACGTGTTTTTTTCTTTTAGGTAAACCTAAGGACGATTTTGCAAAACATGTTGTTCTTTGTGTTCTTTTTTAATTTGTTAAGTTTATAATTGGAAAATGCCATGGTGATCTGTACTATGCCTTTTGTCTTGGAGTACAACTTTTGTTTCAGACTGCAGGTGATTTATAGTTGAGGAATATGGTGGGGGATAAGCTGGAATGGGAGAAGAACATTAGAGATAAAAAATAAGAGTGGAGAGGTTACATTTGAAAGGAGGGATAGAATGAGCATATAGTTTATAGAATAAGGTGTAGGTGAGGGTGTAGAAAGAGATGGGAGACGGAGTGGTATTGGAGAGCTGGTTGGTGAGTGAAATTAAGTGATGGGAGACAGACTGAATGTCAAGGAAAAGAGAGATATGGGGAGGGAGGAATGATGAGCTTAGGTTTTTATAGAATATGAGAATGTGTATAATTAGTGTAAAAATGAGATGGAGATGGAATGAAGGAGTTTAGGAGGATAAAATTGAGCACTTATAAAGAGACGTGAAAAGATGTAAAAAGAGAATGAATGAGTTGGTTATAGGATGAGGGTGATAGATCTGACCTAAGGATATGTAGAATATGTGTATGAAACCAATAAGGCTATTCAGGAAGGGGACTGCAGGTGAGACTGTGGATGATAGATCAACAGCAAAAACAGATGTGAGGAAGGCACATGTCTCTTTTTCACTCTTTTAACTATGTAATAGATACATCGCTTTGAAAGGAAAATTTTTATCAAAAGACAGAATGAGGAAGAGATAGGTGGAATATAGGGGAGATATGATATTGTGAATATGGAAATGACATATGAAGAAATGAGATATAAGGGCACAGAAAATATAAGGCTGAAAGGCTTTACAATGTCATTTAAATGCCTGGTCAAAGTACGAGTTGACTTCAGATCTGTAGATTCATTAAACTTGTGCATTTAGTTTCAAACTAAATGGAGTTATTAACATTTTGGGCTATTGGTAGGTTGTCTGAACTCTGTAGCTCCGAAATGCTGTATGGCCGGATCACAAAAAAACAGAGTTCTGCACATGGTGCCAAAAAAAAGAGATCATTGAGATTTAGGGGATAGCCAGTAAATGTGGGTTTCATTCACAGATCAGAGAAGTGACAGAGTATAAAAAAGGAGTTGCATTATTTTTTTTTATATATTTATATATTATAAATGTAATAAATATACTATATAAATACAAATGTAATGGTACCCCAAGGTGGCTTGTTCCTGGCTTGAGATCCAGACCCAAAACGTTACACTGTTCTTCTCTTAACAGTCTGAACAACCCTCAGGAGCTGAGACTGCCAATAACACTGCCTGAACAGTAGTATCAGGAATTACTGATAATTACTGTATTTAAGAGTAATGTTGATTTTCTCTTAGAAATCCACAGCCATTGGCAGACTCTTGATGGAGTTGGAAGGAGTGCAGTTTTATTGGAAAAACACGGTGTATGTATCCCTCCCAATCAGGTCTCACCCTCCAACGTCAGGTAGCAGAGGCGGAGCCTGAACCAGCACCGAGGGACATTGGCATTGGAATCAGGTAAGTTAAGCACCGTGGGTGGGTGGGGCATGGGGGGCGCGACAAAGGGGGGCACAATAGGGAGCTATTGTTCCAGGAAAACAAGTTTGTTTTCCTGGCATTACAGTTTCCCTTCGAGCCCTAGGTATTGTTTTATAGCTCTCTTTTTGACACCCATTCAGCACAAGTTTGGTGTATTCCAGTCACTGGGCCTGCATTTTAGTTTTTACTAGGTTGCCACAATATCACGAGTAGCGAGAGGTTAGGGGTATTAAAACATCATTTGGGTGGCTAAAAATGCACGGGATTGTCAATTTTTGTGGGGTAAGTAGAGGACAAACTCTGGAAATGAACATTATCAGTCTTACAGGAATACAATAGCAGGGATTTTCCATGGGGAATATCTGTTAAACAGTAAGGTTAATATGGACTCATCGTAATATGCCCATAAGGGGTTACTGTTACAATATTAATATTAAAAAAAAATCAAATTAATTGATTTAGCCAAACCCTATTTATTTGATATTGAATCAATGCTTTCGTATGGGGGATTTAAAGGCACTGGATGTCCTCGTGCACAGCATCATTTCATGGAGTCAAACTCTGTAAAAGGCCAGGAAGCACCTCTAGTGGCATAAAAATGACAATATAGAAACAAGATATTGGAGTTATGAGAGATGTACAAATGTCAAGAAAAAACAAAATGAGATAAACTCCTGAATGACAGCCTTATTTTTTTTTTTTTTTATATAAGTGAAAAAGAAACAAGCTCGGCAAACACATCTATGCAGAACACAAACATGTATTTCTATGTGTATATGATAGTCTGGTTCTGTGGGGAAGTAATCGTAACAGAGTGATCATACACAGGTTAGGTTCACTGGACTACATACCAGTGAAAAACTATAGAGGCAGTCTTAACATAAACATAAATATAAACATTGCAGTTTCTCTAAATCAGTAATGTTTTATATTGAAGGGTTGAGGGGAGAGATGAAATGGTCTGGGTACCTGTAGTGTCCCTTTAAAGACGTCGGACACCACTGCTGTAAAAAGCTCAAGGAGTGCAGCCAGTTGAATTATACAATATGCGAATGCATTTATATAATATATCCTGTTGTACATTGATAAGGTTTAAAATACTTGTGTGCTAATGTCGTAGAGTCTTTACATTTAAATTAAAAGGAAAGAGACTTAAATATGAAGTAAGATGAGTAAGTCTTTAAGCCTCTTCCATCTTGCGAATTGCTACTTCTTTTACATTTTGGCTTATCATACAGATGCCAGACCTATATTTCTTTTCAAAACTGTAGCTTTAGCTGCATAATGACTGGTTTATGCAGCAGAACAATTAGCATCTATGATTTAAAGTTTTTATGTGTTATATTTATTGCCATTTCTTTTGCCAATTTCATGTACTGTCTACATAGAAGAAAATATCTTCATAAATTTTATATATATACACATATATTTCCCATTTTAATCTTTTTATATATATAAAGGTTAAAGTGGATTATACTTAAAACTATATTGAGAGTTTAGTCATATTTTACCGGTGCCACTTGATTATTGGAATACTTACATTATTATTTGTATTATTATTGGCATTTATATAGCACCAACAGATTCTGTAGCGCTTTACAATATTATAAAAGGGGGAGATTTAACAATAAAAAAGACAATAACAAAAAACATACAGGAAGGATAGGTTGAAGAGGACCCTGCTCAAACGAGCTTACAGTCTATAGGAGGTGGGGTATAAAACACAATAAGAAAGGAGATAGCAATCAAACAAGGTGGGAGTGAAGCAGAGCTGGAGAGAGTAGAGTGCTGCCCTTTAGGAGAGAGCAAGAGACAGGTATGTGAGGTAGAGGTTACTCTGGGAGGCCATAAGCTTTCCTGAGTAGATGGTTCTAAGGGCACTTTTTAAACGATTAAAGACTAGGGGAGAGTCTGATGGTAGTAGGCAAGCTATTCCATAGGAAGAAAACCGCCCGCGAGAAGTAGGGCAAGCATGAGTTGGCTGTACGTGTGCGAGCAACGGCAGATCGAGAAGGGGCATACTTATGGATCTGTGAATAAATATAGGAGGAGCTAGAATTGTTCAGTGTTTTATAGGTATGGATTAGTACTTTGAATTGACTCTTATAGGATACAGGATGCCAATATATGGAATGGCAGAGGGGTGAGGTGTGAGAGGACCAACGGGAGAGGAAAATCAGTCTGGCGTCCGCATTCATTACAGACTGTTGCGGGGCAATATGGCTTTTGGGAAGACCAATTAGGAGAGGATTGCAATAATCCATGCAAGAGATTTATAGCACATGGACAAGGTCCTTAGTAGCATCTTGCATAAGAGCAGGCTATGTTTTTAAGGTGGCATCTACAGTATTTGGTAACTTACTGGATGTGAGGCTCAAAGATGAGGCCAGAATCAAGTATAACTCCAAGACAGTGCGCTTGCAAGGATGGACTGATGTGGGTACCATTAACTTGAAGGGAGCTTTGGGGGACTCCAACCGAGACAGGACGAAGCTTTGGAAGAGATAGGAGGAAAACCATGAGAGGACAGTGTCACAGAGACCGAGTGATTGAAGAGTTTGAAGAAGGAGAACATGATCAACAGTGTCAAAGGCAGCAGAGAGGTTAAGAAGAATTAGTATGGAGTATTGGCCTTTGGCTTTAGCTGTGATTAGGTAATTAGTAACTTTGATAAGAGCAGATAGAAAGTAGGGGGCGGAAGAGGGTCAGGTAGAGAGTTGGAATTAAAGAAGTGAGCCAGACGGGTAAAGACAAGTCTTTCCTGAAGCTTTGAGGAAAAAGGCAGCAGGGATATGGGATGATAGGTAGAAGGGGAGGACGAGTCAAGAGATGAATTTTTTTCAGGATGGGTACTACAGTGGCATGTTTAATGGCAGCAGGGACAATGCCAGAAGAGAGAGAGCAGTTGAAAATGTTTGTTAAGGAAGGCACAAGACAAGGGGAGAGAGATCTGGGATAGGATCAAGTGAACTAGTGGTGGGGCGAGAGGAGAGGAGAAGTGCAGCCACCTCTTGTTCAGTAGTCGGGGAGAAAGTCTTAAGGGTAGGAAAGGCATGATCTACGTGTGGTTGAGAAAGAGAGGGGCAATGTGGGGAGAATTCTTTCCCTAATTTTTCAATTATGTTGGTCATGCAAAGCTATCGGCTGTAAGCCTAGTTTGGGGGGTGGCTACAGCAGGATGAAGAAGAGAGTTAAAGGTAGCAAAGAGACGCCTGGGACTGTGGGAGCGTAAACTAATAAGAGAGGAAATGTATGACTGGTTGGCAAGGGCAAGGACTGCGCTGTATGAATGTTATATGAATCTATGATGGAGTAAGTCTGACTGGGTGCGAGACTTCCTCCAGCAGCGTTCAGCACCATGGGAGCATCTTTGAAGGTAGCGTGTTGACTTAGTGTGAAATAATTGAATACCGTAACTAATTACATCCAATGAAAGTATATTTTCTCCTTTTCTCCCTACATAATTTCAGGGACCTCTTGGTTATATATATATATATACATATATATATAAAACCTTATCCCGTCATATTGTAGCCTCATCCTCTCATGTTGTTACTTAAAATATGTAATGTGTTTGTAAGATTTTCATGGTTTAGATGCATTCATCCGCCCATTAATGTGTACTATATACTAAGCTCTCTTTAATGGACAATCCTACTGTTCTGACGTCCTCTGATACTCGTATCTTCTGTTTCTTTTTATCATACAGCATTCTGGGGATTATTTCCTTTTCTTAATTAATTAACATTTTCTATCCTACAATATTTTTGTAATAGATTTGGCTGTGTAGAATATATGATCCATGTCTGTGCTCAATGTTCTTTTGAAGAAATTCACAACATATAGGATAATGATGATCTGATTATCATAGTTCTCAATTTCCGAATAATTTTCATATAAGCATACAGGAAATTGTTAAGTTCAGTGGGCTGTCATAACATATCAGTTATCTATAGTTTTCTTTCTTTTTTTTTGGTAAATGTAAATAAATGTTGTAAATGTTCGGGCTGTGAAGTGCAACAATTAATATCCAAAGCTGGGTGGACTTTTTTTCATATTTGCATAGGCTGCCAAATTGAAACATAAAAATCACATCAATTTCCTACTATAACATGTCTTTGGAATTATATGGAGTTGGAATAGATTGTTTCCCCTGTACAATGTTATATTTTTATTGGAACGGAGGAAAGGGTCTATATATATATATAGACAATGGATATAGTCATTATTCAGACTTCAAATTCTCCAGAGAGCCTTTCCATAGATATCATTTTCTTTGTTGCCTTGTGAGGGCATGCAAGCATGTTTGAGTATGTCACAGTTTTCTGAATACGCAAATAGGCATCTACAGAGCTATTTAAATATAAGTGTTAAGAATCATCTTAAAACCAGGCCTAAACTGTGATTGCCATGTTAAATATGGTATGTCAAGTTCAAATGGCCTATATCATAAGATTAAGGATATAAAAATAGCACATTTGAAGGCTTATTAGCCACGTAACAGGTTGACAGTTACATATAAATGTTGCAGTGTGTTTCTTTAAAGTATCTCTAAACAAACAGTTCAAGTGATGTGAATGTGTGTATTATTTTATGCCATCCATTTTGCTAGTTATATTTTAGTCACAATTCCAATTTGTCCTTAAATTGGTTTAATTAAGTAACAAGGAATGTAAACGTCATAGATTAAGAGGAGGTTTATATATTGTTAATTTTGCTTCTGTGCAGCCTTTTTAGAAATATCTGGTATAGGTTATTTGTTAGAAAAGTGTTTTCAAATGCTTCTAGAGTCCCTTTATGTGTCAAAGGTTTTTTCATGGTCTTGTTTTTTTTGTAAAGTAGTCCCTACTTTTTATATTAAAAAAAAAGTAGGGACAACTTTATAAAAAATAAAAAAACACTTAATATAAATATAAATATACAAAGTAGGCACTGACAAGAGGCAGCGCTTAAAGCAAGCGTCTGTTTCAGTTGTCATTCAACTTTATTCACAATATTCAATGTACCCACAATCCTACAGGAGGGCAGACAGCAGACATCATAATCAGAGGTTTCTCCCACATTTTGAGGCATGGAAAAAAAAGTCAATTCTTATAAATCAATGCAAAGGAGAGAGGATAAAACTTAAAGGCTTACAGTGTCAAAAAGTATTGAAATTGTGATAACTTGTTCCTAACAAATTAATCAGCAATTGATAAATGTCAGATATGAGATTGAGATTTACCTACTAGTTTTATTTATTGTTAGCTTGGATTTCTGTTATATTTTTATTTCAGGAAAAATGCTGCATCTATTAAAGCTCAGATTCTTCTTCCTGGTCTAATGTAAATTATGGATGTTATAATACTTGAGCAACCACAAACATGCAAGACCCAAGACATCAGCTATGAAGTAAACTCTTGTACTATTTGATAAAAATGCTACAAGTAAAAAAAAAAAAAAGTCGTTTGTTTTCTCTTAGGACTACAGAGCTGGCTTAAGTCAGCAGAACAAGCTCCAAATATCTGTCCTTTGAGAGCCTCTCAGAAAGTAGTAGCTTTTCAAGCTGCCAAAATAAATTTGTGTAACTTTTGGTTGATTCTGACACATCTATTGACTCATATATTGTCGGCACAGGGATTAGAAGTCTCGTGTTTGGAACTTATGAGTGAAAAACTGTGAATACTGTACGTTTTAAAGCTTAGAGCATAGAATCTGTTTTAGTGCAGCAACCTACCATTTCTGATAGATTTTCTGCTAACTTCTTAATTCTTTGACAAATAAAACATATTATTGTAAACACAGAAAATATATTTTTTGCTTTCTATTTTTATATATTCTCATAATATATAGATCAAAATTCAAGAGCCATTTGATATCTCAACCACCAGCAGCCAACACATTATTTATTTACTACATGAAATATTATGCCAGAGCTATTTCGGGGAGATTATTTGTAACTACTGACTCAGATAGTGCAGTTTAAAATTGTAATAGAGTGCATAGGAGCATATGAGTACCTATATATAGACTATCAGATGGTACCCACTCAATGTCACAACCGCAGTGGATCTTGTGACATTTATGTAAGGTACATTGAAGGCGTGCCATCCTTGCCACT
Organism: Pelobates fuscus; assembly: GCF_036172605.1. Classification (NCBI taxonomy): domain Eukaryota; kingdom Metazoa; phylum Chordata; class Amphibia; order Anura; family Pelobatidae; genus Pelobates; species Pelobates fuscus. The sequence goes on from NC_086320.1 coordinate 146,133,192, forward strand.
TATAATAATAGGTTATTGATTTAATTAGATTTTCATCTTTCCAAGATGAATGACTTGAGAACTAGTGGATAACTTAACAAAATATATACCTTTGGACATACTTGAAGAAGAGAGAAAATATTAATGCATTCTTGTGGATGGAACTCTTTTTTTTTTTTATTTAATAAAACTCGGGTACATTTTTTTTTGGCATTATCTCAACCTCTGAATTTTTAATTTACAATACATAAAGAATATATTAAATGAACTGTAGTGATTTATTACATTTACATTTATGGCTTCAGTTCAAAATGCTGACAGCCATAGAGCTTGCCAACTGCATTATTCACTTCATGATATTAAAATATATAACTGATCCTTAACTTGTCCATAAACGTTTCATATGGATTAACAGGTTCTGTAAGTAGATTTGCTGTATATTCACTGTGCATCTCAGTGTTTTATGTTATTGTATACGTGTCCTCTCCTTATCCCTTCCTCTTTCTGAATAAATCTGATCTATAATCCTCTTATTGATGAAAGAAAGCGTCTTCTATACAAGTGTTCTTCTTCAATTTAATATGTTTTTTTTTTAACTTTTCCAGTATGATGATCATGGAGTTAAGGCAAATTTGTCCTTTAGTGGTTTTGTTTACATCTAGCATTTTTTTATTGGCCATTTTTATATGTTTAGTGTCGATTTGTCTCAATAAGCATATTCTTTTTTTTTTTTAATTTCTTTATTTTTGCAGTGCAAAGAAGAAACATAACAGCAGGCGTGTGGTGCCCCAATAGCATTCCTCACACTTAGAATAAACATTTTTAACAATGGGGTTACCATAAATCCGTGCACATATTTTAGTTATTTATGTCAAGACTGTCCACGTTCAAACTTTACGCTGGGTATGCAAGTAGGATAAAAATTAAGTAAAAAACAAAGAATGATAAAGGTGCTAACTACGTCGTCTCGCTAGTTCGTCTATGCAAAGATAATATAATGTGGGCATGTTTCATGGCATAGCAGACTCTAGTTTTACGATATTACATATTAACATTATGCTAGGAGTATACAGGCTATAAGGCATCGTATAAGGCTTAACAGTGCGGAAGCTTTCCTACGTTATAGCATTATATTAACGTTACTGGTTGTGCTGGTATAGCTAGCTGGCAAATACTTAGCTTAAAACAACCTCTTCAAATAGTACAGTGATATAGGTGGTTTGACCATGGACTTATAGCAGTGCCGGCAGTAACAGAAAAACAAACAGTGGTGGAAACACAAAAATAACGTTGTCGGCTAAGATTCGTGGGAGTTCATTTGGGGTATATGAGGCTGAGTTTACAGTGAGTACTATGCCTGCTATTGAGTCCAAGTCCCTGTTAGATGCCGTGTTGGGGCTGAGTGTGTGCCCTCTGCGTCGGTCGGTGCAGTTGGCGCGGTCTCCCTGATGTGCGGGCGCCCGACATCCCTGGGTCTCATAAGAGTACGTTGGTCTGCGAGTCAGCTCTCCGGTTTGCAGTCATGCTGTGCGGAGATGGATGCGACTTGAGTTGATTCATCTAATGCTGTTTCGGGGATAGACGTGCGCGTCTCGCGATTCGGAGTCCCCTGCTGATGGAGAGTCTCTGCTCAAAAGGTGCCACGTGTAGCCGGTGCCGTTTGGAGCCTGTGGTGAGTAGATCTCTGTCAGCCATGGGTTTGGCGCACCAGGGTCTGCTTCCAGTCGCTGGGTGTTATGCACTAGGCTGATATTCTGCTGGGTGTTTGCAGCATGTGAGACACTCCCTGGCAGCAGGGGTTTAAGTGATTGCCTGACTGCTGCTTCACCAGGTGTCGGTAGGCCCCGTGGCGTGGTAGCGGTTGCGGGCAGTCAGCGAATCAGTGAGTCGTTCTGTGCTTTGCCCAGAGGAGGAAGAAGGCCACCGAGATTCCGGCCATAGCGGAGGTAAGTAACATGTTTGGGTTCGGTGATGTGTGCAGGTGGTCTCGGTTTGCTTATGGTCTTCATGTCCTCGCACATGGCCTCCGCCATTTTATTTGCAGTGCTTGGGTAGCGGGTTTTGGCGGCCCAGTTACTGTGCCTCAGGTGCTTCATGGTGCTCAGGTCCCGAGGGTGAGGACCGGGATCACCCCCCCGGTCCAAGGGGGGGGGGTTTGGGGCCAGTTCCCCGCGGGTCCGACTCATGGCTAAGCGCTGATCGGCAGGCAGTGGGGCAGCGGCCGTCCACCCCACATCCGTCTGAGTAGGCCTTAAGGTGCCGATGAGGAACCCTCCTCCTGGGGACTGAAGCCTGTTTGGCCAGCCTCTCCCTAGATCCAGGGCTCTCTGCCCGCTGAGGGTCACCAGTGCTGGACGGTTTTCTGCCCAAAATTGCAGTTTTGGTGCTCTTTTGGGCCTAGTTTGCAGGAGCTGGTGTCGAGTGCGACCGTCCAGCTCGGCGGTCCGGCCCCGCCCCCTCAATAAGCATATTCTTAAATAACCTCTTCACGTCTGCACTTGTGTATACATAATTCCCAGGGTCTGCACCCATACCCCACAACCCTCTATACACGATTATACGCATTGGAAATTACATTTGTTCATTGCAAACTAATTTTGTTGCCAGTGCAGCACAGGCTGATAGAGAGATCTAGAGATCTTCCTGCACGGTGCCGTGCTGTTCACTCTGCAGGCGGCTCTCTGGCTGAGAGCAAATGCATCCTCCCGGTCAGAGACCAGAGGGGGCAATTCCCAGAGGTCTGCTCTCAGCCAGAGGGTAGATTTCAAAGGGCAGCACCCTGGACCACAAAGGAAATATGATCAGACCCCCCTTACTGCACAAAGGTAAAGCAGGAGGAGGGCTCACATACAAAAAAACAAAAAAACAAGCAATATCTGGGGAGGCTTAACAGGAGAATAGAGCCTCCCCAAATACAATCTACCCCACCAAACAGTCACCTTGTCACATCACCCCTTTCCAATACACAAAGAGTCACCACGTCACAACACCACTCACACACAATCACCCTGTCAAAGTCACCCCTCTAACACAGTCACTATGTCACAGTCACCCCCCCATACTATCCCTTCACACAGTCACCATGTCACATTCACTGTCACAAACCTGCCACAGTCACCCTCATAACCACACTGCCCCGCCCCTCCCCCCCCCCATACACACAACACACTGAGAGCAGCTCACTCCACAAGCGCTCAATAGTAGTGAAGGTGTTAAAGATACATCATTGTAAATACAGATTGTTTTATCACATTTGTATGCTTATTGCGTGCTTGCCTAAAATGAACAAAAACTGCCTTTCAAACCTTTTTATTAAGAAACAGATATAATGTGTAATCTCAGATTTATCATTTCAGATATGTTCATCTATTGTTGATACATTCCCGCAATGGCTGTGATGATGATTTGTGACTTAATGATTATCTCCAAATGGTGCTGGGTTTTTGGCAAGTAATTGAATGATTAATCATTGTGTATTGCATTAGTTGATTATTTAATCAAACACTTTTCCCCCTCTGAAGTTATTAATGCATTACATTAATATAGGAGCCTTACAATTCTGCAGAAGTATCTAATACAAATGTGACTTCTACAAATTGCTCACATCCTGTGGTTTCTTCTTTTTGTTGCTATATCTGATTTTTGACGTTTTTCAAGTCGAGCTGATACAATTCCTATTGCTATAAACTTTGTTATCACAACCAGTATTCTTACATAATATTATAAGACTGATGTCCAATTAGTGCTTAGTGACTAACATCGTTACAAGAAAAAAGCAGAATGTGGGAGTTCTAGACAACACAATAACACTGTGATTAAAACAATCCAGAAATCAACTATGCAGCTAAGAATAAATGAGCACTATAAAAAATAAAAATTCTGTCTGTAGTTAAATACCTTTCACGACATTCCACATAGAAGTCATATAAAAAGTAAATTAAAGAAAACTGCCTTCTACTTGAAAATGGAATTTAGCTTTTCAACCCTAAATGCATGAATACACAGTTATGTGTGCAAATGTGTAAATAATAAAAATGAATCTAGAATTGCTTGCACGCATGCACATTTGCACAGCAATGTCACTAGTGGACATTACATTAGAAGCCAATTGAAAGCAGATCTTGTTGTGGTTAGAGTATGCTGCTCTGATTCTACAACCCATAAAAAGAAAAGAAGACCATCATGATGGCAGCTGGAGGACCCTGTAGCAAAGGATGCACCATAGTGTCTACTCTGAATCATATTTCCCTCACTCTCCTGCACGTCTACAGGCTGGATGGAGAGGTCAAGAAGACTTCCCGATCATCTGTTTGTGTCTCGGGAGGTTGAGAGGAAGTGGCACTGGAACCAGACAGATGTATTTGGAATAGCATGGAGAATTGAACAGGCACATTCCAAGTGATGATTGCATGCACAAAGAAAGGCCCGACTGTTTTTTGGTTTTTTTTTACGTACACAACAAAATATCATGGAGAGCAGAAACAAAACCTAAATCAAATGCATCTTGACATTACTCATGAATCTAAATACAGTGCATAGTGACTAATACCGAAACATCGAATTTTAACAGAGAAACTCTAAATTCACATGTGGATTTACAGTTGAACCTAAATATATATTGTGATGTAAGCAGCTTAAGTAAAAAAAAGATAACTACAATTACCAATTGAACAAATACACTTATTTGAAAAAACAAAACAAAACAATTGTACTTCTTTTTATTAATGACAGTCTGACCAACAATACCAAAAAAATATATACAGTATCTCACAAAAGTGAGTACATCCCTCACATTTTTGTAAATATTTTATTATATCTTTTCATGCGACCACACTGAAGAAATGACTCTATGTTACAAGGTAAAGTAGTAAGTGTACAGCCTGTATAACAGTGTAAATTTGCTGTCCCCTCAAAATAACTCAACACAGCCATTAATGTCTAAACCGTTGGAACAAAAGTAAGTACACCCCTAAGTGGAAATGTCCAAATTTGGCCCAATTAGCCATTTTCCCTCCCCGGTGTCATGTGACTTGTTAGTGTTACAAGGTCTCAGGTGTGAATGGGGAGCAGGTGTGCTAAATTTGTTGTTATCGCTCTCAGACTCTCATACTGATCACTGGAAGTTCAACATGGCACCTCAGGCAAAGAACTCTCTGAGGATCTGAAAAAAAGAATTGTTGCTCTTCATAAAGATGGCCTAGGCTATAAGAAGATTGCCAAGACCTTGAAACTGAGCTGCAGCATGGTGGGCAAGACCATACAGCGGTTTCACAGGACAGATTCCACTCAGAACAGGCCTCGCCATGGTCGACCAGAAGAAGTTGAGTGCATGTGCTCAGCATCATATCCAGAGGTTGTTTGTTGTAAACCGTTGGCAACAAAAGTGAGTCCCCCCCCCCCTAGTGGAAATGTCCAAATTGGGCCCAAAGTGTCAATATTTTGGGTGGTCACCATTATTTTCCAGCACTGCCTTAACCCACATGGGCATGGAGAGGTTGTGTTTAGGAAATAGACGTATGAGTGCTGCCAGCATAGCTGCAGAGGTTGAAGGTGTTGGGGGTCAGCCTGTCAGTGCTCAGACCATGCACTGCACACTGAACACAGGCTGCACACTTACTACTTTACATTGTAGCAGAGTGTCATTTCTTCAGTGTGGTCACATGAAAAGATATAATAAAATATTTACAAAAATGTGAGGGGTGTACTCACTTTTGTCAGATTCTGTAATTGCAAAATGAAAAATAACTAAATAACATTGAGGCATATGATTCCAAATAAGTAGATATACAGGGTTATTTACTAAAGTAATAATTTACTTAAATACATTTAAGTGCATTTTAAATTTGAGGTCAAAATAGCCAAACTGGAAACAGTTTGGAAAGCCTGGCCTTAGTGTGGTGGAATCTCGGTAAAAATAAATTTAGTAGGCCGAGATTACCACGTGGCATGTGTACGTGCATATGCTGACGTATCGATCAGTTGGTTGCACGAGGCAAGATACGATCAGTAGTGTACGGAGCATGTGCAAGAATATAGGATGTAGTATTCCCCTCCTCCATTGTGCTGGACAGGCCATGCGGTCAAGCAGGAAGTTAATTCTTATTTGTATTGATTGGTCAAGAGAATGTGCGGGTGGAGCTTAATATGGGAGGAGTTATGTGCCTATATAAGGAGCCTGCACTATTGTCCGGGGCTCAGAACTTGTTGTATTTTGGTGACATTAGTCCCTCTGAGTCCCGATCGGTGAACCGAATAAAGAATCTCTTCCTTCCTGAAGAAACCTGTGTCCATCTCTCTGTGCTTGGCTTCCGTCAGTTTCTCCGGTATCATTTGGTGCATTGGCCGGGAAGCTCATCGTTCAACGGTAGCTGAGAGGCAGAGGCGTGAGACGGTCTATCTTTGCCCACGTTCTCTACGGCTGCACCCCTGAACTTCTGTGTGGACCTCCCTTCGTCTCGGCGCCACTGGTCTGTTGTCCAGGAGATCATCGGCCTCTACGTAAGAAGTGCTGGGGTGTCCCCGTCGATGAGTGTGAACTCAGGTTCAGGAACGAGGAGGTAAGACGACTGCTGTTTTAGACGGCAGACCCACTAGGGGTATACCGATTGTGCGGTAGGCCCATAAGGGGTTTAAATCTGTGTATGGAATCTGCCCCCTCTGTCGGAGGGAAGGAGCGAAGGCGCACCGCTCAATCAAACGCTCTTTAGTAAGACCGTTTGATTTGGTTTGGAGTCAGGCGGGGTTCTGTGTAAATAGCCCTAGCCGGACACCGGTGTCTTGTCTAGACTAGCGTTCTAGGGTGTATATTTTGTGCGCTAGGTCGGAGGGACCGGGAGACTAAGCGGCGTCTGTGTAAATTCGGTCCGCTAGATCTCAACCTATCTTGACTAAGTGGGAAGGCGTGTAAATTTGGAACCCACTAGACTTTTGATAGAGTAGATAGACTAAGAGGGTTCTGTTGTAAATTCCGCCCTCTAGTTCGCTATATGTGGTGCTTGGGCAGTGTGGCTAACCAAAACGGATGTAGATAGTTTTAGGTAGTCCATTCAAGGTACTGGCCAATAGTTTAGTTGGGATTGTATATGTGTTAAAGATTGTTAGTAAAGTGTATATCTTGTTAGATAGCGCGAGCTTAGCCGTCTAGCGAGAGTGTTAATAGTGTGTTGCTGTATCATAGTGCACGGTACCATAACCCTGTATATTTACTGACACTGTATATAAGTACTAATCATTGTCGTCTATTGCATGTTTAACACCATAACCACTAATAATTGTATTGTGACCTTAAATTGTGCCTTGACCTATGCTAACCGTACTGTAACCGCTATTTGTAAAAGACGATGTTACTGGGGTGTGTTATAGACGGGTAATTCATATATAGAGAATTATAGCGTGGGTGACTGTATAGTTTCGCCAAAGGGCATAATATTGATTATTTAGTGACTGGTGTAACAGCTGTGTGTGTACGGGAATTCCTTGAGTGTTTATTGTGTTATTGTGTACGTTTCACTTGGTAACCGTACCACGTGGTGCTGTTGCCGGAAGAAACGGGTGTGACTGTTGAATAGAACGTGTGCATAGTATTCGTTGTCAACGACGCTCCATTGATAAGTATGGGCGCTTCGGAGTCAACGATTTTGGATCCCTTAGGTTGTATGGTAAAGAATTTCAAAAAGGGATTTAAAACATGTGATTTGGGGGTTAAAATGTCCCCTGTACGTTTGGTCACTTTGTTCACTAGGGAGTGGCCTACTTTGGTTGCGGCATGGCCGCCACGTGGCAGTTTGGATCCAACTCTGGTACAGCGTGTACACGCGGCTGTATCAGGTAGGCCTGAACTTTACGGACAGTTTCCATATATTGATTGTTGGAGACAGGCCGTAAACGACTCGCCAAGATGGATTCGGATATGCCACGAGGAGCAATGTCGCCTCATGGTGGCCAGGACTTGTTTGTCCACTAGGACTATGGTTAGGCCCATTTTGGACACGCCCCCTGAGTCCGAGATCCCTTTGTCGCCCCCTTACTTCCCTTTAGGAGGAAGTGGTACGAGTACAGGAAGCTCTACATCCCTTCCCCCATTGCCCCCATCCACTTCCTCCTCCAGTGCAGAATCCACCCCCCCTCGTATTAAACCTTCCCTTCCGGAACCAACCCCCTTTTAGATCTGAATATCCTGATTTGGCGCCACTTCAAACTTCCGGTCAAGCTTCTTCTAGCTCGGCTCGGAATATTCTATTCACCGACCTTTCCCAAAATCAAGCCCCCACATCCTCATGCCTTATCACCCCCCGACTGGAACCTTTAACCGACGCCCCTTCACGTAGCCCTATACTAACCCGACAACTGACCGGTACCCAACGACCCAAACATTACCAGATGCCTCTTCGTCTGAATCCTGGGTCAGCCTATCTCGATGCCGCAGGTCAAATGGTATATGCTGACCCAGTCTTCGTATATGTCCCTTTCACGACTACCGATCTCTTGAATTGGAAGACCCACAATTCCTCGTACACTGAGAAACCACAAGCTATGACCGATCTGTTCACCTCGATAGTTCAGACACATAATCCGACATGGGCTGATTGCCAGCAGTTATTAATGACATTGTTCAATAATGAGGAAAGGACTAGGATTAACCAAGCGGCCATTAAAGCGCTAGAGGATGAAGCCCGTGCTTTAAATCAAGCCAATCCAGCAGCATGGGCCGCAACACATTATCCTAATACCGATCCCGACTGGAATGTTAATGGCGCAGATATGGTTCAACTAAAAGCCTATAGAGACGCTATAATTGCTGGCATGAAAGCCGGAGGGAAGAAAGCCATTAATATGTCGAAGACAGTTGAGGTGATTCAGAAAAGTGATGAAGCGCCCAGTGTCTTTTATGACCGATTATTGGAGGCATACCGCTTGTATACCCCCTTTAATCCGGAAGACGCTGATAATTCCCGAATGGTAAACTCCGCCTTTGTCAGCCAAGCTTACGGAGATATTAAGCGCAAGCTACAGAAGTTAGAAGGGTTCGCAGGTATGTCTATCACCCAACTAATGGAGGTAGCGAATAAAGTGTACATGAACAGGGAAACAGAGACAAAGAAAGAGGAAGAGCGCAAGATGCGTAGAAAGGCAGATATGCTAGCGGTAGCGATCGCAGGCGTAGATAGATGGGGCCCAGATAGAGGCGATAGTAAGTGGAATGAGGAACCCCTGAGTAGAAATCAGTGCGCATACTGTAGGGAAGAAGGGCATTGGAGAAGTGAGTGTCCTCGAAGGGAACAGTATGAGAGAGACAGACATAGGACAGGTTATGGAAACTTTAGAGGCAGAGCGAGAGGTAGAGGAGGCCCCGGAGGGAGCAATGGTAATAGAGGAAGTAATGGTAATAGAGGAAGTGTAAGGGAAGATGGGTACTATCCAGCAGCGCAAAGGTCCCGCGATAGAGAAGGTAGGGACTTTGTAGGATTGGCTGACATGGTCATGGAGGACTATTGATACCGACCGGGCTCCATCCCCCTTGGTCGAGCGGAGCCTATGGTCGATGTATCAATAGGGGGAAAAAGGAGTGCGTTCATGATCGACACTGGTGCTGAACATTCGGTGGTGACTAACCTAGTTGCTCCTCCATCTGGAAGAACTATTACTGTAATAGGAGCAACTGGAAGAAGTGCTGCAAAACCGGTTCTTAAAAGTCGACTTTGTACATTGGGAGGCCACGTAGTAAAACATCAATTCCTTTACATGCCTGAATGTCCAGTCCAATTGCTGGGACGTGATATGCTATCCAAATTACAAGCGCAGATTACGTTCCTACCAAATGGAACAACATCCTTAAAGTTTAATGGACCTTCAGGTATTATGACATTATCCGTACCAAAGGAAGAAGAGTGGCGGCTTTATACAGCGTTGACTAGCCAAAACCCTAGGACTGATGAATCCTTATTCAACATACCAGGATTTTGGGCAGAGAACAACCAACCAGGACTGGCCCGCAATATTCCACCTATTAAAATCGAACTAAAACTTGGGGTTTACCCAGTGAGCCTACGGCAATATCACATCCCGCAGAAGGCTAAGAAGAATATCCAATCTTATCTGGATAAGTTCATACAGTATGGTATCCTAAAATTCTGTACTTCCCCCTGGAACACCCCATTGCTGCCTGTTCAAAAGCCCAGTACAGATGAGTATCGACCTGTGCAGGACTTGAGAGCAGTCAATGATGCGGTTGTTAGTATACATCCAGTTGTGCCCAATCCATATAACCTGCTTGCTTTAATTCCGGGCGGGGCTACTTATTTTACAGTCTTAGACCTCAAAGATGCCTTCTTTTGCCTCCGAATTGCCGCAGAAAGCCAATGTATTTTCGCTTTCCAATGGGAAAACGCTGTAACGGGCTCGAAACGCCAAATGACTTGGACAAGACTGCCTCAAGGGTTTAAAAATTCACCCACCCTATTTGGTTCAGCTCTAAGTCAAGATCTACTGGATTTTGAGTCCATCCCAGGAGAGTGTGTATTGTTACAATATGTAGATGACTTGTTGATAGCAGCAGTTACAAAGGAAATATGTCAGCAAGCAACGCACGATCTACTACACATTCTCTGGAAGGCAGGATACAAGGTGTCTAGAAAGAAGGCTCAGTTGTGTTTGCCAACTGTCAAATATCTGGGATTCCATATCTCTGAAGGTCAAAGAATTATGGGGCCAGAGAGAAAAGAAGCTGTGTGCCAAATACCGATACCCAAGAATAGAAGACAAGTGCGAGAATTCTTGGGGGCAGCAGGCTTCTGTAGGATATGGATTCCCAGCTACGCGATACTGGCAAAACCTCTGTATGCAGCTATCAAAGGTACAGAGCACGACCCCTTCTTATGGACTCAAGAACAGCAAACGGCATTTGAAGATGTGAAGAGGGCTTTGATGAGTGCCCCAGCATTAGGTCTACCTGATCACACACGACCATTCTACCTGTATGTACATGAGCAAAGAAGAATGGCTGTGGGAGTATTGACACAGTACTTGGGATCATGGCAAAGACCTGTTGCCTACATGTCTAAGCAACTGGATGCAGTGGCCAGCGGACTTCCACCTTGTCTAAGAGCAGTAGCCGCAGCCGCCCTGCTAGTAGCTGAAGCCGATAAACTCACTCTGGGTCAAGAACTTTATGTACGAGTCCCACATGCAGTACAGACGTTGTTGGATTACAAAGGAAATCATTGGTTTAGTAATAGCCGTATGACCAAGTATCAAGCAATGTTGTGTGAAAACCCAAGAGTGCATTTAGAGACTGTAAATACCTTAAATCCAGCTACCCTTTTGCCACAACCTACTGAAAGTCAACATGATTGTTTGGAAGTGATGGATGAAGTATTTTCAAGTAGACCAGATCTTCGTGATTTTCCCATCCAGAACCCCGATGTTCAATATTACACCGACGGCAGTAGTTATGTGAAAGAAGGGATCCGCTATGCAGGATATGCAGTAACAACGATAGATAAGGTGATAGAAGCTCGGCCACTGGCAAAAGGAACATCAGCACAAAAGGCAGAATTGATAGCACTGACACGAGCGTTACAATTGGCTGAAGGTTTAAGAGTGAACATCTACACGGACTCCAAGTATGCGTTTTTAACCACTCATGCTCACGGAGCTTTGTATAAAGAAAGAGGACTATTGAATTCAGAAGGCAAAGACATCAAGTACGCAGCTGAAATCCTACAACTATTGGAAGCAGTGTGGGAGCCGAAAGAAGTCGGTATTATACATTGTCGAGCGCATCTGAGAGGAGATGGTGATGTAACCAAAGGAAATCGGATGGCAGATAGTGCAGCTAAGCGTGCCGCTGAATCAGAAAGACAGGAATATGTGGAGCATATAGCTGCTCTGATACCAACTCCACTGTCTCAATGGACTCCAGTTTATACAGCTCAAGAAGAGGAGTGGTTAAAGACTGAACCTGGAAAGTATTTGGAGAACAAATGGTATCAGTTAGAAGATGGAAGAATAGTCATTCCAGCATCACTAGCGGTAGAAATTGTCCAAAACTATCACAACGGGACACATTCTGGGAGAGACAGTACAGAAGAATCTCTCAGAAAATATTTCTACATACCAAGATTGTCCAATTTAACTCAGGCCATTGTACGAAGATGTGTAACGTGTGCTAAAAATAATGCAAGGCAAGGACCAGTAAAGCCACCAGGAGTCCAGTTTATGGGGGGACTCCCCATGTCCGATTTACAAATTGACTATACAGTAATGCCTAAATCTGGTGGACATCGCTACCTACTGGTAGTTGTGTGCACCTATTCAGGCTGGGTAGAAGCATGTCCTACTCGTACAGAGAAAGCAGGAGAAGTTGTGAGATTCCTGCTACGAGAAATAATACCCCGATATGGACTACCCTGCTCTATAGGATCGGACAATGGTCCAGCTTTTGTTCATCAGTGCCTACAACAACTGACTCATATGCTTGGTATAAAGTGGAGGCTTCATACGGCATATAGACCCCAGAGTTCTGGTAAGGTAGAGAGAATGAATAGAACTATTAAGAATCAGTTGGCTAAAATGTGTCAGGAAACCCAACTTAAGTGGAACGTTCTCTTGCCCATAGCTCTATTGCGAATCCGCAGTACACCTACCAGAAGGATGGGCCTCTCTCCTTTTGAAATCATGTATGGGCGACCACCTCCCGTACTTGGTAACTTAAGGGGGGATTTGAGTCAGTTGGGAGAAGGAATTACCCAGCAGCAGGTTGTAGAGTTGGGTAAGACTATGGAGGAGGTACAGAAATGGGTACAAGATAGATTACCTGTGAATATTTATCCCCCAGTTCATAGTTACCACCCAGGAGACCAAGTGTGGATTAAAGAGTGGAATAATGTACCGTTGGGGCCCAAGTGGAGAGGTCCTTATGTTGTTCTTTTGTCTACCCCTACAGCGATAAAAGTAGCCGAAGTGACTCCGTGGATACATCACTCCAGGGTTAAACCAGCAGCAGTCGATTCTTGGCAAGCTACAGCAGATCCAGAGAATCCCTGCAAGATCCGGTTAAAGCGCACGATTCAGTCGGAGTGACAAGGAACCTTGTGGATTACAAATGTTATTGTTTCAGAGATTGGTAAGTGAGTGAGAAGGCCATAATAAAGCCTGTCCGCTCACCGACGTGTAGTATATAAGTCAGGAAAAGTCTCAAAGGGACCCCTGTGAAGACGAGCAGAACTCCATTCCCTGCAGCCCTTACTCCTGGAAGCTGAGGTGCCTTCGCACGGACGAAGACTGAGGATGACGACGAAAGATGTGTTTTTAATAATGTTTTTATATGTGTATTTTTATATTCAGGAAGGTAGAGGTACCGACACTCCTAGCTGTGAGGTATGCATTAAGACTACAAGAACAGGTAATCATATTTCCCAGACCCTAATTTGGCATTCGCAATACGAGTGTAAAGGAGATGTATCAAGATGTAGATACTTAAATATAGAATATAGTGTGTGCCATTTAGGAGTAGGAGAACCTAAGTGCTTCAGTCCAGAGTATCAACCCCGTACAATTTGGTTGACTCTCAGGAATGGAGATCCTCAGGGGACCCTAATTAATAAAACAGTATTAGAATCCGTATATTCTTCAGGTGTTCTGCTATTTGATGCGTGTAAAGCGATATCAAGTGGTAGAAAGCCGTGGAATGTATGTGGGGATCTTAGATGGGAGAGAACGTATGGGTCTAACGATAAATATATTTGTCCCAGTAGTAAAAACAAGTATGTGAGTCCTAGATGCCCAAATAGAGATTATAACTTTTGCCCATATTGGTCTTGTGTGGGGTGGGCAACTTGGGGACAGACAGCAGACAAGGACATGATTGTGACTAAGTTGCCTACCAATCCATACTGTAAGTCTATGGAATGCAATCCAATCCATATACTTATCCATATACTTATAAATAACCCTGACAAGTTCTTAGACAAATATGGTAATTTATTTGGGTTTCAAATATATGGGACGGGTTTAGACCCTGGGACAGTATTGTTTATAGGGATAGAGACTGATACGGTAACCTCCCAAACTCATCAAGTATACCATTCCTTTTATGAAGAGATGAGCATAGATAATAAGATCCCCCATAATGCTAAAAACCTGTTCATTGATTTAGCCGAAAGTATTGCCGGTAGTCTTAATGTTACCAACTGCTATGTGTGTGGAGGTACTAACATGGGAGACCAATGGCCTTGGGAAGCAAAGGAGGTGATGCCCGGTTCTGAGGCAGTTGACCAATTAATATCTACACAAGCTGATTATCATATGAGTGTTAGAGGTAAATCTGAGTGGAGATTAAAGACCTCCATCATAGGTTATGTTTGCATAGCGAGGAAAGGAATGATGTATAATACTTCTGTAGGAGAATTAACTTGTCTAGGGCAAAAAGCTTATGATGATGATACAAAGAATACAACTTGGTGGTCGGCTTCAAATGTCTCAGAACCATCTAACCCGTTTGCAAGATACGCCAATTTAAAGGATGTGTGGTTTGATCTATCCATCACATCTAATTGGAGAGCCCCAGCAAATTTGTACTGGATCTGTGGTAAGAAAGCCTATTCGGAGTTGCCACAGGACTGGGAAGGGGCATGTGTGTTGGGTATGCTCAAACCATCCTTCTTCTTGTTACCTATCGAAACAGGTGAGACATTAGGTGTTAAAGTGTATGATGTGAATCATAGGAAGAAAAGGGGACCCATAGAGATAGGCGCCTGGGAAGATGAATGGCCTCCCCAGCGTATTATAGATTACTATGGGCCAGCCACGTGGGCAGAGGATGGTACCTTTGGTTATAGAACCCCAATTTATATGCTCAACCGTATTATAAGATTACAGGCAGTGGTTGAGATTATTACTAATCTCGAAGCGAAGCACAATACCAGGATGAGGACAGCAGTGTACCAAAATAGATTAGCCTTGGATTACCTATTGGCAGTAGAGGGAGGTGTATGTGGGAAGTTTAACCTGAGCAATTGCTGTCTTCAAATAGATGACGAAGGGCAAGCAATAGCTGAGCTTACTAGCCATATGGTTAAACTAGCGCATGTGCCTACTCAGGTATGGAAAGGGTACAATACAAGTAGTTGGTTTGGTAGCTGGTATGAGTGGTTTGGAGGGCTTAAGGCATTGGTAGGTGGAGTCCTACTGATTTTAATGTTGTGTCTACTCCTGCCATGTCTTATACCCTTAGTAGTTAGGTTTGTGCAAAGCCTGATAGAAAATATAGCAGAGAGGAAGGCTGCTGCACAGATAATGGCAATTTATAAATATAAGGCTCTAGATCAGGGAGAATCAATGCAGGAAGATGAGTGTTGAAGATTCACATCATAGATAAGTCTGGTCTGGTTCATGGTAACTTGCGGTGTATGCAAACCAAGGTTAAGTGATGCCTCAAGTAATTGTGAAATATCAAGAGGCATCAAAGTGGGGAATGTGGTGGAATCTCGGTAAAAATAAATTTAGTAGGCCGAGATTACCACGTGGCATGTGTACGTGCATATGCTGACGTATCGATCAGTTGGTTGCACGAGGCAAGATACGATCAGTAGTGTACGGAGCATGTGCAAGAATATAGGATGTAGTATTCCCCTCCTCCATTGTGCTGGACAGGCCATGCGGTCAAGCAGGAAGTTAATTCTTATTTGTATTGATTGGTCAAGAGAATGTGCGGGTGGAGCTTAATATGGGAGGAGTTATGTGCCTATATAAGGAGCCTGCACTATTGTCCGGGGCTCAGAACTTGTTGTATTTTGGTGACATTAGTCCCTCTGAGTCCCGATCGGTGAACCGAATAAAGAATCTCTTCCTTCCTGAAGAAACCTGTGTCCCTCTCTCTGTGCTTGGCTTCCGTCAGTTTCTCCGGTATCATTAGTTTTAAAATTACCTTGATTTCTCACTTTAAAGGGACACTATAGTCACCAGAGCAACTACACCTTGTTCTGGTGAATAGAATCATTACATGCAGGCTTTTTTGCTGTAAACACGGTTCACAGATCCTTCCTGGGTCATGGCTGCCTAAAATGCATCCAAACATTCAGTGTCTCCACCCTCTGCATGCAGACACTGAACTGTCCTCATAGAGATTCATTGATTCAATTCATCTCTATGAGGAGATGCTGATTGGCCAGGGCTGTGTTTGAATCATGCTGCTCTGCCCCTGATCTGCCTCCTTGTCAGTCTCA
The DNA here is from genome assembly GCF_036172605.1 of Pelobates fuscus. Taxonomy (NCBI): domain Eukaryota; kingdom Metazoa; phylum Chordata; class Amphibia; order Anura; family Pelobatidae; genus Pelobates; species Pelobates fuscus. The sequence continues at coordinate 146,149,394 of NC_086320.1, forward strand.
GCCAATCCTATGGGGAAGCATTGTGACTGGATCAGGCTACGACTTCTGATGATGTCAGCAGACTGCTTGTTTTTGTTTTTTTTAGGGAAACAGCATGCAGATCTACAGCTTCTGGCTTGAATACAGCAATATGTTGCTATATTATGGAGGCATGAGTGGCCCAGGGGGGCTAGATGGTGGTTTTAACACTATATGGTCAGGAATACATGTTTGTGTTCCTGGCCCTATAGTGATCCTTTAATAAATAGCCTTTCATGTAAAATTCCAAGTCAGAACCTGCTATTTCATGAACAGATCTAAAAACACATAGCATGTAGAGAGTAAGATAGCAGTGTGTGTGTGTGTGTGTGTGTGTGTGTAGGGATGCATTGCGTGTGTGTGTGTGTGTGTGTGTGTGTGTGTGTGTGTGTGTAGGGAAGCATTGTGTGTGTGTATGAGAGCGTGTTTGCTGGAAAGGATAAAAAGGGAGCACCTTTCTTTTTTATATATATATATTTATTTCAAAAGGTAATTTAAAAAATATTATTTAATATATCTCCCCCTCCCTGTGTCCTACCAGCATCCAGGGATAGTCAGCATATTCCCTGGTGGTCCGGTGGTGCTGCAGAGGCTCTCTGCCTTCACCGATTGAAGGCTCTTCCCGGTGAGTCCCGCAGCAATGCTCAGAAAGCCAGAACTCAGCACGGAGGCGAAGGCCGAGAGCCTCCTCTCCTTCCTGCTGTGCAAACTCTGCAAAGATCCAGGAGGGATATCAAAGCATCTACTTGACCGGGTCTGTGTGCTTGTAAGGGCCCCAGGCTGGCGGGGCCCTCTGGTGGCTTGAGTTCCTTACAAGTGAAGTGGCTGTACCCAGTGGTGTATTTTGGATCTGTGCTGCACTAGGCATGACGGAACTCGGGCACCCCTTAATTTAAATTTGCCCCACCCCTTGCTGTTAATGCCACACCTCTTCCTGTTAAAGACTAACACACACTTTGACTGACAGACACACACTTTCAGATACACTGACATACACACACACACTAATTTGACACAATCTGACAGACACACACAATCACTGACTCACTGACAGACACACACTGACAGACACACACAATCACTGACAGACACGCACACACTCACTGACATACACACACAATGACAAGACACACACTCACTCACTGAAACACACACATCAACTCACAGACACACACACACACTGACAGGCATACACAATAACTCAGATACACACACACATACACACATTCCCTGACAGACACACACACTCACTCACAGACACACACTGACAGACACACACAATCACTCAGACACACAGGCGCCCTCACAGACACACACTGACAGACATACACACACACTCACAGACCCACACTCACAGAAACAAAGTCACTCAGACACACAGGATCTCTTACAGACACACACTGACATACATACACACACACACACACACACACACTCTTATTCACAGACACACACAATCACTCAGAGACACACTGACAGACATACACTCACAGACACACACTGACAGACAAACACATTCACCAACAGACACACACACTCACACACACTGACAGATATACACACACTGACAAACTGACAGCCATTCACACACACTGACAGCCAGACACACACACACACACACACACACACATATTTCACCCCAAGACTTACAGATTATTTTTACATTTTATTTTAAATCCACACAACCGCCCTACCTTTGGGAAGCAGTCGGGCGGCAAGTTGAGGTCCAGGCAGGCGGCGAGGGTGCGCTGATTTGTGAGCTCTCCCTGCTCAGCTCCCTTGCACGCCGCAGAGGGATGCCAGGAGCTGGAATATGATGTAACATATCAGCGCTCCCTCCCTTTGTGAGCTCACACATCAGTGCTCCTTCGCTGCCCATCTGGAGTTCAGCTAGCCGCCTGCCACCAAGCATTTGCCCCCGGAAAGTGCCACCCTAGGCAAATGCCTTGTTTGCATTGCGGGCTTTACTCCCCAACTGGCCCACGGTCACAGGTATCGAAGCTGCAGCTGGGTCCCCTGGAGTGACGGGCTTGGTTGTGGTCAGGGCCGGATTAACATAGGGGCTGATGGAGCTGCAGCTCCAGGCCCAGGCCCATGGAATAGGCCCATTGATTTAAAAAAAAAAAAAGAAATTTTTTTTTTTACATTTTTTTTTTCCCCACACACTACTCTTAGGGATTCTACCTGGATTTTATTCTATTGGCACAGCCAGTATTTGAAGCTGCCTGGCTGGTGCCAATAGTGCAGTGATACTGGCAATACAAATGCTGGTATTTTCCTCAGTATACACAAGAGACTGCTATGCAATACCAGCACTGGCCAGTAGGGGTCGCTGTGTGTGGAGACAGGCAGGGATAGGAAGTTCCAGCATATCCCTCCTTGCCTATCTATACTCACTGATCTGCAGGGGTGCAGCTACAGAGAGTCCAGATAGCAACTTCCACCCTGCAGAGACAGCCTACAGCTCAGGGAAGTAAGGGATGGGGGGAAACGCTGCAAGGAGACATACACTAAGACACTAAGGGACATTGGGAGACATTATGACACAGACACATGGGGACACAGGAATCCATCTATACAGCAGAATCAAACTAAGTAGTTTTTTGGTGATTTTACAGCATTTTCTCTTATGTCACTCCTTGTGATTTACATCATGTGATGTCACCCATACATATTTAATTATGCAAATTAGCAAGGCCGGTATGTTTTTCCAAGAAAGGTGGCAACCCTAACTACTTTTCACATACTCTTACTTAAGTATGGAAACTTAAGAGGGATGTATGGGAACAAAACTTGTGTGAACTGGCTGACAATGAATATGGTTAAAGGGACCCTATAGTCACCAGAACCACTGCAGCTTATTGAATTTGTTCTGGTGAGTAGAATCATTACCTTCAGGCTTTTTGCTGTAAACACTGTCTTTTCAGAGAAAATGCAGTGTTTACATTACGGCCTAGTGATACCTTCACTGCCCACTCCTCAGATGGCTGTTAGAGATCCTTCTTGGGTCATAGCTGCCTAAAATGCATCCAAACATTCAGTATCTCCTCCCTCTGCATGCAGACACTGAACTTTCCTCATAGAGATTCATTGATTCAATTAATCTCTATGAGGAGATGCTGATTGGCCAGGGCTGCATTTGAATCATGCTGGCTCTGCCCCTGACTTGCCTCTTTGTCAGTCTAAGCCAATCCTATGGGGAAGCACTGTGATTGGATCAGGCCACCAATTCTAATGATGTCAGCAGACTGCTTGTTTTTCTGAGTCTAACAGCATGCAGAGTTACAGCTTCAGGCTTGAATACAGTAAGATTTTGCTATATTTATGGAGGCATGAAGGGCCCAGGGGGGCTAGATGGTGGTGTTGACACTATAGGGTCATGAATTTATGTTTGTGTTCCTGACCCTATAGTGATCCTTTAAGGTAATGCTGACTTTGGTCTCTCTAACACTGTGGCATGTTCCCTTTCTTCTACACTCACTACATACAGCTTTTCTCTGTCCCAGACTATATACCAGGAGCTTCTGCCTGCTAGTAAGAAGGTAAGGAGACAAGTGGACCAGCGAGTGCTAGGGGACAGTCCTTAGAAAGCTTTGAGCGAGCGCATCATTAGATGCATTTATGCCAAGCTCAGGGTGCTGTCTGCATAGTATGCCCTTAGTTTGACAACTGCATGATAGGCAGGCAGCCTGACATGCATTCATGCCAGGCTGGCCTTCTAATTCTTTGGGCAGACATGTCCTCTTTTTGGGCATGTTCGCCCCTTTTGGCAGGTTACATGACTTGTGTCAGTGGCACACCCTTTTACCGTGCCCATTGACTTCCTGCTTGACTGGACACTGCTGTTAGGGGTTATGGATTTACTTGAAAGATGAAAACATAAATTAGTGAGAGATTAGCATAGGGTATGTGTTTTCTTATAGCTGCTGTTTTCTTTCTCTCCAGCACCATCTCCATCAGATACATGACGCGTGGGAGTGTTTTACTGTTTTTGGTCAATATGATTCTGTAATTAGGCCCGTCATAATTGTCAGCACCAGGCCCACTAGGCTCTTAATCTGGCCCTGGTTGTGGTAGGTATGCCACTGGCAGTGAGAATGGAAATAACAAGACTAGAATGCTGTTGCTGTAGGATTCCATGAAAAAAAATATATAAATATACATAAACAATAATAACACTGCTAGTATAAGAATGTATAAGTCTATAAATGAACCATATTTTTCTTGCCTGACAGTTCTTCATGATTCTAGATATTGGATTGAAATATAACATGCACAAACTATAGGTAGCTTGAGCAAATACATTAAGTTATGCGTAAAGAATTTAGTCATTCGATGGAAATGGCTGTTCTGTTTCTTTGGCGAGTTGTAGAAAATTAAAGAAATTATTAAAACATGATCCCCCTATGTAAAATGTTGTCAAGACTTCCTATTTTAATCAACTTATTTTTTTTAATAGTTTGCAAACATGTAGATGCATTTAAAATACTTCCAGGACTGGTTGCAGTTCTTAACCCAGCATAACATTTTATAAAAATCTGGTTATTAAAGATGCAATAAAGTGATTTAACTGGGACTGTTTCACCCATTCAACCAAATATATACTTTAACCTTGCTCAAACAACTGAGTAACATATATGCAAGTATATGGCTTCTAACGTGTGTTCAAAATTAAAAAAACAAGCATTTTTAGGAACTAGAAAATGACATATTGCCTAATTTCGTATAGCCATCATATTGTTTCTCTACCACAGTCACTCTCATACAGACATCTATCAGAGAATTCATATATGTTATTATGGACCTAGGAATTTATTCAATAAGCAGTGAATTGTGGCAGGTTGCAAACATTAGGACAGCACAAGAGTTTGGAAAAATATCCTCAATTTAGTCTGCATGTTGCATTTTAGTAGTTAATTCACTGTTTTGTGATCATGTTTAAGTAAAAGACATGTTTTCTAACATGAATATATAGCACAGAGACTGAGATTTATTTTACTGAATCGATATAACTAATAAATCACAAAATGATGAGCAACTAAGTGACTAATTAAATATGTGCTTGGCAGGAAAAACAGTCTTCATGTAGTAATGATGTGACTTGCTGTTTTACTTCATAAACTAAATATATGAAAATATATTTTCAATAAACAAAAACAATGTTAGTAGCATATTTCCCATGCTTAATATTATTATATTAAAAGTAAAAAACTCTTATTTGCACACCACGCAATGTGTTTTCTTTGCAGGGTGCTTATATAATATTTTCTTTTTGTACTGCTGGTCTGTGCAACTCATACACCATCACCTTCACAGTGTACCTTGTAACTATGAGCACCAACATTCTATCCCAGTTGGTTGAACTTACCAGTACAGTAATGTAATTTTGGCCAGTTTCTACAACACCTGTTAATCAAGTATCATTAAAAAAGTAGGCTAGAGGCCTACTGGCCCTAGTTCTTGGTCTAACTGTTTTCATGTGGTTTGCCAAAAACAGTGGTCTCCAAAACATTTGCAACTCAGCCATGGCTTACTGCAATTGCAATTGTTATACTTCCACATTAGTGATAACAATTTATAAATTTTTGAGCACCATTCATTGGCTTAGCATGTGTTTTACCAATCTTGAGTTGTCTTGAATTTGTTTGGTAAAATGTTGTGTCCTTGGGAAAGTGAATCTACGAAAATTCAGATGCTATCTATATATGGAGAAAAATGGGCTTTGTTTTGTAGAGGAATAGGTTGAATTACTATAGGCAAATTCAGCTATGGGATTGAGATAGCTTCAATCAGCCTGTGTATATTAACACTATGTTCTGAGATATTGTTCTAGAATTTGGCTTATCTGCCCCGTCTGGCCACTGGATTGAGGATGGAAAGTGGTTGACATCTATGGTCAGTTTGAAGGGTTTTACATAGAGAAACCAAAAGTTGGGAAGTGAATTGGGTTCCTCTGTCAGTAGTAATGCCTTTGTGGATCAAATGTAATCTTACATATTTAGATGTAAATATTTGAGCTGTGGTTTGAACATCTGTCATGGAGAGAAGAGAAATAAAGTGTGCCATTTTTGTGACTCTATCGACAATTACCTAAATAGTAGTTTTCCCATCTAATGAGGGTAAATCTACAATAAGGTCCATGATTTTTGATTGCCAAGGAGGCCAGGAGAGGTTGGAGTAAAATATAGCTATTTTTTACATTGACAGGTATCACAGAATATTACATAATCGTTATTTAGTACATTTAGGCCACCAATATTATCTTTGGAATAGTGAGGATGTCTTATTGTTTCCTAGATGTCCAGTTAATGGTTTGCCATGAACAGATTGTATGGCTTCTTCTCTTAGGGAAGGAGGTATGTATCATTGATAATTCTGATAAAAGAGAGCACCTTTAGTAGTTAGTATTTGGAGATGTTCAGTAGCGGGAGTAGAATCAGTTCGTGGTCAAGCCTTAATTTTGTTTCAGAGAGGAAAACAATGGTGTTAAATAAATTATTTACTATTAATACAAGAATATCTCTATGTACTTGGTTAGGTGTAATAGTTCTACACAGATAATTAGCCTTTCCATTTCCCAGGTCTCCCAGTGCCCTCTAGTGTCTCAGTGTTCCCAAGTGTCCCTATGTCTCTTAGTGTCTCAGTGTCTCCTAGTGTCTCCCAGTGTCCCCTAGTGTCGGTGTCTCCATGTCTCCCTGCAGCCTTTCCCCCCATCCCTCACTTACCTGAGCTGTTGGCTGTCTCTGCATGCTTATTGCAGAATAATATCGGTTTCTACTGAGACTGACATTTGGATTGACGGTTTTACTGCAATACCGACACCAGCTCTCAAATACATGAGAAATACTTCTGAGAAATACCTGGCAACCCTAAGAAATACCTGAGAAATACCTGGCAACCCTAAGAGTAGTGTGTAAAATAAATTTATATATGTAGATATATATATATATATATATATATATATATCTACATATATATATATATACATATATATATATATATATATATATATATATATATATATATATAAATCAATGGGCTTATTCCATGGATTTGGGCCTGGAGCTGCAGCTCTATCAGCCCCTATGTTAATGCGGCACTGAGGCAAGTATTTATTTCTCATCTACTGAGTAGTTTTCTTTGACAGAGTTTAGTTTGCAAGAGAAAAAACAAACTGGATGAACAGAGATAAGTAGTGGTACATTTTTGGAAAATCCTTTGATGAATTTTCCATAGAAGTTTGAGAATCACAAAAATATTATTAAATGGTAAACATAACCATGAAAAGCAATTTGTCTGTTTTTTAAAGATAAATATAAATTGTGAGTGCATAACAAATGATGTACATGCGGTCTATGTATGGTTACATATGATGAATAGATACCGTATATACTCGCGTATAAGTCGAGTTTTTTAGCACATTTTTTGTGCTGAAAAACCCCAACTCGACTTATACTCGAGTCAATGTCTGTATTATGGCAATTTACATTGCCATAATACAGACAATGGGGCTGTGTAGGAGGGGGGCTGGCAGAGAGCTCTTACTTACCTCTCCTGCAGCTCCTGCCAGCTCCCTTCTCCTCCGCGCCGGTCCGGTCAGCTCCTCTGTCAGCTCCCAGTGTAAGTCTTGCGAGAGCCGCGGGGTCATAGCGCGACCGCAAGACTTACAATGTGAGTTGACAGGGGAGCTGACCAGACTGGCGCGGAGGAGGAGGGAGCTGACAGGAGCTGCAGGAGAGGTAAGTTACAGCTTCCTGCCAGCCCCCCTCCACTGAACTGCCAATGCCACTGGACCAACAGGGAGTGAGAGCCCCCCTCCCTGCCATGTATCAAGCAGGGAGGGGGGACGAAAAAAAATATTAATAAAATAAAATAATATTTATAAAATAAAAAATAATAATAAAAAAATTATTAAAATAATAATTGAAAAATAATAATAAAAATGCCCACCCCCCACCAAGGCTCTGCAACACATACACAAACACACACTGCATCATACACACTCACACTGCATTCATATACACACACTGCACTCATACACACACACTGCACTCATACACACACACACTGCACTCATACATACACACACTGCACTCATACATACACACTGCATTCATACACACACACACTGCATTCATTATATACACACACTGTAAATAAATATTCAATTAATATATTTTTTTTAGGATCTAATTTTATTTAGAAATTTACCAGTAGCTGCTGCATTTCCCAATGATGGGGTTGAGTTCCAATAGATGTGTAATCCAAAATATATACCAAAAGCAATTTCATCAAGATGATTGTCCTGAATAAGGACCTTTAATGAGGTTGATTGTTTTGTAAAAGGACCTGATTGGAGAGGTTTGCTACTAAACAGTAGTAAGGTATTTGCAATCTCCTTTTGAATTTCACAGATTGATAAATTGTCAGCAAAGTTTTTTTGCCAAAATAAACAATTGAGAGGACATGAAGAGTTTTTGGTGTTTGAATAAGGCAGAGGATATACATACATTATGTTCTCTTCTTCTTTTCTTTTCATCAGGGTAAATGGTAGTTGTCTTGGTGTAGAAATGGGTCTTTTAAAAGGAGAATATGAATAGGTTCTCTCAGCTTTACATTCTCTTATCCTGTGGTCCAATTGTACCGTAAGATCTATGATTTCCTTTAAACGGTTTGGTATGCCAGTACATTCTAATTCACCACAGAGAGCCTCCCAGAGTTCCATTTGGAACTGTAAATAGTAGCAAATTCATTCCAGTAGACCATCTTCTAAATTCATATATATATATATATACTCATCCACATTCTGTTTAGCGAGAGAGAGAGAGGGGCAAGAGCATTTTCGACTGTAGTGGTTTTATCAGAATCATCATACAGAAGGGACAATGTGTCATACAGATGGGACAATGTGTCGGCAATATTACTCCAGTTTTTCAGTAATGGGATCATGAGCAAGAAAAAAATGATGTGCCCATCGTGCTGGGTCCCCTTGAAGCAACATGGTCATGGTACAAATATTTATGGAGTAGAGAAATACATTCTAAGTTTCAGAAAAACAAGTGACAGTCACTGATAAATGTGCAAAATTGAGATCTTTGTCCATGGATTTATCAGGCATCACTAGAGTAGGTTCGTATAGGAGAAACGAAGTGTGCAAAAGACTGTGCCAGACTGTCAAAACGTTCATTCATTCTTCTGAGGTCTTAGTGATGGAGTTTAAATCATTTTTTTTCTCAGGGCTTGATTCTCCTGATATAAATACAATAAGTAAAGAAAAGGTCTGGAAATGTTCAGTTTTTCTTTTAGTGTCTTTTTCTTTTTTTTAGCATTTTGCAGAATGTTTTAAATTAACACAATTAAAAAAATAAATCAATGGATGCAATCAGATTAGCTGATATAAAATTATAAGCTAGAAATAAATTAAGTAAATACGATAACATAATGTATGCACAAGAGGTAGGAGTATGAAACACTGTCTATTACGAATAGGTTTTTACAAGATAGTCCGAGAATGGAATAGGAGTTCTGTTAATATTTAATCATTACAGAGGGATCCGCTCAGAGGTCTGGATCATCCAGAAATCAGTCCATAACCAAGCATAACCCAGGGCTCGAGTCCTGCAAGAACGCGTGGGAACGGCGTTCCTGCACTTTTTCCACAGCAGGAACGCCGTTCCCATTACTAGTCCTGCAGGACCCAGGGCTGGCACAAGCGGCTGCGAGAGCAGGGGGAGCATAAATCCGAATCCCCTGCCTCTGACTGGGGACTCGGATTTCTAAACTCACCTCTCCCCCTGCAGTCAGTGGAGTCGTCCAGCCTCTCCTGATGATGTCAGTAGGAGGGAGCGTGACTTTCTCTGCTCTTCTCACAGGACCGCTGGGGAGCAGAGGAAGCCACGCCCCCTCCTCCTGACATCATCAGCAGAGGCCGGCTTACTCACTGACTGCAGGCTGCAGGTTCCAGATCCTGTCCCACCCCTCCTGGCCCAAGGTAAGCCTCAGGGAGGGGGGAAGGCACTTTAGTTTTTTTTTGTTGTGTGTTTTTTTTTATCCCTTTCCTCAGTCCCTGTCCCTGTCCCCCTATTTAAGGCCCTGTCCCCCCTCCTCAGTCCCTGTCCCCCTATTTAAGGCCCTGTCCCCCCTCCTCAGTCCCTGTCCCCCTATTTAAGGCCCTGTCCCCCCTCCTCAGTCCCTGTCTCCCTCCTTAGTCCTTTTCCCCAGTCCATGCCGCCCTCCTCAAGCCCTATCCCCTTACTCAGTCCCTGTCCCCCTCCCCAGTCCCTGTCCCCCTATTTAAGGCCCTTTCCCCCCTCCTCAGTCCCTATCTCCCTCCTTAGTCCTTTTCCCCAGTCCATGCCCCCCTCCTCAAGCCCTATCCCCTTACTCAGTCCCTGTCCCCCTCCCCAGTCCCTGTCCCCCTATTTAAGGCCCTGTCCCCCTCCTCAGTCCCTGTCCCCCTATTTAAGGCCCTGTCCCCCCTCCTCAGTTCCTGCCCCCCTCCTCAGTTCCTGCCCCCCTCCTCAGTCCCTGTCCCCCTATTTAAGGCCCTGTCCCCCTCCTCAGGCCCTGTCCCCCTATTTAAGGCCCTGTCCCCTCCTCAGTTCCTGCCCCCCTACTCAGTCCCTGTCCCCCTCCTCAGTTCCTGCCCCCATCCTCAGTCCCTGTCCCCCTATTTAAGGCCCTGTCCCCCCTCCTCAGTTCCTGCCCCCCTCCTCAGTCCCTGCCCTTCTATTTAAGGCCCTGTCCCCCCTCCTCAGTCCCTGTCCCCCTATTTAAGGCCCTGTCCCCCCTCCTCAGTTCCTGCCCCCCTCCTCAGTCCCTGCCCTTCTATTTAAGGCCCTGTCCCCCCTCCTCAGTCCCTGTCCCCCTATTTAAGGCCCTGTCCCCCCTCCTCAGTCCCTGTTCCCCTATTTGAGGCCCTGTCCCCCCTCCTCAGTCCCTGTCTCCCTCCTTAGTCCTTTTCCCCAGTCCATGCCCCCCTCCTCAAGCCCTATCCCCTTACTCAGTCCCTGTCCCCCTCCTCAGTCCCTGCCCCCATCCTCAGGCCTGTCCCTTTCCTGAGGCCCTGTTCCCCTTCCTCAGTTCCTGCCCCCCTTCCTCAGTTCCTGCCTCCCTCCTCAGGCTCTGTCTCCCTCATCAGGCTCTGTCTCCCTCCTCAGGCCCTGTCCCCCTTCCTCAGGCCCTGTCCCCCTTCCTCAGGCCCTGTCCCCCTTCCTCAGGCCCTGTCCCCCTTCCTCAGGCCCTGTCTCCCTCCTCAGTCACTGTCTCCCTCAGTCCCTGTCCCCCTCCTAAGTCCCTTTCCCGAGTCCCTGTCCCCCTATTTAAGGCCCTGTCCCGTTACTCAGTCCCTGTCTCCCTCCTCAGTCCCTGTCCCTTTCCTCAGCCCCTGCCCCCCTCCTCAAGCCCTGTCCCCTTACTCAGTCCCTGCCCCCCTCCTCAAGCCCTGTCTCCCTCCTCAGTCCTTGCCCCCCTCCTCAGTCCCTGTCCCTTTCCTCAAACCCTGTCCCCTTACTCAGTCCCTGTCCCCTTACTCAGTTCCTGTCTCCCTCCTCAGTCCCTGTCTTCTTACTCAGGCCCTGTCCCCCTCCTCAGCCCCTGCTCCCTTCATCAGCCCCTGCCCCCCTCCTCAGCCTCTGTCCCCCTCCTCAGCCCATGGCCCCTTCCTCAGCCCATGCCCCCCCTCCTCCTAAGCTCCTGTCCCTCTTCCTCAGCCCTGCCACCTTACTCAGCCCATGGCCCCTTCCTCAACCCATGTCCCCCCCCCCTCCTCCTAAGCTCCTGTCCCTTTTCCACAGCACTGTCTTACTCAGCCCCTGTCCACCTTACTCAGCCCCTGTCCACCTTACTCAGCCCCTGTCCACCTTACTCAGCCCAGTGCTCTTACTCAGCCCCTGCATACGAGCATCAGCCCCTGTCCCCCTCCTCAGTCCCTGCCCCTCTTCTTCAACCCTGCCCCTCTTCCTCAGCCCCTGCCCCTCTTCCTCAGCCCCTGCCCCTCTTCCTCAGCCCCTGTCCCTCTTCCTCAGCCCCCGTCCCTCTTCCTCAGCCCCTGTCCCTCTTCCTCAGCCCCTGTCCCTTACCTCAGCCCATGTCCCCTTCCTCAGCCCATGCCCCCCCCACCCTCCTAAGCTCCTGTCCCTCTTCCTCAGCTCCTGTCCCTCTTCCTCAGCCCCTGTCCCTTACCTCAGCCCATGTCCCCTTCCTCAGCCCATGCCCCCCCACCCCCCACCCTCCTAAGCCCCTGTCCCTCTTCCTCAGCCCCTGTCCCTCTTCCTCAGCCTCTGTCCCTCTTCCTCAGCCCCTGTCCCTCTTCCTCTTCCTCAGCCCCTGTCCCTTACCTCAGCCCATGTCCCCTTCCTCAGCCCATGCCCCCCCCCCCCTCCTAAGCTCCTGTCCCTCTTCCTCAGCTCCTGTCCCCCTCCTCAGCCCGTGCCCTTACTCAGCCCCTGCATACAAGCGTATAATTTTTGGGGGGTGAGGGGGGGGAGGGGGCGGGGAGTGGATCTGGGGTAGGTTCCTGCACTTTTTTACCCAGGACTTGACCCCTGGCATAACCTCAAAGGATATATGAGAAGAGGATGTTGAAGAGACTTGCCAGTTGATGCCAATTATCCATCTGAAAGAAGAGACTTGTTTTAGTTTCTAGAAATAGCAAGACAAGAGCAAGCCAGGAAGTACAGGTGTGTCACTTATCAGGTGCTGAAACAGAGGCTGAAGGGAATAAACACAGAATTGTTGAACAGACTCAATAATTGAGCAATAATTATTGTTTAAATAGGATGAGAGGAACCCATCTCTTCAAAAAACAGCACATGAAACATGGTAGTATAGAAGCAAAATACATAAAATAATCATTATAAGCATAATATGTTTATGCATATTAATATGTCATGCCCCTCAGTCCTACTGATCAATTGTCTGCTTTGTATGAGTTAAATGTTTTTTGCAAAATAGAGTCTGCATCAGGGGAAGTAAAGTTATGCCAAATCACCACTTGGAGCTAGCAGACTATGACAGCCCAGTAGGAAGGCCTGTCTTTAGGGCAATGAAAAGGATTCAATGGGACATACAGTTAGCTCTCAGACAGCTATTATTGTGGTTCACACAACATAGGATCTTATGAAATTTTTTGGCAACAGACCATACACCTGGTTATGTTTTTATTCTCCATTGCAGACAATAGAGGGGCTAAAAAGGGGTTAGAGGTGGGAAACTGCAGCACTAATAATTAAAAGAACATTACACGTCTGATAAAACAGACACAACTCAAAATGTGTAAGTTTACACACAAAAAAACCTAAAAAAATATATGTAGTTTATTTTTTTTATTTTTTTATTGCAACAAAAACTGGTGGGGCACTGCCACATAGACAAGCCTCTGATGGTATCATTATTTGCTTGTCTTCATTTTCATTTATTTACCCAGTCCAATTAAAAAAAAAAAAAAAAATTAAACCAAACAAGTAATGTGGAAACCATAGTATTTTTGCAAAGTATGAGTGCATTATGAGCACAATATTGATAACCAAACATAATTATAATTAAATCATACAGCACTGTAGGCTGGCTTTGTTTATTAGCATTCATTCTAGTTTTGAAATTAGACGGGCATATCTTCTATATTTTGTAGAATTAATTTTCTCTATGGCTAGAACATGTAATTGTTGATCTAATGCTGCATTGAAAGGTCATTCTAACAAATCATACTTGTCATACTGTGTTCTTGTGGCAGGCAATGCCCACATAGTGCGGTCCTGAGCCAGTACATCTTGTTCGTGTGCTTTTAAAATGGAGCAAAGTTTGGAATTCAAACCTGTAAGTTTCTGCATTTGACTTTTCTCAAATGTACATACTGTTGCAAATAAAACAGTTTATTAGACTTGCACTACATGCCTAATCATGTCTTCTATTTGCATGGCAGACAATTAAGTGAGAAAAAGTGGTTTGCGTTGTAGGCCAATTATTCATTTTTTTTATTAAATATATTTTTGGCTAAAAATTGTTACAGTATGGATCCAAATATTTGTTATTTCATATCCAAATGAGGAATATGCCCTTTAATAACAAAAGTGCACACAATCTAGGAACTAGCAGCCTATTGATATATAATTCTATTGACCCCACATTTTTTTTTACTAACTATCATTTTGTTTCAGAAATTGTTTAGTATGTTTTATGTTAGCATAAATATTTTTTTCTGAAAATTTAGGTAATTGACAAAACTTTACAACTGACTTGCACATGCTGAATGAATAACAATTGTCAGTTGATTTGACAGTTTCCTGTTTAAATTGATTCACACTGTCCAGGTTAGTTGTAGTTGTGTATGGCTGCAGTGAATAAATGTAAAAAAAACTGGCCCAAGGGTTTTAGGCAAAAAATTATTATTTTGTACAGTTTAGAATACTGAATAAAATGTCTAAAGTGACAGTATGTCCAACCAAGAGAGGACACCGCACTCATATACTAGTGCTTCCAAACCTGGGACTGGCTACTGTCAATCCAAAGGTGCAAGAAAAATATGGTCCAGGCACTCAGGATCATGAGCAGCAGATCTATTGGAAAACAGAATCACATTGCAATGTTTTAATCTCAATGAGATCTTGTTCAAGCTAACACCAAAGTGACGCACTACAAATTATACAAGGTATACAATGAAACAATAGATTGTTACACAACTGCACAAAACTGGTAAACAATCATATAATAAGAAGATAGTCGTTTGTTCAATTAATAATCCAGTGAGCTCACCTAGTTCAGCCAAAAGTCACCTATAGACCCAAGTTAAGATTCATCAGAGTAAAAACACACGTGTATTTTTTTACAATCTGCAATATTGCTGTTGATTTCTTTTATTGTGCGGTCCCTGATGAAGTTCCTGTGTTGAACGAAACGCGTTGGACCTATTGCTGCACTTTTATATTTTATCTTTATGGTGTTGTATCACCTTTTAAAGAGAATAAAATTACGAGTATTTTCTACTACTACTCACCTGGAGTCCTGTGTCCCATTGGCTGCTCGACATTATCAAAGGATACCAGTATCCCCCCATATTTCCTGGGGAGGCACCTTGAATGCTCTTTTATCTCCACTATCTCGTGAGTGCATCCATTTAAGCGCACATTTTCACTGTATATACTGTATCACACTATTGTTTTTTTCTTTGTATGTTCCCCCCATAGACTGTACAGCCATATCCCATTTCTGCTTGTGGTTCTATGTATCTGACCCAGCCTTGTTTGGGACCTGACACCTAAGATATTACTAACTTTTTCTGTTTTGCCACGTCAGAATCCATTTTGTTTTGGATTTGCACTTTAACCTCTTACATAGGTCAGTCAGCATCCACACCGTCACTACCCTTCCAGGAATGTATTTATAATCAGCTGGAGGTGATATGAAGAGTGTTCAGGGCTGTATATTGCATGTGGCTTCACATATACATTCAAGATGAGAGACCAATGTGCATTTCTGAAAATGTAAATAAATGTCTGTTTATTTTGTGTAGATTTTATGGCTCTGGCAGTGTAATCCACTGTATTTAACCCCTTAAGGACACATGTAGGAAATATTCCGTCATGACTCCCTTTTATTCCAGAAGTTGTGTCCTTAAGGGGTTAATAAATGAGTGCTTGTTGCACAAGCAGCCAGTAAAGCTACAATAAAAGATAAAAATGGCAAATCCCCTAAATAGACAATATGAAGAGCAGCAATCTTCAAATAAAGGATGCAAAAAATGCATAAATCAAAATGAAAATGAAATGAGGATGCACTATAATAATAATAATAATTTGTATAAGCTCATAGTATACAAAGGAATAGTAAAATTAAACCAATGGGAGTCTCCCCAGCTTCCCTATCAACCAGGATGGGTCTTCAATGCCCAGATAGAGGTTTGAGATTAATAATTAACTCCCTACCTGTGGCACATGGGGTGATGGGAATAGGGAGGCTATTGAGCATGACCGGGCTCTTATTATGAGACATATTAACTCTCTATCTCACTGGGATGGAAGAATGTGGATAATTAATATGTGAACTTCAATTCCAAAGTAACTGTGTGCAGTTTTGCAAATTAGCATCTATTCAGAGATTAGTAAATAACCCTCTCAGTGTAATTTTATGATGCCATTGAACGGAGAATGTTACTCCCGTGAAAGTGGTTCTATAATTTTCTTTTACAATAATTGATTTTGACCCTTCTTCAAATAAAGACCTTTATGCTCTTTAAATGTTTTTTAATTACTCTATTTTACTCTGAAAGTGACTTTAGATAGTTGTGACATGTTGTGATTTGGTTAATGTCTGTGAAATGTGAAGGTTATGTGCAAGTGTTGCTGATGCCATGCAAAGGTTAGTATATTCTGTTCTTTCTCATTTGTGTTGTTTTCTGTAGTGTGTCTAAACACTGTGCTCTACAATTCAATGTTTGTGGGCTATTATCCTGCAAAGCATTTAGGATGTCTTTAATTAACACATTATCAACCAAATAACCTTATTTCTAATCTGTATGTTAAGTATAACTCTGAAACCCTGTTGAGTCTGAAACACAAGAATAAGTAGAATAATTAGACTTGTCCATTAGGTTTCAATACAAACTGGCATTTGTTTGAATTTCGGGCAATTGGTGGATCATCTAAATTCCATAACTCTGAAGCCCCTTATGGATGTATCACGTACAAAAGTACGAGACAATGGACAAGTATGAAAACCTCTCAAAAGTCACATACCCTCTCAAAAGTCACATACCCGATCTGGGAACCAACATATCCAGAAATCACCCAGATCGGTTCAGGGGTTCGGGATTTCCGTGGCAGTCATAATTTTGGTCCTATGCCCAAAACAGTTCCAGGGAATCAGGGCTAACGGTCGGTCTCTCTTTCTGGAGTACAAAAGTACATAAATCACCTGAACGGAGCCTTTTAAAGTGCATTGGGCAAGGTATGTTGCAGGGCCCATAGTCCTGAGGCAAGAGGCTGGCCAGCAGGCCCCTCCAAGAACCTGTGATGAGGTTCAGTTGGTCACAAAAATGATGTCAGAACATCCAAACTTGAGACACCAGTGGTTGAGGGGTAATAGTGGTGGGCCTGCAACGCGAAAGGCTGTTTCAGTGCTATCTGCAGGTTCTAGTGACCTGAGTGTAGCGCGAGCATGACTTTTGGGGACAGTTCCCTGGTGCCTCCAAAAGCCTGACACCATTGAACAAAGTGGGACAAGAGTAAAAAATTATGACTGTCCTTCCAAAATTGGGGTGGTTGGGAGGCATGGAAACCAAACAGTGAAGGAGGATTCTATAAAGGTCTGCTCTGCCCTAAGCATCTATATTTGCAGGCATCTTACATGTTTACTCCCCAAGAAGTTAGAAATGGATACCAATAAACAATTAACCTTCAGCTATCAAAATGTGCTAATGTGCCAGGGATAAAAGACTGACAGCATAGATGGGATAATTCCAACAGCTGCATACACTGAGGGGTATTGAAAGAGATTTTTTTTCAATCAATGATGTAATAAAACACTGGTATTGATCAGAGTAACTCTTGCCGTGCCGGTCTACCTGCTAAATAATAAAAATGGATAAATCTAATACTCTGTTCCAGTGCTGAGGCCAAGTTATCTAGGCAGCCTAAGTTTTCTCCTCTTACACCATCCCTTGTCTCTGCAGGGGAGGTGTGTGAGGAAGGATGGGCTAAGGGGAGGACATTGGCAGTATTGAGGAGGAACAGTGCTGTCATTGGACGCCTTTCGCCAGTATGCGATGCGTGTTGACGTCCAGTATGCACAGAACTGACATTAGCCAGTCCAGAACCCTTGTTCCATTCTTGCTAATGACGTTCTAATGACATTGTTGGAGAAAGAGTTACACCTCCTGAGCAATAGGGTGCCTGTGATAGGCTGTAAAAGGCCTAGGGAAACCATGAATTAAATGTATACACATTAATGAACACATAAACTGCAGGCTTGATATATACATAGTTATCTTAGGAGGCACACATTTCTCTATTTGGCCAGTGAGTTGTTTAGAGTTAAATGCACTTAGATACCTCTTGGAGAAATAATTGCTTAGTAGCTGTGAGAGTAGTGCACTGAAGAGGCAAATTATTTTATACCTTAAAGAACCACTCACAGTTAAAAACATGGAAAACGGGGGGCGTGGCCTGCTACTGGAGCTGAGCGGACGCATGTAAGATCAGCTCCGGCATATAGAGACCGAAAGAGCAAAAATAAACGGTACACAGAGCGCAAAACCTGCTACAAACCCATATACTGATCCGGGGAAGCAGCTACCATGTCGCAAAGACAGAAAACCAAAGCGGGAAAAACTGATCGAGCTTCGTTCTTCCTAACGAAAACTGCGGCCTCCAGATTGAGAGAGACTCAGGAGCCTGCACAAGATGGCGGCGACCAAGAAAGGCGGGAAGCCTCCCCATCACCACACACATCGCCTCCTCGCACACCAGATGACCAACCCCTGACAATGGGGGGCATAAGGGAGATGATGGAAGAGTTCACAACCAATATACAAATGAATATGAAAAAACAACTTCAGGAGCTGAAAGCGGAACTACACAAAGAGGTGCAGGAGATTGGTAACCGCACCACGCTAATCGAAACAAAATTAGACGAGCACGCCGTGGCCCATAACAGTCTGGCAGACAAAATCCAAGAACTGGATAACATTCTGGAAACGCACAGACTCAAATTAGCAGACATGGAAGACAGAGCGAGGAGAAACAACCTCCGGTTCTGGGGCGTCCCAGAGTCTGTACAGACGGCTGACCTCCATAATTATCTGTCCGACATGTTTCAAACTCTTACACCAGAAATCCACCCTGATCAACTGATTATCGATAGAATGCATAGACTGCACAGGCCTAAACACCTTCCACCTACAGCAGCAAGGGACGTGATCGCTAGAATCCACTTCTTTCACGCTAAAGACAAAATCATGAAAGCAAGTAGAAATACAAGTATGCCTGAAGAATACAAATTTATTAAAATCTTTGCGGACTTGTCAGCAGAAACCCTGCACTTCAGGAAGTCGATGTCGCCCATCACCACGACCCTGAGAGAGCAAAATGTGAGCTATCGCTGGGGATACCCTGCCAAACTCCTCATTTCGCATCAAGGTGTGGTCCACATGGTTGCGGATATACCACACGGCATACGCAAGCTGAAGGAATGGGGACTGCCGCTGCCACCCACTGGACCGAAAAAAACGGCAAACGTTCCAAGAATGTCGCCAGAATGGACATCTCAGTGAAGAGCTCGAGATATACGTAACTATAGCACATAAACACACACACGCCTAACTAACATGACATCTCTTAGACTCCGCTAAACCCCAACAAAATCTCTTACCCTTAATGCACAATACAAGTTTGAACTGTTTATGGACGCATAGATTAAAGCCCGGAACATTGGCAGCTACCACAGCTGGTTAGACTTTGACTCTGCCCTATACAAAACTGATTCGCATAAGGGCATGAACTGTGCACAAATCCATGTCATCTATCTCAGTATTGGCAGTTAACGCACATAAGGGTTAAACGGAGATTGGTGTCAAAATGTGTTGGCTCTTTAGTTTTAAGTTCAGTATATGTTTAAATATTACTTGTTTTGTTAAACCGTTCAATCCATTGTTAAAAATGCTCTGAGGCCCCTAGGTGTATGACTAACATGTTAATAGGCATCACCTGCAACCCCCCCGTTACCCGCACCTACTGGTTAGGTGGCGGATCGCGGCCCCGATTATGGGAGCCCGTCTGGGTACACCACCCACCGATTGTTCTGACCCCCCCCTACACCACCCATTCCCGACATACTAGTAACTTGTTACACCCCAAGAAAGCGCATTCCTTTCACCAAAATCAAAGTTGGGCACACGACAATGTCACAAAACAAATAGCACATTGGAAAAAGTCATGGAGGCACACAAATGGCACAGAAACACCTTTTAACCCAACATGAAACTAGTCACCTATAATGTAAAAGGGTTAAACACGCCAGGCAAAAGACGCCTTTTATTGCAGGAACTTAGGTCTAACGGGATTGACATCGCCTGTATCCAGGAGACACATTTCCAAAACGCTAAGACACCCGAATTATACACCAAATACTTCCCTAACCAATACCATGCGCTGTCCGCAAACAAAACGAAGGGAACATCCATTTTAATACACAAAGATGTAGCATTTATTGAGCAAAGAACACTAATAGATCCTCAGGGTAGGTTCATCATTTTGGTGGGTCTCTTCAATAACATTCAGTACACCCTGGTCTCGGCGTACTTCCCCAATACAGGGGCAGAGACCTTCCTTCACCGTCTCATGCAAAAAATAGAACAGATCAAATTAGGGGGGCTGATCCTCTGCGGCGACTTCAATTTTATTACATCGCCAGAGGAAGACACGACAGCGACCCCACAAGGAGTAAGGCGAGGGCAGATGGTTTCCACATGTAAAACACTCTCTAAAAAGATCATATTACACAACCTGTACGACGGTTGGAGGGTTCTCCATGCAGGGGAGCGAGATTACACATTTCACTCGAAAGTTCACAACACTTACACACGGATCGACACTTTTTATGTGGACCAACAAACACTAGCACAAGTCTCTAGCTGTACCATTGGGGAAATAACTTGGTCGGACCATAGCCCAGTCTATTTAATCCTGTTCGATTCTTTCCAATTTAAGGGGAGAGGAACTTGGCGATTGAACGAGTCGCTGTTACACGACCGTACGTTCACATCGCAAGTACACAAAGACTTGGTGAATTACTTTAAAGAAAATTCTAAAGGGGAGGTATCTGACCAGCATGTATGGCTAGCACACAAAGCTGTAATACGGGGAATTTTCATAAGGCGCTCCTCATACCTTAAAAGGAACAGGCAAAAAACCCTACTAGAATGCCAAAAGTTGTTGGCGATAGCAACGACCCAAAACAAACTTAACCCGTCTCCAGCCCTACTGGAACAAATACAAACACTAAACAACCAACTAATAGAACTGAATGCAGCGAAAACTGCATACTACATGCAAAAACTGAGGGCAACATCTTACCACCATAGTGGGAAAGCATCTAAATACCTTGCCAATAGGCTAAAAGCGAAGTTGGCACACTCCAAGATACCCTACTTGCACACCACAGAACAAAAAAAAGATTCAAAATCCCCTAGAGATATCTCAAGAGTTTGCAAAATACTATGCAGATCTCTATAACCTAGGGAACCGTCCCGGAACAGCCCCTCTAGATGACAACTTGATTAAAACATACCTAGCAAAACTTCCTTTACCACAACTAGACCATTCGCAACTTTCGACACTACTTGAACCAATCACCATAAGTGAAGTACTAAACACAATCCGACAGCTGCCAGTGGGGAAATCCCCCGGGGCGGATGGCCTATCTAATTCCTATTACAAAACGTTTGCAGACATACTTGCCCCGTGGCTGGTGCGGACGTTTAAGACGGCAACGGACACGGGACAACTTCCCCCCGAGATGCTCCTAGCCACAATAGTGACCCTACCTAAGCCAGGAAAAACCCCAGACCAATGCAAGAACTTCAGGCCCATATCACTGTTGAATTCTGATGCCAAGATCTATGCTAAGATACTGGCCACCAGGATGAACAGACTCCTTCCAACACTGTTAAATGACGACCAAACTGGGTTCGTCCCTGATCCTGGAAAGGATGAGAGGGGCTGGTCCCGGTGGTCTACTACTAGCTCTGGATGCCGAAAAAGCCTTTGACCGCCTGGGCTGGCTCTTCCTCCGCCGGGTATTGGAAAGGTTTGGGTTCCCACATCAATTCATTAAGCAAATATTTGCCCTATACTCCCGCCCTACAGCCCAAGTCCTACAAGCCGGTTTCATGTCCGCACCATTCGATATTACCAACGGCACGAGGCAGGGGTGCCCTCTGTCGCCCCTGCTTTACGTGCTTGCCTTAGAGCCGTTACTCACTGCAATTAGAACCCACCAAGAGATAGGGGGGGTGGACTGGCACGGACGGACAATTAAAATCAGTGCATTCGCAGATGATATCTTGTTGTACATTACAAACCCAGAACAATCACTACCTCACGTTATGCAACTCATTACAGAATACGGGAAGATGTCCTACTACTCCCTCAACACTGCTAAAACGCAGGCACTAGGCTTGAGACAGGACAAGTACAAACAAGACTTAAGAGGGAATACACATTTGAATGGAGGACTGACAACATAAAATATCTCGGCCTGACATTTACCAAAAACCCACAAGACATGCTCCCCTCAAACTACAATAGGGTCTGGAGGGACTGCACAGAAATAATAAAGGGCTGGGGAAATCTTTTTCTATCTTGGACAGAGCGTATTGTAGCAATTAAAATGACTATACTGCCCAAGCTCCAATACCTATTTAGAAACCTCCCATGGCAGGTACCAAATTCGTATTTCAAAAATGTACAAACCAAGTTGATACAATTTGTGTGGGGAACAGGACGAGCGAGAATCTCCCAAAAAATTCTAATGGCACCCACAAAAAAAGGGGGGATGGCGTTCCCACACATCAAATCGTACTACCATGCGGCAATATTGGCATCGCTATTAACGCACCTCAAGGGGACAGACCAGCCCCAATGGGTACATATGGAGAACCAAACCATAACTCCCTTCCGAGTATCTAGTGTATTATGGCTACCAAAATTTCTTAGACCAGTACTTCCGTCCATGCCGACACAACTCGGTTTAGCTCTTAAAACCTGGGATAAACACAGAATATACTTTGAATCGCAACACCCACTATCTTTAGCTACACCCATTGATGCAATCCCGTACTGTATCCCTACATTCCATGCAACGCCGTGGAGAGACAAGGGAGCTACTCACTTAACACACCTATACAAAGGGGGCAAACTATTGCCGTTCTCGACATTATGTAGCACATACGAGATTCCACCCACGTCCCATTACTCCTATATCCAGTTACAATCCTTTCTTCATAAACAAGCTAAGGAGAAACCACATAAACTACATACAAGAGGGAAAATGACGCCCTGGGAACATGCGGGACTCGCAGGGGTACCCATTCATAACTTTAAATCATTATCTGAATGTTATAAAAGTATTCAGCCCTACCAGCCGATCCACAGCTCCACCCAAGCACAACAATGGGCGGCAGACACGAACAACAATATAACAGAAGATACATGGACACATTTAGTAACATCGGTAAAGAAACTGGTGAAGTCAGCCCCACTGATCGAACAATACCTGAAAACAGTATATAGGTGGTATATGGTGCCAACCCGCTTACAAAGACTGTTCCCCCAGACATCCCCGACTTGCTGGAGATGCACTAGAGACGTAGGCTCAGTCCTTCATATCTGGTGGCGGTGCCCCAAATTGGAAAGGTACTGGGCGGAAGTAAAACAAATCATAAGTCAATCCACCAAGACTGAATTAGCCTTAAAACCAATTACATTTTTACTGCTAGATATACCAACCGACTTAACAACCGCAGTTAAAAAACTGATATACCACATACTACTGACAGCACAAAGGGTTATAGCGAGATCCTGGAAGTCCCCTGCAGCACCGAAAACCCTTCAGCTAATACAGGACATAGACAAGCAACTCATATATGAAACACAATACACTGTGGCACAACTGAATCCGCATAAACATGTGGACACATGGGGAATGTGGAGTACATGGAGACAGGAAACACGGTCCGCCTCGGGTTAATACTTTCCTTGAAATGACATAGGACAGACTGAGACGCTCAATAGAAATAGGTTGGACACTAGGGAACTAACTACTGGATACATACCAAACTACGCTGGGTAGCAGCGGGATAAACTCTGCAAACTTAGCAGATAGCAACCAATTCACCGATATTCAAATATGAGTATAAAACGACCTCAAGGTGCCAAAACAAACCAGTAAAATGTTTTGATATATAATGCTGGAAATGTAAGCTTAAATTGCAAAATGTAAAGTGAATGTATGTCTTCCCCCCCCCCCCCCCCTCCCCACCCCTCTTTTCTTCTGTATCCCTTCCCCGTTATCACAACTTGTGGAAAACTCAATAAACTTCAAGTTTCAAAAAAAAAAAAAAAAACATGGAAAACAAAAAAATATTTGTCTATCAGTTTTTCCCCTTAATGAATTTGTGTTTTTGTTCATTGGGAGTATATCTTAAAAGAGCTTGCAAAACTGCAAGCCTTTGCATGCCCTCTCCTTTTTCCTACTTTCAGTAACTCCACAAGGAAATAACCAATCAGAGAATTTTTATTGAGAAACTATTTTCCCATGTACGCCATGCGCACTGGCTCCAGAAAGAACGCTGGTCTGATCTAAGGTCTGAGTATGTGGGGGGACCTAATAGAAACAGGAAGCAACCCTTCTTTTCTGTTTGATTGACATTATTTTATTAATAAAAGTGCAGATTTCTCATTGAAATACACACTTTTATAAAATGCTTCTTGAATGGGATACTCCTCACATGTAAACCATGTCAGCAAGCTTAAAGAAGCACTATAGGGTCAGGAACACAAACATGTATTCCTAGCCCTATAGGGTTAAAATCACCATCTAGCCACACTGGTCCCCTCATGCCTCCCTAAATATAGTAAAATCTTACTTGTATTCAAGTCTGCAGCTGCTTACTTTGTCCCTGTTTCCTTTAGACCTGCCCACTGCCTGCTGACATCAGCAGAAGTGGTAGCCCTATCCAATCACAATGCTTCCCCATAGTATTGGCTGAGACTGACAAAGATCAGTGGCAGAGCCAGCACAATTCAAACACAGCCCTGGCCAATCAGCATCTCCTCATAGAGATGAATTGAATCAATTAATCTCTATGAGGAAAGTTCAGTGTCTGCATGCAGAGGGAGGAGACACTGAATGTTTGGATGCATTTTAGGCAGCCACGACCCAGGAAGGATCTCTAACAGACATCTTAGGAGTGGCCAGTGTAGTTATCACTAGGCTGTAATGTAAACACTGCATTTTCTCTGAAAAGACAGTGTTTACAGCAAAAAGCCTGAAGGTAATGATTCTACTCACCAGAACAAATTCAATAACCTGTAGTTGTTCTGGTGACTATAGTGTCCCTTTAACCCCTTAAGGACACATGACATGTGTGACATGTCATGATTCCCTTTTATTCCAGAAGTTTGGTCCTTAAGGGGTTAAGTGCTTTGTGAGTGTGGAGTGGTCCTTTACATATGTAGTAATAGAGTAAATAGCAGTGTTCCAGTCAGGGTGTATGACGGATGTTCATTGTGTTTGTCTTTTTGAGAGTTAGCAAGTGTGTGTGTTGTAAACATGAGGTAAATGTTGTTCAGTTCTGATTTTCAGATAAATGCTGAAAAGATCTGGAGTATAATGGCCAAATGCAACCAAACAGTAGTTGAATGCAGTTCAGTCGCAACGTTTTAGCAACCTCACTCAGCTATTTACCAACCAGCAAATTTCAGCCAATTTAAAACCTAATATGCCTCATTTGGCAGATCCAATTTTACTGACTCCGATTAGAGGGACTGCCCACTTTTAAACAGCACTTAAGTAGGTACATGATCTACTGGATGTGCCATTTCTTGTGATTGAACAATATGCCAGCTGGGGAGAAACATAGGTATTTTTTCAGCATCTCTAAGTAAGTACTCATCAAAGTCTCTGAAATAAACACTCAGTTGAAACCAGATCTATTCCCTTTTTGGGGGTTTCCTGGGTTGTCCTCAGTGGTCATTGGGATGTGAGCTTGTGTTTAGGGGCCCCAGGTTGTTTTGGGGTCTCATCCTTTCTGTTACAGGACCCTGACAGAGGCCATTTTCAATGTGCCATTTTTTCTAAATCGAAAAATTAAACTATTAGATCCCTATGAAAATAAAAGGTATACATTTGGCCGAATTCAGTTAGTATTCGGTTTTAGTAAATACAGTCATTCAATGAGGAATTTTATAACTGAATGCATGAGAATTAAGATAAATGAAAGATGAATTTACAAAAGCAAATTTTGTGTCTTGTGAATCGACCCCACCTGTGATGTGTGCGTTATTAGACTCCACAGGTTGGGAAAAAAATTCCAGTTCAAATATTTCACACAGAAAATTGCCAGTTATTATACCTACTCTCCAAACTTTCTAGTTCAACAAACTGACCCAAACTGTGTAAAATTGCATTGTACAGACACACAAATGTCTTAGAATGGGGTAGCCCCAATGTATCTATAAATGGATGGAAATAAAATTTGCATAGTTCTGTCAGCTATAAACTTGCACTAAGCAGTGTGTTCTACCCTATAGATGTATTTTCACCATAGACAAGAGTGAATTAGTGAATTAGGTCTAGTGTGTGCTGCCTTTATATGGAATATAATATATTGCAAACTTTTCTTGATGAATGTGTAAAATACATTTCCTTTAGGAATAGAAAATGGCCTTGGGGCTCTCTGCAGAACATACATAAATGGGGTGCTGTTGGGGGCCAATTTATACAATAAACAAGATCCAACACACTCACGTATCCACTAAACAGCAACTTCAATGTTAACAAATTTTATGGTTTTTTTTTTTTTTTTTTTTTTTTTTTTAAAACACCTAATCCAGGCAAAAATAATGGGGGTTTAGTTACATTATATGATCATACATTGCATAAGCCTGCCACAACGTCAATGTACCCCATCTTTGGCAGGTCCTACTCTAACAGCCTAATGTCTGCTCTTAATGCTCTTATTAATAAATGAATCTCTGTAGGTACATCATATAACAGCAGGACAGATTAGACAAGAACACATTCTACTGCATGTTTTTTTAATATGTAGAGTTTGAAATGAATGCCGGGATGGGGCACATGGGAATCACAGCTTGTTAGTGCTATCCTGTTCAATATAGTTAGGACATTCAGTTAACATTACAGCTGCCAATGCAGTGTAAACTTACAGTGTTGTGCTCTGCACATTCACTTATTGAAAGCACAATATTATTGACATTGTCTTCTCTGCATTTCTCTATATTGTCAAGGGAACGTTCTCACGTCTATTTAAAAAAAAATAAGTAGTGAAAATGTCACTTAAATAGAATCGAATCTGAAGGCAATTGTAACATAGGTTTGAGCAAGAACCCAAAAATAGGACCTCTTCAGAATGAAAACCAAGTTTATCACTATGAAGACACGGCTAAAATAAAGATGCTTATGATAATATATACTATTGTTGCATCTGTATATTTAAAATGTACAGTCTCTCATTGGTATTTGGTATTTCAACAGATAACAGGGAAATGGACGATTTATTGATTTTATGAAAATTTGTATGTATACATGTAGTTCCTGGTCAGTGTAAGAACAAGAGCTTTTACAATTCAATATATAGCATTAACCCCTTTAATTGTATGCACTCTGCAGTTGCATGTCTTTTTTGAAAACATAGCTAGTGCTTTCCTCTGATTTCCTATAAATACATATAATACATTATTTATTATAAATTAAATATAAAAAAAAGGAAAATAAGAAAACGTACCTGTAACATATTCATCATCACCTTGCGACATCGATAGTGATTGTCTTGCCAACAAGTGTGGTAGCGCCGTTCAGCGGCCATGCGTCAATATGTCTGACCCCTACAGCATGTTGATGAATGCCAGCCGCTGCGGATCTACACCAATTTGTATCCCCACATCCACCCAGGGCATGGACGACTTCAACGTGTGCGTGACAAAGGCCGGTTACGGCCAATCGGATCCACAAGAGGTTCATTTAAACTCATCTATTTCTTCAACTCATTGCCCTGTCATGGTTTCCCTTAGTGGTTGTCCGAGAGTGCGTTCCTGATAGTTTGTTTCTGGTTATTGACTTTGGCTTAGTTTTGACTTTGCTGTATTCTGGTATCCTTGACTTTTGGTTTTCCCTCTTTGTTGTGTCTCCTTCTGTGTCCATGACCTTGGCTAGTTTTCTGACTATTCTCTGGTACATTAAATCTATCCATTCTAAGGCCCGGTAAGACGTTACCTTTTAGTCCTAGATTTTTTTTGTCAATCTATATTTTTATTGAGGCATGGTAATTGGGTTACAGAATAAAGAGAGGGGAAATGTGCATTTAGAATACAGTACAGGGTTCAATAACAATGGTAGCTAACATTTCCTTAGTATTCATACCTCCCTTTTTTTTTTATGTGTTATGGTTTAACATCGACATATAAGCAAATCAGAAAATAATATTAGCAGAATCAGGCTGGGTCCAGGCTAGTTAGTAATAGTGAGTGTTTCAGTCGTTCAGTTTCAGTAGCGGAAGAGTGATATAAGTGTTGGACTTGTCGCTTTAACATTTGTCGCTTTAATATTTGTCGCTTTATCACTGTTCGCTTTATCATTTGTCGCATTAACATTTGTCGCTATAACATTTGTCGCTATAACATTTGTCGCTTTAACATGTCGCTCTAACATTTGTTGCTCTAACATTTGTCGCTCTAACATTTGTCGCTCTAACATTTGTCGCTCTAGCATTTGTCGCTCTAACATGTGTCGCTGTAAAATGTGTCGCTGTAACATGTGTCGCTGTAACATGTGTCGCTGTAACATGTGTTGCTTTAATGTGTGTCGCTTTAACGTGTGTCGCTTTACCGTGTGTCGCTTTTACTTTATGCGAGATACTAGAGGTTCTCTCGGCTAAGTCAGGTTCAAATGTAAATGTTACCTCAGTATGTCGAAGCATGTAAATGGGTAGCCATGGCTAGTCTGCGGGCTAGGTTATCTGCGCTGGTTTAGCCCTCTGTTTATGCGGAGCAGTTAATGTGAGGGGGCTTAGGGGGCTCGGAGCCTATCCGGTAACATAGACATTTAAGGCACGGGAGGGGCATGAGACGGTGCGTACTAAAGGCAATAAAGCACCGCCATGTAAAGTGTACTAGAGAGGACCTAAAAATGCTTGTACCTATACAGGAAACATGAGCTGAGTCATATTAAACAGAAACTATGTTAAGACATGAATTACACATTTTCAACTGCAGTTATTCGTGTCAATTCCGTTTGAGTACATGCTAGGTATCACACTGTAGGCCCCTTAAAAAAAAAATGTTAGTCGATTACATAGAAGGTACCCAAGTTTATGATGTTAGCCCCCAGGAGTCAGGTCCGCAATTAAGTACATGTCAGAATTACAATATGCTGTGCGAAGGCTGATAATTAGCTGGCCGGGAGGCAAAGAAAACACAACAAGGAAAGCATGCAGGCATTATATGCTGGTACTAGTAGCTGAATATATGCTTGGGTGTAAGCTAAATATGTGAGCTAGATGGCATCGCCCCTTAGACCTGTATGGCTACACATACGTGACATTGGTAGGGTTGAAGCGTTAACACAAGCACATTGTGAGTTATACAGGCTACACTAAAGGTTATGAAGGGGCCGACAAGTTTAACCAAAAATTAAGGTTTCGCCATAATTTAGTCGGTCGGTACCTGAAATGGCATTCAAGAGTTAACGAACAATGTGTACCTTTAGTGTTATAGTATGCATCACTAACGGGCTTAAATCTGGTAATTACATCCTGTCCATGCTATACATTTTAACGACAATGTTAGTAGGTTTAGATAAAAAATAAAACAAAGTATATGAGCCACTGAGTCCCCGCATACCCACGCCTTATGGAGGCTGCTGAGTTAGGTATACCCTGCATCATCCATGTCCAGAGGTTGGTGGCATGGTAGTGCCGGTCGGCAGTGGCGGCCTCGTGGGTAACAGCCTAACGCGGCTGGGGGCCAGTCTCGCAGAGTGGGTCTAGTTTCAGCCGACACCCGTGCTCGGAGGCCCGCTTGAGCCTCTGTGAGGCGGTGAAAGGCGGTGAGAGTCAGTGTCCCTCCGGCCCCAGGCTCTGATGAGCTTTTAGTCCTAGTTTTACCTTAGTTTTATTTACCTACTTTACTTACTTATTATTGCTGAACCAGATTGGATCAAGACTGCTTATTGTACCTCAGACAGCTTATTACCTATTCCAAATGCAGGGCATGCCAATGCTGCTACAGAAAGTGTAAAGCTCAGCTGGTAGAATATTCCCTGGCCAGCTGGGTGATCAAGCACAAGAGGAGCCTACTTGAAGACCATGTCTGGGTAACGTAAGAACCCACAGGTCCCTTCCTCACTTGCTCCTGTATTAAACATTAGTAAAGATGTCACAGGGGCTTATGGATGAACATGGAAGTTTGCCCCCTCCCTCTACTTGAGTGTGATATGACTCCTGGATCTTCTTTCTATTAGAAGGATATGAATGGTCCTGATAGCACTAAAATCATACAAGGTTCCGAGGGATCCTTATGGTGCTAGTACATTGATTTAGACCTACAT
This sequence comes from Pelobates fuscus, assembly GCF_036172605.1. Lineage (NCBI taxonomy): Eukaryota > Metazoa > Chordata > Amphibia > Anura > Pelobatidae > Pelobates > Pelobates fuscus. The sequence goes on from NC_086320.1 coordinate 146,179,748, forward strand.
ATATACATTAGTTAAGTGTTCTTGCATAGCAAGACCACTTAATGTTATCTCACATATATATTATTAAGTGTTCTTGCATAGCAAGACCACTTAATGTTATCTCACATATATATTATTATTATTATTATAGCCAAATTTACCACCCTAACTCCTCCCACAGTTTTTACACTACATAGACAAAAATATACAAAAACGTGCGGATTGTTCCCGATTGGTGTGCTATTACTTTGTGGAACGTTTCGCCGAATGGTTCACGGAATATCGCCGTTCTCGAGGCAAAATTGGTCCCATAGGAATGTTCAAAGCTAGAGTGGGAGCTGGCAAAAGCTGAAAAATCAGGACATGATTTCTAAACTGCCACCACTCCCTCATTTTCAAGCCCACCTACACAAATCTTATATCAAAATGTTCAGCTATCCCTGCTGCCACTAGAATTGTCCATGGCTAAGCCATAGTCCTGATTGTTTTCACAATATGACCATTTGTTTGCAACTCACGCCATCCATTGACATTCATTGAAACTCCACTCTAGCCAGCTCAAATTTGAAGGGCAATTTCTAAACTGCGACTGTGCCTTCATTGTTAATATTTCAGAGACATACTATGCATCAAAATGTAGGTCTGGGTCTTATGATTCTCAAAATATAAAGCTCTTCGCTGTAGGATTTATTTTTAAAATACGACCGTTTGAAGATGGCAACCGCCAAAATACTCTGACCTGTGCCAGGCTGGAGCAGCAAGTGATGTCATAGACAGGGCCTTTTGTACACCTGCTAATGTTTTTATAAATGTATGTTTTAATGTAACTGTGCAACAACGTTGCAATTAAATGTGCTATATAAATAAATAATAACAGCTACTCCGCCCACTCCAGTTGTAGACTACTGGTGGAGGCAAGAACACTTCACACAATTTCCTCAGAAATTAGTATATTTGTGAACATTTTTTATTTTTTTAATTCTTTATGAAAAGAGGTTAGTGCTAAAAAAGTTGTACAGCAAATGTAGAATCCACTGATAAATAACTACCAAAGGTTTACAATGCGACAACAATATTGTGACATTAAAAAAAAAGATGAAAAATAACAGATCTTCTTAAATCCATGGCCATCTCTGTAATTCCACCTGACCTCCCAAATGCTATTTTAAAGAAGAGAAGACAATTGAGAAATAGAGGGGGAAGAGGGGATAACAAAGGGCGCTTCACGTGACCCCCAATCTACACCCTATGTAGCCTCCTAACTCCCATAATCCACATAATGTTTCCACAGATTCCATACTTTTGAGAAGGAATATAAAGTAAGTCAAAGTTTAGAAGTCAGCTCATCCATTATACGTGAACATTTATTTGTATGCTCAATATATTCCCAAATATAAGACATATATCCATTTTCTATTTCTTACTGGATAGATCTAAATCAATACATTGAGGAAACCAAAAGAATAGATTAATAAAGAAAAAAAATAGGTTTAAAATGCCATAGTGGAAGATCCAAAATCATTAAAATATGCCTAAATTAATCATCTCCAAAGCAAAAAAAAAAAAAATAGCATTTATGATTATTTATTATGAGCTGAAGTTAAAAATGCAGTCTTCTCAATTGTCCCTATTTTTCAAATGTCTCTAATATTTTAACTTTTATAAATCTATATAATTCTAGTATTAGATCAAAACAAGAGCAAACACTATAAACAGATATGGTATAATTCAAACTGTACAAATATTGTGATAAATGAATTACTAGGTAGTTCGGAGAAAAATAGCTTTTACGCTCAGCAGCACTTGTTCTTTATGACATAGTCAGCCCAAATGCTCTAAGTTATATTTTATTTTACTACCAAAGGTCTATTAAAAAGGTAGCAACAGTAACAAGAGGTATGGTAAAATACCTAAAGGGACACTATGGTCAACTAAAATTTGATTTAAAAAAAAAAAAAGTTTTACAGCTTTCTACCACATAAGTCTCCCTCCTTAGCAACTCTCCCTTTTCACTCTCTGTTTTCCTGGACTGACATTTTTCTTTCACTATGTACCAAACTTAGTCAATGGGAGCAATGGCAGAGTTGCTGGGATACAGAAACTCTGCCGAACAGAACAACCAAGGACACACATGGTGAATATTATTAGACTTGGAAGTTTGTTTCTTTACAACCTGCAATTCGCCTGCATTTGACATAAAATAGTGATCATAGGAAATCCCTGTATGGACGTAGCGGGGAATGTGATGCAAATAAGAATAACATAGCCTACCCCAAATATCCCCCAGTAACGACAGACACTGAGTTTGGATGAAACAGGCCACATCATTTATTAAACATAAGACTGTAGGACTCATCCAACCTTCTATTAACGTTATAATATAGGTATAACCAAAGATAATACATAAATAATCCATAACTTAACATATAAATTAACACCTAGGCCTTACAGACTTTCCATAAATGTCCTTGCCAATGAACGAGACCACGTGCCAATCCACAAACTTGCCCACTGGGTTCTCACCTCCCCCATCGTCAAAACCAAATTCGCTTTTCCTTTTAATGCTTACCACCAGCCGGCTTTTAGCTCGGTGGGCACGTCCAAGTCGGTAACTGAAAAGTTTACCCTACAGAGCAGGGGAGGTTGAGACCCGACCTTGTCCATATCCTGACACGGTCAATGTAATAGCCCCCCAACACCTATTGGCAAGGACACACCCCCTCGCTAGCTGTTAAATAGACAATAACAAACAGAAAAGAGGGTGGGTGGGAGGGAAGTTGTTTGCTGGCCCGTCTCCCAAGAGGCACTGAGGTAAGATGATCCCTACACCACTCTCAAATACATAACCACTCCCATACACACATACAACCAATCACAAGCATCCAGGGCCGGCCTTAGGGGTGTGCGAGGTGTGCGGCCGCACAGGGCGCCATGAAGCAGGGAGCGACGTGCGGCCGCACAGCTCTCACATGGCCGGGATAAAAAATATATATATATATCGCGGCAGGCGGGGCTTACCTGTGGCAGGGCGGGGCTTACTGTGCGGCGGGGGCAGAGCTAAAAGTGCCGTGTAACTGCTGCAGGGGAAGCAGGAAGGAGTCCTTGCTTCCCCCAAGAACCAGAATCCTGGAGCTGCACTACTCCCACCTCCATAATGAACAGAGGTAACTATGTGTGATTGATTGATTGACTGACTGTGTGTGACTGTCTGCCTGTGTGTGTGACTGTCTGCCTGTGTGTTTCACTGTCTGCCTGTGTGTGTGTGACTGTCTGTGTGTTTGACTGTCTTCCTGTGTGTGACTGTCTGTGTGTTTGACTGTCTGCCTGTGTGTGTGTGACTGTCTGCCTGTGTGTGACTGTCTGTGTGTTTGACTGTCTGCCTGTGTGTGTGACTGTCTGTGTGTTTGACTGTCTGCCTGTGTGTGTGTGACTGTCTGCCTGTGTGTGTGTGTGTGTGTGTGTTTGTGTGTGTGACTGTCTGCCTGTGTGTGTGTGACTGTCTGCCCTGTCAGATCAAGTGAAAATTGGGTAATAGTTGTCTATATTAAAACTAGATTTTCCTAAATGAATTTTAGATAATTGGCACACTAAATCAATTCAACATTTTTACTCTTGTATATCTTTGATGGCACAATCTATCATAGATCAAAAATTGGACAAAGCGCTAGAAGTTTGTAGTGAAATAGAAAAAAGGCAACAAACATAATTTGGGAAACATTATGCCCACACAAACAATAGAAGAAACTAGAGGACAAGGTTGCACCACAGAATAATAGATAATACACCAGGATTATATACAGATTTTTTTGGGATGAATGACAGTTTCCAAAATGTCCACTAACAGTTCTCTTCTGTAAACAGTCTTTTACTGGGATAGTCGTCCATAGGATATGAAACAGAAGTGCATAACAGAGATCTAATAGTGTAGTATGGTGAGACACCAAGGGTAAGACTACATAAGAGAGCAGGACCACTCACATTTAATGGAGTTTTGTATAAGCTGAAATAATGACAGCGTGCAGTGGTAGAATAAGAAACCCACTTGTGGATATACAGCCAGCAAATATTTTCAAAATGTTAAAATGGATATGAAAATAGGAGCGCAAACAGAGAGAATTCAATATTGCAGTATCTTTAAACAAATAAGAAAAGTAGGCACTCACAAATATGCAAATTCTTGGAAGCTCAAATAGTTCAGCAGACAGCGCTATAATCCCCACCTAAGGATATAGAGTAATTCTGTCTTTTCTGAACCAGCATTTACATACACTTATTAGCCACAACATTAATAGCCATGTGAATGCGAGGAGCACAAAGCTAGCCCATCTTTTCTGATCCCACAGAACAGCCACTGTAGCTCACATTGCTGTTAAACTTAATGCTGACCATGATAGAAAGGTGTTAGAACACACAATGCATCTCAGTTTGATGCAGGTGGGGTACGTAGCTGCAGGCCGGTAAGAGTGCCCATGATGCACCTTATGAAGTGCAAAGACCAAATAAAACACCATTTCTTTCAATAAATGTAAAATGAAGGTGTGCTATGCCTTTAAATACACTATAGACAGGGTGGGGCCGAATTGGTCTAGTCACCAGTACTTTTGGCTCTTTTATCCTGAGCCACTGACTGGCTTGGGGTTGACTCATCGACTGTCAGCAAGGCACAGCAGGCATTGTGAAAGGGAGAGGTGGCCAATCTCCTGGGTGCACTGACCTGCGATAACATGGAGCTGAAGCCCCGCTGCCCCTCTACAGACCAGGGGATGATCCGAGTCCCCACCATGAGGGCTCTTTAAATGAAATGCAAAAAAAAATTAAAAATACAGGTCTACACAGTGTACACAGCAAGTTCCGCCTATAAAAAGTAAATTGTTTTCAAGTTTATATTTAACTCTTATCAACTTCAATTTAAATAGGTTAATCACACGGCTGCGATCACAGTCATATGTTTAATACACAAGGAAGTTGGATAGAGTAAACAATTTGGAAATTGTACATATGTGGGTAGTATAAATATAGTACATAAGGGACCGGTATACTCTTATAAACAATGAGATACATAGAAAGCCATTCTGCATAATCACATAACTGGGCAAAATGAACAGGCTCATATGGACATTTTAAAACTATATAGAATGGCAAAAAAATACATAAAGATAAGTATGGGAAGGGTATTAATAATCTTACATTATCATGGTAAGAAAGAGACTAAACTTCCAAAATTTTAATATTAACATGTGACCAAAGTATAATCGTGTGAGCAAAAGAAGGAGAAGGATAGAGTGTATATTATACAAAATTAGTCTATATACCAAAAGGAGACTGACAGTGAGAATAGTAGATACCTAACAGTTGCAATTATTAAGACAAATAATAATAAGGCCAAATACCAATTGTTACCCAAGTAAGGGAAAAAGCAATCACGTGTTGCCACCAAGAGTAAAAATACGTGTAATCTATAATCAGCCTAAAAGTGTATATTATTAATAATAAAAGCAATAGCATATAAACGCAAGAAGTGTGGAGAGAGTTAATTATGAGTAAAAAGTCATGTCATGTGACCTAAGTGGAAAGTTGTCATACTGAACAGCAAAAAAATCAAATCCGAATTTAGATAATTATCAAACACTTACATAGGTAAAAGAAAGATAGTGATTAATAAGGCAGGTACCTGAGTTAGATTTAACAGAGGAAACAAGGAAGAGCACACGAAAGCAGTCACGTGATCATCTATAATCATCAATATATAGGACTGGTATCATTTTTTTTCCAGGACTACTTTTACTTCCCATTCTGGTTCTGACACGATCCTAAAACGTTATATATTTTTTTTCATATTATTTACATTTGGCATGTTGGATATAACTTTGTTCTGAAAAGAGTGGCATGATTTTATCATGAAAATCATGTAAGCAGCAGATGTTTGTATAAGAATGATGTTTTAAAGTACTTTGATATATTTAATCTGAATATTGTACCAGGTGTGTTGAGTGCAGTTACTTGAAGGAAATCTCTTTAGGCAAGATCAGCACACCTGCCAGACAGTTCCATCTAGGACATCATATCTGCTGTCCTCTACACATCGTGTCTGCTCCTTCAGTGAGTGCATTCTGACGTTATGTTAATCATAGATTTACTGGGAACTTGTAGAAATGTAATGAAATGTCATGAATAAAACAGATAAATTGTTCAATGGGTGGAAAATATTTTTTGTTTTTGTTTTTTTACTTTAGACACGTATTGATATATGGTTCACCTTTTTCCCTCTGTAAGCCCTCTGTGTGCCATAATGCTGTGTCGCACACCTTTGTTATGGTTATGGGGCAAATCCAGTGTATCTCAAATTTGCAAAGTTTAGAAAAAAATGTGAACCATACTTTCCATTTAAATATTGTGGATATTTCAGAATTTTTCTTGAATGATAAATTCTATTTTGGAGCAATTGCTTTGAATTGGCATGCATTTGCATTAAAGAGAGAAAGTTGTTATAAGGAAAGAGAACCCAAGGGAAATATATCAAAGGAACATTGTACTTCAATTCCCTTTATCAAGATTTGTTCTCAGGTATGATACAAATCTGCACGAATAAATATAAAATGTCAACCACAATATTGTTTTGTTGTGTCTACAAATTTTGTTCGTTTATGCCTTGAAATTGCACCTGATTCATTCCAAATAAACAAGTAAGAGGTACTGTCGCTCTACATAGTGCAATCCAAATATGTTTGAAGAATAACACACATTTTACAGTGTAAGTTCTGTGCTCCAGCACATTAGATTTTAAGAGGAGATAAGAGGGTAAAGCGCACAATGTCAGTTTTCATTTGAGGGTATTTAAATTAGTGAACCATGAAGGTAAACCAGGGTTATCTTCCCAGTTCATGCACTGCTGGGACATCACTGCAGTCTTCTTCTTACTAAGTTGTATTCAAGATTTGTAAATAAGTTGGTCAAAATAGGTATGGTCACTGTCCTGCTGACACGTTTGCCTTCCATCAAATTTTGAGTAATTTGATTAAATCTGTCCGAGCTGGTTATGCCTGTATATTTCAGAAATGCAAACATTACTGCTGTCAGCAGCTATATCGTCTATCAACTACCACCCTCTAAGGCAGCTGTATGTGACCAAACCATAGCCCTGCCTCCACCATGTTCCTCAGATGATAAGCTTACGAATCAAGCATTCCCTTTGATTCGTCACACTTTCTTTCATTTTACAATTTCAAGTATTCTTCAATCACCCACTACTGTAGTCTAAAATTATCTAGCAGGTTGACTGTGCATGATAAGCTAAATATTGTGTTTGTCCTAACCATGGAGGTTTGGTCACGAAATTGAAAATTGGCAGGAATTTACAGGAATTCAAAGTGAATTTAAACATTTAGGACAAAACAGCCAATTTAGAAAAAAAAGTCCATTCTGTATTCAGTTTGGCTACTGTTGCCTTACATTTGTTGTTCACTTTGAATTGCCAGCAATTTTCACTTTGGTGAATAAGCCTTGTGAATGCTATATCCATTGTCTGCGTATGTTTGACTATTATTGAAACGTGTTTACTACACATGCAAACATCACTTGTACGATCACCTTTTCTTAATTCTCTTGGCTGTTAATAAATAATACTTGGCTCCCTTAAAGTGATTTATAAACTATGTTTTAAAAGGGCTTTAATGTCTACAGGGGTCATTGTTTGTAGATGTTATACTATGAAATTACGGTTGATTCCTTTGAAAACCTAGAATACTGTAGTACAGAACCAACACATTTTGTGTCATTGTTCAAATATTTATGAAGAATGCATATATAAAATGTTAATTTGCAAAGAGACTAGCCTATAAGAAACTTATGTGTTTTTTGTGTAATGTAGGATTTTTCTATAGCGTTATAACAATTAGTTAAACTTTGTATCTTATTGTTGATGATTAATTAAATCGTCAAGCGAGTTATTTTATGATAAATAGGGTGATTCATTCTCATTTATAATATATATATATATATAAACAGCCAGTTAATCAGCTGAGTTAGAGGAACACTCCAAGCACCATAACCACAAAAACCTGCTGTAGTGGTTATTGTGCCATTTATACCTTGACGTCATCCCACATTAAGTAGTTAAACTACCTTAGTGTTGTTTGAATACATACCTGGGTCCTACCAGGTGCACATGGCCCCTGCATCTGGTCTTTTCCAAGATCCGGTTAGTTCTTATAACCCAAGCAGAACTATACATTCTGGACCCATAACCACTACATCATGCTTTAGAATTACTTACATTGTGGTTAGCTAGACCAATATATGTGGTTTGAATTAAGCCATGCAGAGTTGCTTTTTTTTTTTTTTTTTTTTATATTTTATTGAAAATTTTAAATATAATAATATACCCAAACAACAATAATAATGATAATAATAATATCAAACAAACAAGGGAAAGAGGGAAATATAGAAATACTATTAATCATCCAATACTATTTAAAAATGAAAAATATAAATAATATAAATAATTTTAAATAATTGTACAATAATCTGTATAACTTTACCTTCAGTAGTGCCTTGTTTAGCTACCATAATGTGGTGCAAAGTGAATTAACAATAACAATTTGAAAAGATGCATATTTCACGTCTATTACCCATAATTTGTCATAATTACTTAACATTAAAATAATATTAAACTGACTCTACTTTAATACAATAAGGTAAGCAAAATCTAAACTGAAGTCTTATAAATAAACAGAGAAAAAAGAATCTGGGATGGGAGAAGGCAGTACTGGAGTCAGGGAATATGACAATAGAGGTTATGGCATGGAATGTTAGAGGTCTATAAAGGGTTAATCGTATATGCACATGTGCCATAGTTTCATAGAGTTTCCTCTTGAGATTGCAGGTGAATTGCAAGTGTCACTCTGCAAGACTAGCATGACTTACTGACTTGCCTGCACGTTTATGTTTGTTATTTCTATAAAGAAAATAGAAATATTTAGTTACTAATAAAATACTATAGAATGGAAGGTAACTCAATCTCATTGCATGAAATAGTTATTGTGAATATGCGATAAATCAAATAAAGTATAAGGCTATAGAAAGCTTATTTACTGAGAATGGAACACTATTGCATCTTGCTCATGCTCGCAATCGTGTATTATTAAGAATAAATCACCCCCTGCAGTATTTAATTAGGACATTAAAAGAATAAATGACCGCCTAGAGAAAGAAATTAAGATATTGCAAGTCAACTCCAAATGATGTCATTGTATAAAGGCATTGAGCACACACCTTGCACACAGGCAATGCCATCATTATGTACCACAGTCTACTTTATAATATGTATTGTATTTTAGGACTTGCAAAGATTTGCCAGCTTTTATCCACTCTCTATCTAAATATTATGTATATACTAAAAGAGGTATTAAGATCCCAAAGGGACCTAGGGAGGTTTATAGCACCCCCATTCATTCTTCATGGAGTGATAGTAAATGGGGGCCAAATCTGTGGTTCCTTGGCCCCTGTGTCACCCATTTTACCCTAGGAGACTGCCTAGTCATGGTTAATCCTGCTCTGTATATATTTTGCAGTACACTGATATGCATTTCCCCTCCATTAGGTTTCCAGATCAAGTGAGAAAAAATAACCAATAGAGGTAACAAAGGAGGAGCAGTAAAATAATCTAGAATTGTATATTTATTAAATATACGAATATATAAATAGATTGTTTTCACCGCCACTCCTGTTTTCCATCTATTGGTCACTTTTCACTTCATCTGTGAATAAAATCAACATTTACTGGCTTCCCCTAGCCACCAGACATCTTTTTTACCATCAGTCATATCTTTTTTTTGCGCCACAGTTGGAATTCTGAATCACAAATATTGCACAGTTCATTTGGTTTGTATATCTACATTTCTGCTTGGAGTTCAGAAATTCATACAATCAGACGTTCGTTAAAACTCGAATTACAGTTTGTAACAAAACAAATCTGTAAATCTAGTAAATGAAAATAATTAGCTTCCTCTGTTTTCTATGGTCAATGTGTTACAAAAAGCAATTTTTTTTTTCCTGTTAACACACGTGCAAAGCAATTTGGTTGTATGAAATCAACCTGTGTGTACCAACGCGGTTTGATTTAATTGACAGATTAAATTACAGACATCTGTTGATAGACCCAGACTGATGTGTTTTGCCACTTTCCATCAATTTGTACAGCCTGTGATCAAACTTGATCATATTGCTAGGATCTGTTAAAATTAAATTGTGCTTTTATTTGATATTGTCTCTGTTTTTTTGCTTTTTTTAATTAAAGGGAATCTCCAGTGCCAGGAAAACAATCCGTTTTCCTGGCACTGCAGGATTCCTCTCCCTCCCACCCTCCAATCCCCAGTTGCTGAAGGGGTGAAAACCCCTTCAGTCACTTACCTGAGGCAGCGACATGTCCCACGTCGCTGCCTGCTCCTCCCCCGCCACTCCACCGTCTGCCTACGTCGGCCGGTGGGCGAGACTGATCCTGCCCACCGGCCGAGGGGACCTAATGCGCATGCGCGGCAATGCCGCGCATGCGCATTAGCGCACCCCATAAGAAAGCATTGAAAACGATTTTCAATGCTTTCCTATGGGGAATTGAGCGACGCTGGAGGTCCTCACACAGCGTGAGGACGTCCAGCGACGCTCTAGCACATAAAACCTGTGCTATAGAGCAGGAAGTTCCCTCTAGTGGCTGTCTAATAGACAGCCACTAGGGGAGGACTTAACCCTGCAAGGTAATTATTGCAGTTTATAAAAAAATTCAATAATTACACTTGCAGGGTTAAGGGTAGTGGGAGTTGGCACCCAGACCACTCCAATGGGCAGAAGTGGTCTGGGTGGCTACAGTGTCCCTTTAAGACTGGTTATGTGCATCACAGTCCTTTGTGTATGCCATACCTCCCAACTCCAGCATCCTGAGAATCCTCACTCCAGTGGTAGGGAGGTACAGGGGGCAGGTCAGTGAGGTAATTGCGTCCCTAGTCCACAAAGGAAAAGGGGTGGGTGCGCCTACGTTAATGGCAGGTGAGCCTAGTGTGAATACCACTGAGGGTGGAACATGTGCTCATGCCGTGATTGTTGGGTACAGTTCCATGGTGTCCCCAAAAGTGGGACAGCATGCAACTAAGTCAGGATGGAGGGACAGGACTCGAACATCGGGTCTGTCTCGCCAAAATTGGGATGGTTGAGAGGTATGGTGAATATTTGCTGAACAGTGAGATGTTTTTTACATGTTTGCAAAACATAAGACAAAGTGACAAATTGACTTATTTTTTTCTAACTCAGTTATCGTGACCTATTTCTACATGCCAATAGTAATTGTGGCTTATATGAAAAGCTGTTTTGAAGTTTATGGTTGACAAAGCTTCCTTAATGTTTTATAATCCAACTTTGAACTGTAGTTTTTTGAACATAAATGTGTATTGCCTTTTTTTCAACAAAGAAAACATCAAAATGTGAATTTTGTTGTGTTAAGAATTCTAGAGCTATTTTTTTTATACGCTACAAGGTACATAGATAGATGATAACACACAGGTGTGGACTAAACTAAATAAAAACAAATGTTTTATATTTTATATATGCTAAAAGACATGATTTGTGTGAATTAAAAAAAACATCTCTGGATTATTCACTAAAGTGTAAAAAAAATAGGAATTGAAGCTAATTCAAAACAAATTTCAGATTTATGACTGAGTTTTGAATTTTATTTTGAATTAAATTATTTTAGCTTAAGAGGGGGCGGAGCCAGCACCCGAGCAAGCAGGACGCATCCCGCAGTAGCTCCGCTACGAAAATCCACCTACAGCTAAATATAGGAGAAAAGCGACATAAATAACAGGCCAACCAACGCTCTCGGGGTGCCTAACATCATGGGCAAGAAGGCCAAGAAATATAAAGCCGATCCCAGCTCGGGTTCCAGAGACATCGGGACTTTTCTATGCACGGCCACGCGGCCGCGGCCCGGCCTAAGCAAGATGGCGCCGGCAGAGGCCTCCACCTCGCCATCATCAGACGATGAGAGCCCGACAGCAGCTTACCTACCTCCACCGAAGGTACCAGCCAAGCCCTTGTCACCCTCGGAACTCGGGGACTCTGCTCCATCCACGAAAGCGGATATAAAGGCGCTAATTAAAGAAATACAGGCGATGTTCCACGCCGATATGGCGCTGGTCAGGGAGGAAGTCTCGACACTCACAAGCCGCGTAGCTACAGTGGAAGAGAACCTCAGGGGTGCCGGGTTGGCCCAAACTGCCACAGACGCAACCCTGGGATCGCTGCAAAAGCAATGTAGTGCCCTGACTACACAGCTAGCCTATATAGAAGATAGGGCGAAGGCACGGAATGTGCGGATCCGAGGGGTCCCTGAATCAATCACCAACTCGGAATTACCTCATTACTGCCGACGGATGCTAGCAACATTACTGCTGCCTAAACAAGTGAAGCAGATGGGAGTGGACTCAGTCTTTCGGCTCCCTAAAGCCATCAAAGCACCTCCCGAGGCCCCAAGGGATGTGCTTGTTAAATTTAACCGGGACTCTGACCGGGGGGTCCTCATGGGAGCCACCAGGGAATCTCCCACGGTCCCCTTTGAAGGAGCACACTTAACCTTTTACAGGGACATATCCAGGCACACTCTGGCATGGAGGAGATCCCTTGGACAGATCACTCAGCAGCTGCGGGAGAAAACCATCCCATACAAGTGGGGGCAACACCGACTAATGGCGGAGAAAGACGGCAAGATGCACATCCTAACTCACGAGTCGGATGCACCAGCGTTCCTTCAGGCACTGGGCTTACCAGCAGATGCGGCACCGGTGCTCACCCGCCCTTCATGGACTGTCGCAAACATCAACCCATTTGTGCCTAGGGGGACGAGAACGGGAGCGCCTGACCCCCCCACATGAACTGTGTAACAACTGTTGTTTACATTGCCACTTAGGGTCTTGTTTTACGTTACCACTTGAATTGTTTAGAAGCTCACTTAAATCTTCATTTGTGTTGAATATCTTAACCCCTAGAATAATGCTCCTTCACCTGGCTCTGCAAGCTACAAGCCAGCCGCCATGACCAGCTACTTACCCCTCACCTTTGGAACATGTGCCCATCCCTTAGTATGCAGGCGAGAGTTTCCAGGACACGTATAACAGCCAACCTAGCCAACACGACTTCGCACAGGCTAACCTCCACGGGTAGACTAGGTCCTTATTTACTAGTTGACAACTTGAATCACCCCACACCCATGCGCCCTAAGCAACGCTAACCCCAGATAACGCCTTACCTGACTACACTGAGGGTGCACAAGCTAATAACAAGCAACCTCCTGTCACTAACTGACCTATCTGATTGTACAGTTGAGAGGAATCCATTTCTGAAAATTATTATTATAAAAATTGGGTATATGATATGCCAGTGACGCTGTTTTTACTGCAAACTGTAACCTATGTTGAAAACCTTTATTGCACACATTGTAACATGATATGTTTCCGACTACCCGCAAAAATAAAGAATTTAAAAAAAAAAAAAATTATTTTAGCTTAAAATTTAAAATTCACTTTAAATTTCACTTTCAATTTCTGGCAATTCACTCTTTAGCAAATAGTGCCTATATTTATGTATATAAAGAAGAATGAGATCAAATATTTGTCCTTTTAATTTTAAAACTCTTTTTTATATTAAATAGACAATCTAGTACCCAAAACAAAATAAATAAAAATCACTGTTTAGTAGATATACTATATGAAAACTTTCTTGCATTTATTTGATGGGTTTTTTTTAAATGTGGGGTAAATCTAAAACCAGCTTGTAAAACCTGCATTCCTCTTGTCTGCTGCCTTTGCAAGTCCTTACCTTCTAACCCCGCCCAGACTTTCTGTGACTATCCAGAGACTTTCCGATGCAGCTCAATGAGAAGTCTTTACAAGGTAGCTGCTCTGAGCAATTGCTGCCTCTTGAGTTTAGCTCCATTGAGCTAACTAAACCAGGAAGTAACAGGACCGGTTTTCTGCTTGAAAGCCAAGGGGTGTAACCAGGCTAATATATAAAAGTGTAAATTTTTATTGAAATCTGCACTTTTTGAAAAATGAAAAAAGAGGACACACTCTCCGCACATAAAGCTTTTCAGTAAGCAAAAGTTGTTTAGGGGTCTGGAGTTTCCCTTTAAAATAAATGTTGATAAATGTCTTGTGGGGATGAAACATTACCTTTTAGTTTTGCTTTAAGAATTGTGCTGGATATAAGTTTCTTCTGATTATCATAACTTTAAATGTGACAGCCCTTGTTGGTGATGCTTTATGACAATGATGCTATTCTATTTATTACCACACACTTAAAGTGGCACTGTCACCCCTCCCCCTCCAAAATCAGCAATTCATAAAGGTCTTAGGTAAAGAGATCAGAGGTAAGGGTGATGATTCAACACATTGTGGACTCGCAGGTCCATGTTTTGGTGTGTAACATTATGGCTCGCAGGCCTCAAATATAAAACAAAGTAACAGCAGTCGTGTGTCAAGTGGCACTATGTTAGGTGCAGTATTACTAGTCAGATATATACTCGGTGTTCATCACGTTCTTTCCTGCTGTACTGGTGGTGTGTAGTATGTGTAGGGCATTGTGCCCTGGGGGTCCCCATCTACCGGGTGCGTGCCCTGTTCCTTCTCAACTAAGTAGGGGGGGGGGGGGGAGAAAGGGAGAGGTGCTGACTGGGGACAGTTAGTTAACCTTGGGCTGCCCTAGAGGGGCATGTTTTGGGTGGTGTAGAAGGAGGATAATGGTTAGGAGGGGTGGAAGAGGGAGATAAGGTGATGGACCCCATTCCTCACTGTCCTTATCCCCATGGTGGCTTGCAGGTGTAGGTCAGAGTCTATCGTATAAGTGCTTGGAAGTCAGCGGACTCTGTAGTCAGGAGCCAGTGCGTCCAGATGTCATAGTACACCTGTGACCTGCCACTCAATTGATAGGTGAGGACCTCCATAGATTTGAGTTCCTCCATTCTTTGGAACCGCAGGGTGAGGGGTGGGGTGCTCTCCTGTTTCCAAAAGAGGGGGATCAGACTCTTGGTCACGTTAAGGATTCTGATTGTCAAGAACTTCTTGTAGGCTGAAGTTCGAATTGTGGTGTGGTGGAACAGCAGTGATGCCGGGCTGAAGGGGGCGGGGCGTCAGTGAATTTTTTGATAATTTTATAGATATTTTTCCTGAATGGACATATCCTGGCACAGCTCCACCACAAGTGTAGGAGGGTACCCACCTCCCTCCCACACCTCCAGCAGCGCTCGTCAATAGATGGAATGATAGTGTGTAGGATTTGTGGGGTTTTGTAGCTATAATATATTTTTTATACCTCTTTCCAAACCACCATACACACACAGCTGAATGCACACATGCAGACTGCTGAATACATACACACACTGGTGAATAAATACACACACTTGTGAATACATACACAACGACTGCTGAACACACACACACACACACACACAAACAAACACTGCAGTGATGGATGCAGAGTGCGTGTCCCACTTATCATTCAACCACCCACCTAATCGTATTCACACATGCATTTAAATACCCCAAACTAGTCACATTCAATCATCCAATCACATACATCACACTTTTTTTGCATGTACGGGTGCGTTAATGAAACCAGCCTTCAGGCAGCAAGGACGGTAATTCTGTCCTTGTCTACAAGATGTCTTCTTCATAGCTAATTGTCTCTCTCTTTCAAACTATTTCCTGAAATAATTGACAATCATCTGCCTCATGTTTTACATTTTGACCCCTTTTGTTTTATTGTCACTCTGTATATTTTCTTTTGTTATTGGTATAAAACCTGGAGAGAAAAAAATCTATAAATAATGATTTAAAAAAAAAGGACAAATGTGAATGACTCAGAAAAATCCTTGAAATGAATAAACAATCAGAACAAGCAATATTCAAGCTGCACAGAGGTGAATAAGTCTCATTTAATATGCTGTAGTAAAATAAATGTAATTTATTAAAAGGAAATAGATTTCAATACACAGTATGTGTTGAACACTGCCATAGCATTTGTCACAGGTTTTCTTTCTCAAATATACATATATATTTCTTTTTATACATATTTCTATGACTAAGACAAATATTTCTATGTATGCATATATGGTTTTGGGAGCTTCTCATCCCCCCACAGATAGGAGTAAAAAGGTATTTAGACTTACCTTTTCTCCATCGCTGCACAAGACTATATGCGGCTGGCCCCGCCTCAATGGCTGAGATCATCAATCTTGACAATCTTCAGCAATTCCAATGCTTTCCCATACAGCAAGAGCCGCGCACGCATTCAAACAGTCCATAGGAAAGCATTTCTCAATGCTTTCCTATGGACGTCAGCGTCTTCTCACAGTGATTTACAGTGAGACAGCCACTAGAGGCTGGATTAACCCTATTGTAAACATAGCAGTTTCTCTGAAACTGCTATTTTTACAGTTGCAGGGTTAATACTAGATGGACCTGGCACCCAGACCACTTCATTGAGCTGAAGTGGTCTGGGTGCCTATAGTGGTCCTTTAAGAATGTTTGGTGCCAGACACCTCCCCCAAAATTTTACTCCTGCCTGTACAGTACAGAGATAATCATACAAAGCTGAGATCTGAGCATAATACAGAGATGTTCATACAATAAAACAAGTCGGACACAGCATAAAGATATCTGTAATATACACAGAGCTGCGTACAATACAGAGATGACCATACCACAGACAGCTAAACAAGGCACAATACAAAGATACCTATACAATACACAGAGTTGGGTAGATTATGGAGATATCCATACAACAGGTAGAGATGAATAACATACAGAGATACAGCAGCGCTGAGCGTAATAAGGAGATACAAATAACTATCCCACACAACCAGGATTACTGTGATGGATTAGACAGAGCTGTAATACAGAGATCCCCACATGGTACATGTCTTTGTATAATGCTCCAGCTCTCTCACTATCTTTCTAGCCCTCTCATGATCTCATCTTTAGAGTGCTCCTGCTATGATAACTTTAGCTTTCTATTAAATGTTGCTGCTGTTATGAAACATGTCAGCTACTTCATTAGCTCTCAGCACACAGTGTGCACATGGTTAAACCATCAAGATACTGATAAACTCCAAATATGTCAGCTACTCCTGACTCACTATTAGTTCGCAGTACACAGTGTACACAAGGTTAAAGCAGCAGGATACAGATAGACTCATTACCTTTGCATCTGCCAATATAATTAAAAGAACACTACAGGCACACAAAAACTTCATCTAAATGTTCTCGAATGGTTTAACATCAAAGTTGCCTCCAGCACTGATCTCAATACCCCCTAGGCTCCGGCTTCTGAAATTTCAGTTTTAGGAAGCACAGAGTGCCGCCGGCCAGGGGAGCAGCTGATTGACTGAGAGCAGTCAGCTGACACTCTCAGCCAAGCAGTGACTCTCAATTAACAAAACTGTCTTGGAGTTTTGTGAACGAGGAGCCACTGTTTGTCTGACAGTGTCAGCTGACCGCCCTCACACAATCAGGCGATCTGCCTAATAGAAATTTCAGAGCCCATATGCTGTCTGGGGGGAGTTGAGATCAGCGCCAGATGCAGCTTTGCAGTTTAACTGTTCAAGGACTAGATGGCACCTTTATTACTTAATTTAGCTGAAGTTGTTATGGTACCTAAAAGTGCCTAGACTGTATTTTTAATCTGCTGTGGTAATGTGGAGCCAATATGTTACTGACATGGTTAACAGAAGCTACAATATTTACAGATTAAAACAGATTGAATCAGAATCAGCTCAGTCCTTAGATTCACAGCTCCAGTCCTGAAGCTCAAAGCTTTACAACTTTTCAACTAAGCGCAGCATGAGTCTCTCAGGTCTCTCAGAGTTACTGAGCAGTTTAAATAAGATGGTGGGTATGTGCAGTAGGAGTCATTAAAAGTATTAGGCACGCAGCACAATGCTCTGTGTCAGAAATGCCCTCCCGGCCTTGTCACCCCTGGGCTTCTTTGGCTTATTTATATTAATTATATATTTGAGTACATTCCATTGCTATATCAGTCTATAGGCAGTGACTAGGGCTATTGGGGCCAGGAACTGTTGCTGCTGTGCCTGTGCTACTTCAAAGATGGCTTCTTGCTTCTCTCCTGTGGGCACTGTAACCCTTTCCCTCTCCTCCTCCCTCACCTCCCCCCCAACCCCCACTGGCTCTGCTGCCCTATTGGCAACTCAATGGGAATTCATGAAATCCATTCTTAAAGGACACCAGGCATGTGCAAATCCTGCTGAAACAGTTTCCCTATTTTTATATGTCGAGATGCTCTCAGGTAAGCTTCTCCAAACATCTACCAACAGCGGCGTACATACCGCGGTCGCAGGGGTCGCAGCGGACCCCTGTGACCGGGTACCAACTGCCATATTTTGCGGCCCGACCCGCAAGGTAAACTGCCGGGACCGCATGTTAAGGGGTCCATCGGGTGGCCCATGCTGTCAGGGCCACCCGATGGACATGGATTGGCAGGGGGCCCGGTCTGCGCTGGACGCTTTAACAGCGCGACCGAGCCCCCTGTAATGACATCTCTGCTTGGAGGAAGTGACTCCCCGGTCACTCCTCCCAGCTATCAGCCCGCGCGGGAGGAAGCAGGAAGGAAGAGGGAGTCAGAGTGGGAACTCTCCCATCAGGCTGATCCACCACTGGACCCCAGGGAAAGTAACAAAAGGTAGGAAGACTTTTGTGTATGTGTGTGTTCGCACCGGGGCCCCATGGATTGTGTGTACGCCTGCAGTACTGAAACCTATTATAGAATTAAACAGACATTCTTTTCCCCCCATTGATTTAATATTTAAAATATTTAGAAACAAAATGTAAAACAAAAATCAAGTCTTGCAGAAAACAAGCTGATTCTGCCTTAATATTCCCAAAAATAAATGAATAATATTGTGCTTCTCTCCGTTTCCATCAAGGCTTAGTGCAGTGTATAAAAAATAATGGAGTCACATAGACTCACTCAAAATTGGAGGGGGCACACACACTCTTAATTTATCCTATTCTCTCACAACATTGTGCGTAGTGAGAGCATTGATACTGATGAGTTTGGCGTCTACATCTGCTCTTGGCATTTTCAGATTTTCCTTTTAAAGTTGTATTTGTCTTAAAGGTATGTTCCCAAATGCCTATTTCCAGAAATTTCATGACAAAAATGTGCAACCTCCAAAGGCACTAATGAGGTGTTGCCAATCCCTCTAGAGGAATCAATCACCCAATTCCACCAAACAAACACAAGGAAAAACACAAAACGGTGGGTGGCGCACTCTACATGCAATCTTACAAAAGTGCAAGTGCAGAGTATATGTGTATTACAATAAAATGTTTATACCCCAATCAGGTTTCATTCCACAGCCTGTGTGAAATTGTCTCGGGTATGATAGCTTGTGAAGTGGTGATGGTACTTTCAAATAGAAGATCTGGCAGATAAATCCTCTCCAAGCATATAAATATGGGACAGCACCAAATTAAATTCAAACATATAGTTTATTCACATAAAAAATAAGTAAAACGTTACATAGAAGTAAGGTGCCTTTTGCCAAATGTACTATAGCAACACAATGTGTTTTGACTTTTCATAGGTCTTCCTCAGGTGTAGTTTGTGACTTTCACACATTCAGGAACTTTCATAGATGTTTTATGATGAGTGAGGTGATGCGGTCTGAATTGACAGAACTTGATAGCAGATTTTCCGCCTTTTGTCAAATTTTGTCAACTTGGTTATTTACTTTAAGACAAAGTAGTCCCTATTTCAATGATATTCCAACATAGTCAATACAAGTATTTCATAATTAGTTTATTAAATATTCAGCCTCTTTAAAAATTGCACTGATTACATTTTTTCAAGTTTGTTTAAAATGCACTAGTAGAGCTTTTTTACTTTCCCATGAAATATTGACTCATACGTTTTTTAAATGAAATGTTCCTGTTTTAATCAGTGATATTACTTTTTTAGAATTATTGATTAGTACTGAAATGTTTTTATATTTTAACTGAATTGTTAAGTTATTAATTAAGTTATGCTCTTAATATTGATATGTCGATAAAATGAGTTTCATTAAGTTGGGTAATAATAACGTCTAAACCTCATCATGTGTTTGCAAATTAGAAAATGCAAATGTACCTTTCCAGTTGAAATACTTTGATATTATTATTATATATTTATATTTTATATATTCTAGATGATTTTTTAAAAATTTTTAATGTTAGAGATTCATTTGTACATTATGAATGGTCTAATCTAAATATATTGGTCTAATATAAATAAGGTTTTATTTAAATATATTGTGGACCATGCAGGATACAAAATTATAACATATCCACAATTTCAAGGAAGATGTTTTAAAAAAAAAAAAAATTATAACAAAAAAAGAACAACATAAAAAATAGTTTTCTTTGTTGTTCAAAGATTTGTAAAACCATGCACAATTAGACAGAGCTCCAAATGTAATGAAATAAAGATGTCAATTATTGTAACAATGCAACAAAAAAAGGAAAAGATGCAATGTAATCAACCAATGTTGTAAGTGATTGCATTATAATCTGCTTTCTCTAAATGATTTCACTTAATAGCACAGTTTGTAATCATCAATAATAGAAAAGAGATGTGCAATCTAGTCAGTAGAAAATAATGCCATACGTTTTCATTGAAGTGATTTTTTTTGTGGGCTGCGGTTCTTTTTAACCCCTTAAGGACACATGACGTGTGTGACACGTCATGATTCCCTTTTATTCCAGAAGCTTGGTCCTTAAGGGGTTAAAGACGAATCCCGTTTTGTTTTGTGTTTTATATCTTTTTTTTTGTTTGTATAACGTGCATGGCACAGCCTGGCATCCATTGATCCTTAAAAAAGCCCTGTGATTTCCTAGCCAAACTCACAGGCATACACAGGGGATCATGTGAATATGACCCCTGGCTTGCGTTTGAGTACAGTACATCATAATTAGCTCCACTGCAATTGATTGCTCAGACGTAAAGTACATGCAAATGTGTTTGCTGTGGTGAGGGTAAGAGGAATTGTCGGCCACCGTCATCCACAGAAAACTCTTCTTTAGAGAAGCACTCCAAATAAAAAAAAAAATATATATATATATATATATATATATATATTAATTGGAGTGTTCCTTAAACTATTACAGTTACTCCCTCTATCCTGTTTCAGGGTTAAAATCAGGTAAATATCTTTATCTTTGCTGGGACAGTCTCCAATCCGCCTCTTGTGAAGTCTTTATTACGTATGGCATGTATCCAATCATATGTTTCTCATAAAGAGGCAATGGCACATATTGAGCCAATTGTCACGAGTAAGGCAAAAAAAAAAAACATGCCAGCCATGCGCTTGTTAGCCAGGAGGTGTTTATAAAGGGATTAACAAAAATGTCAGTTTTCTCTTTAAATCATCACTTTTATAAAGTAAAGCTGCAGGGCCAAACAGTTAATCCCTAAAGCACTTCAGCAAGCTGAGTGCTGAAGTTCTTTAAGGAAATGGCATTTCTCTTTAATTGTCAGAGGTTTGGGGAAAATATATGGATGTGTAAAGTGCATATTTGTTTTACAATTATATGGGCTGTATATGCATATACACTAAAATGCAACAACATGAAAGCCATCTGCCTAATATCCTGCAGGTGCATGAAGGGGTGTGCAACAATATCTAGGTTGGTGGTTCGTGTCAATGTAACAACCAAGACCCAAGGTTTCCCAGCAGGACATTGCCCAAAACATAACACTGCCTCCGGTGTCTACACATAGTGCATCCTGGTGCCAT